>NC_060149.1:713968450-714274863 GCF_021461385.2 Schistocerca piceifrons
TAGCCGCCTCCTAGTGAAACTACGAACTTGATTTTGAATGAAAGCAGTTTGTGCGTTCCTAAGTTTCTATTTGCCACCTATTTTTAACGCCACACAATGCAGTGCATTTTCATCAGTGTTGGTGGAAAACACTCAGGAACACTGAAAATAGCACAACAATAGGGGAGCATCGGATCGAAATGAAGTTGATATATAATGATACAGATGAGAGATTGACTTGATACCATCCCAAAATGAAGACAAATAAATAGAGTGAGGACAAGTAGACAAATACAGTGCAACATCAGTAACGCGTTGGCCCACCTTTTAGTGCAATACATGCCGCAATCTAGTCCGGCCTCAAGTTGATTAGACATCTGATGATGTCCTGACGCAGAGTGAGTCACACATTGAACATCCATCTCCAAATCATGTACAGTGTGACACGGCGGCTTCTGGCGTTTCGGTTGATACCACGCATGCTCTATAGGGGACAAGTGTGAGGAGCAGTTCGCCCATGAAGAGTCTGAAGATAACATAGTAAGTTTGGAGAAACTTGAGCTTTATGCGGACGAGCATTATCTTGCTAGAAAATTGCCCATGGTTGACCATGTGGGAAAGGTCCGACATGGGGTTGAAGAATATCATCAACATAACGTCGGCCCGTTAAGGTATCACGCAAAAGCGAGGCCGCCACACGACAGAGAGAGATTGTAAAAAGAGGGTTGTAGTTACAACACTTTCACTTTTTGCGATGTTCTCTGAAATTTTGTCAACGTATGGTATGATTCATCAAGTTTTTAAATACAGACTGTTTCCTGCTGGCCAGAACAGTATGGTTTTACGCATCTTTTTCAGTAGAATATTATCAATTAGTCAAAATCTTTATTCAACAGCAAAGGCAAACTGCAATGTTTGGCACGTTGTGGTGTGTACAAAGTCACATGTAAGCTCTTTGGATACGTATATATTGGCCAGAGATTCAGAAGTGTGGCAGGTAGTTATCCGAACGTGAGGGAAGCTAGAGAGAGAGAGAGAGAGAGAGAGAGAGAGAGAGAGAGAGAGAGAGAGAGAGACAGATTCAACTTTTGCAAAACATCTCTTAAAAGAAACCACCTACCTCACGCAGGTTGTGAAGTTTTAAAAACTGTTGATAAAAGCAGACAGATCACCCTATTGGAGGTAAGTGAAGTCAACAAACACATGGCGCAGAATGAAAGTTTACCATTACATGAACAAACTGAGTTTCCTGTTACCCCTACCTTAAATTAAATTTCAGTTATACAACTATTAGATTACAATTATAAACTGCGATGTATTTTTTATCTTCCGTTAAATGTGAGGATATCGACAAAAAACTTTATTTTTCATTTTTACAGAAATGTAACAATTTGTGAGTGAGATGAAATAGTAATACATTCCTTTATAAACGCCTTTCGTGTCACCAGTTTTTGTTAGTTTTCGTGTCTTCTGTATAAGGATTATCCGCGTAATCGCACATCATGTAATCTCCGTTTACGACCTGCAGTTGAAAACTGACGATGTAATAAGAAGCCAAAAGCCAGTTCGTGATAAAATAACAGAACATAAGTAAACTGTTTGCTGTTTAATATTGTGTCTGTTATGCTTTCGTTTCGGCTAGCCTGACCTAGTACGAATATACAAGCGAGTGTCTGAATTCGTCGTACTCTTCCTTTGACGCCCACCCATAAAGTGTCTCAACGACAGAGCAATTGTGTACACGTGCTTAAACAATACTTAAAGTTGACCTAAGAGTTCTATTTGCTTCCCTTTAGTTTTGTATGAGGAACTGTGAGGCTGTCCTGGGTGTTGTTTAATGTGCATCTCGTCTGGTAAGTATGATTAGCTGCTATGAATTTGTCGTTGTGTTAAAGGGTAAAAGTTTGGTTGTGCTTATTGTAGAGTGTCTGCAGAGCACTTCTTACTTTCCGTATGAAGAAACGAGGAAAACTCTTACATTTCATTTTGATTCGTATACTTCATTATGTTCTGCTAGGGGGTGTTTGTATAATCAGATTTATAGCTTCCAGGAAGGACTGTTTTGCCTACATTTCCATAGATAAGTACACAGATTTAAATGTCGCTCCAACTATGTTGGGTATGCCTCTGTGAATCTGTTCTTTGTATGTTGTCTATTTTCCAGCGTCTTTACGGAAAATTTTAGATTGCGTTCTGTTGGGCAAACAGATAATTGTTTTTCTCGAGTACAAATTATTAACTGTAGTTGCTTTCATTAGCTTTCATAGTTTTAATTGTGTGTGTGTGTGTGTGTGCGTGTGTGCGTGTGTGTGTGTGTGTGTGTGTTGCACACTGCACAGTCACATGAATGTGACCACTTGTGAAAAGCCTGATTAACCACCTTTCCAGCGCGGACAGCTCAGAGACGTGCAGGAAGAGAACAGTGAGGTTCTGAGAGGTACCAACAGGGATGTGGAGTCTTGTTGACTATGGTGCAGTGGTCAGCTGCGCAAGGTTTCTCGATTGTGGATACATGGCATGAGGAGCCCGATCGAGGTGGTCCAACAGATTCTAGAATTTATTTAAATTCGGGGAGTTTGGTGGCCAGGGGAGTGCGGTAAACTCGTCCTGGTGCTCTTCGCATGTACACTGGGGCTGTATGACACGGTGTATTGTACTGGTTGTAGACGCCATCATACCGAGGAAAAACAATCTGCGTGTAGGAGTGGACTGGTCCTCAAGGATAGATGCATCTTTGTGTTGATCTATTGTGACTTCAGTAATGACGAGATCGACCAGGGAATGCCACGAGCCGGCCGGTGTGGCCGAGCGGTTCTAGGCGCTTCAGTCTGGAACCGCGCGACCGCTATGGTCGCACGTTCGAATCCTGACTCGGGCATGGATGTGTGTGATGTCCTTAGGTTAGTTAGGTTTAAGTAGTTCTAAGTTCTAGGGGACTGATGACCTCAGAGGTTAATTCCCATAGTGCTCAGAGCCATTTGAACCATTTGATTTCAGCGTCCCACCGACCCCTTTTATATACCCTCCAATTCTAGTGCTGCTACCTGCCGTCTATGGGCGGTTATCGCACGTTGAAACTGAACATAGGCGTTGGTCACATGAATGTGGATGGACCGTGTATTATAATGGTAAAACTTGTGCCTTCCTTTGTATGGACCTTGAGATACGGTCAAAGTAAATTACTTTTCCTATGTATTTGTAGGTAAACACAGATGAGTAGTTAGTGGAGAAGCAAGTAATGCTTTCTCCCAGCAGCCATTAGTGTTCAGATACACAGCCAACCACTTTGTCCATCGTCTGCGCCGACAGCTTAGCAGCAAAGTCAGAGCCTGATGTGCACTCATTATAGAGTTGCTAAATAAAGCTTGCTCAGTAAATATAGTGTTTTCAATGCATAAAGCATGTGTCGAAGTTTCTTCAAAATTAACCAAATACTTTTGGAGATGTTGATGTTTATTCGATGTGGCGTTAGAGAGCTATAATCCAATAGCAATGTGTAGGCTATTTCACATACAACAAGCATTCCCTGTGCTCATTTAGAGATATCTTTCAATTTAAGGACGCTATTATGAAATTAATGATTTTCTCTAAATATTGTAAAACCTGTTTCGTTTAACTAGAGTTTTAAGCCCGCAGTATACATCTTGAAATAGGCCGTATAGTATAGAGGTTCATAGGGCCGTGTGGCTTTGGAGCAGTTTAAAGTTGTTACTCCAGCCGAAATGAAGTCTTGATGAGTTTTTTCAGGGCCTACATTCGATCACGCCGCGTCGTTACACAACGCCTCGGCTTCTTTTTTCTGCAAACATGTGACAAACTGGAACATTATGACTGATTTAGTTGGTCAGATGGACTGCACTTTGGTCGGGGTGAAATCAGCACTAGCGAGTTGAGGCCGGATGTCCCGTCCTTCACTCGCATCACCAGATAAACTCATACATCCAGTTTGAAGAAGATAAACAACCGGGTAACTCAAACAACCCCAGCGAAGACGACGACCCTCATACACGGAAGGTCACCCAACGCCGACATTAACAAAGGAGCAAACAGCCCAGACGGAGCAACCAGAGCATCGCCCAAAAATGGTTACAAAAAGAAGAGGTCAGCCGACGGAAGCCGCCAGATATGTATCAGAGAAGATAAGTCAAGAAGTATAACTTACAAGATAATCAGTGGCAGGTTATACCTGTCTACAACAGGGATTATAGCCACGGAAGAAGCAGCATACCGACAACGATGCAGTCTCCTATGGAAAACCAGCGACCCAGGACGAAAAATGTACTGAGTCCCGTACTGGAGACTCCCACCAGATGACGAAATGTCCAAACAAGGTTCCAACACCAGCAGCTGTAGCCAGGTTTTCGGAGGTTCCTCTCCCCACAAGACAAATGCCAGAACTGTCCCCTTGCTCCCTGCAAGTAAATTCAGATCCCCACAAACCTAATTCAGTGAAGATAAACCCAACATAATAACCTGAGCTAAGGTCCAAAAGAGCAGCGAAACCTTAAGGAACGCGAAATAAAAAAGTCCAGAAGAGAGTCATGGTGGAACAACGAGGCAGTCACTGCGTTTTACTCTCCCCTCTGCTTCGAAAACCAGGTTTTGCGTATGGACGTATAAGGTGGGACTCTAAATTTTGTCTAGTGGAAGGACTGTGAACATTATAAACTTTTTCTCCTCGAATTTCAACAATTTGAACATATACTGCCACCAGGTGAGCGGATACTTCTCTTATTAAAGAACTTTGATCAAACTATAGTTTTTCAAGGATACACTCTAAGCCGAGCTGTTAAATGGATTTTACCGAAGTAACTTGTAAGTTCTCCGTCTGTTTCTAAATCAATGGTGAGTGTGCGCTGTGAGAGCGGACAGTAAGGAGACAGTTACGATTTATTACTGCATACACAGCGTCTGCAGCGGACTTGGTCGTGGTAAATGTAATTTGGGCGTTTTTCAGAATATATTTAACGTTCTATAGAGAAGTGTTACCTCCTATGAAGGCAATTCCCACCCATATAAAGGTATTTCACTCACAGAGTGGCAATGGAGGAGTTGTGTTTTAGAGAAAACACCTAAAGAAACCTGCAGGTGGGGAGACGTGTGGATTGACTGCTTTTTTCCAATAATTTCCAGGTGACAATACCATCCGCCTGTGCTGTCCCTGCAGAGCGGAATGAAGAGCTCGCATTGCCGTAACTATGGCCTACGACAAACCCATCCGCATCCCCTCAAGTTGAAATCGGATTTTCATTTTTAAGTCGATGAACCCAAAGGTGTTCCCTGGTTTTCCAGTAGAAAAAACAAAAAAAAAAAAAAAACCACATTTGAAGACACAACGTGGCGACTGCATATTTGCGTGATGTACTGATGGAAGGCAGTAAAGACGGTGGTTCATACTAGTGAAGAGAAAAGCATAGTAAGCATGAAACCGGTTGACCACTACAACAACATTTAACTCACTGAAAGAATGGTAGCTTCAAGCATCGTAGTGGGTCTTTAAAGGTAACAGATATTTGAAACAAATTACAGAACAAACTGCAGTGTTATATTTTAACATCATGACCAATTTCAGCCTCCAAGCCAATTTTCAAATGGTTAGCTAAATAAAACTACATAACAACACAAAGAAACAAATGAATGAAAAGGGGAAGTAACAATGACCATGATCAAAACATCACGGCATAGTGACATAAATAATGTTGTACAACAACTCGTCCAAATTTTAAGAAGGTAGCATAAATAACTTATGGGCTTACGAGTCTAGCGTACTGCAGATACGCAGGTGAAGACTGGTCAGACACGTGGAGAGGCAGTATTTAAAAAGGTGAGGGCTGGGTTACAAGGATGGCATGTTCTAGATGCTCGACAAAAAAGTGCTAGGGCGGCTCAACTAACTCTATTACGAAGAAACTGTGTTGTGGGCCTGCATCATGAGAGAGGGCTGGCCATCCTCCTGACATTCCAGCTGTAAGAATGTGTTAGCTCTGTAAGGTGCTCGTCTATGTCGTCCTGGATCCAGAAGGATGAATACGGATGAACGCTCGGACCGTGACAGCACACACTCGCGCAAGTATTGCGCCTGAAGTGTCAGCCCCTGAAGTATACGACATTCCATCAGGACTGGTGTTATCCTTGGGAAAGCCAGCCATGACAGAACTACTAGAAGAATGTAATAATTGCGATTCCAAAGAAAGCAGATGCTGATAGGTGTGAATATTACCGAACTATCAGTTTAATAACTGTTGGTCGCAAAATATTGACACAAAATATTTAGAAAAGAACGAAAAAACTGCTTAGAAGCCGACCTCGGGCAAGGTCAGTTTGGGTTCCAGAGAAATGTATGCACACGCGAAGAAGTAGTAACCCTACGATTTATCTTAGAAGATAGATTAAAGAAAGGCAAACTTATGTTTATATGGTTTGTAGATTTGGAGAAAGCTTTCGACAATGTCGACTGAAATACGCTCTTTTAAGTTCTGAAGGTTGCAGGGGTAAAACACAGGGAGCGAAAGGTTACATACAACTTCTAAAGAATCCGGAAGACAGTTATAAGAGTCGTAGATCATGAATGATAGGCAGTAGTTGAAGAGCGGGTCAGACACGGTTGTAGCCTATCTCCGAAGGTAGGAAGATTAGACCCTAATGAGCCATCGACAGCGAAGTCATTAGAGACGGAGCACAAGCTCGGATTACGGAAGGATGGGAAAGGAAATCGGCTGTGCCCTTTTCGAAGGAACCGTCCTGGAATTTGTCTGGAGTAATTTATGGAAAACACGGAGTACCTATATCTTGGTAAAGGATATCACAGAAATATTTGGAAAGGTAATTAAAGTCCAGGGAGAGGATATCAAATCTTCGAGGTTTGGCGTTGACATTGTAGTTTTGCCAGTGACAGCAAAGAATCTGAAAGTTCAGTTCAATGGAACGGACAGAGTCTTGAAAATAGGATATAACACAAACATTAACTAAGGTAGCACAAGGGTAATGGAACTTACTCGAATAAAATCACGTGATGTTGGGGCAATTAGATTAGAAAATGAGATACAGAAAGTAGTACATGACTTTGGCTGTTTGGGCAGTAAAATAATTGATGATGACCGAAGTAGAGAGGATATAAAATGCAGACTGACAATGGCAAGAAAAGTGTTTTCAAGAAGAGAAACTTACTAACACCGAATACAAATTTAGGTGTTAGGAAGTCCTTTCTGAGCGCATTTGTCTGGAGAATAGCCTCTTACGGAAGTTAAACGTGAACGATAAGCAGTTCACACAAGAACAGAACAGAAGTTTTGAAATTTGGTGCTACAGAAGAATGCAGAAGATTAGATGAGTGGATCGTTTAACTATTGAGGTAGTACTGAAAAGAACTGAGGAGAAAAGAAATTTGTGGCATAACTTGACTAAAAGTAAGGATCCGTTGACGGATACATTCTGCGCTATCTGGGAATCGTCCATTTGGTATTGGGAGGAAATGGGGGGAGTAGGGGTGGGGGTAAAAATCGCAGGGCAGACGGGTATAATAAAAAGGTTCGAATGGATGTGAGTTGCAGTAGTCTGCACAGGATAGGATAGCGTGGAGAGCACGCCAGTCTTCGGACGGAGGACCACAACAACAACAGTAGTATTAGCCAAGGTTGTAAGCAGAGCTAAGGTTTTCACATCACTGTGTATTGACAGGAACATTTGGTGCGACACCTGTAGGAGCTTTAATAGTAATTTTGGTGATTAAAAGAAGTCTGTTTCATTTCTGTCGTCAACTACATTTAAATTTGTACTCTTGTTTTCTCTCTCTCTCTCTCTCTCTCTCTCTCTCTCTGAGCCGTAACTTGTAACGTCACTATCGATGGTAGTCGTATCAAACATTTGACCTACCGGAAGTCACTCTGTGGTAAAACTATCTTTGCAGGGTCGGTTTCCGCTTGCGAGAGGCGTATAGCTCTGATGAACTAGGGTGCCCCTATTCAGCTAAACACTGACTTCTCAAGTAGCATCGGACAGTGGGGCACAGACAGCGCAGGTGTGTTGTATGCGCACCACATGCCCCCTGTAGAACAGTATTGTAAAAAAAGCAGCACTAAGTCAGCTAGGTAATGAGTGACCGTTATTCAAATGAATAGCTGTCAGACTTTATTATGGCCATTTCACTGTTTCGCTGAGAGGCCTACGATGTTTGGTGCTAGGTTAATATAAAAAACTATTTGTAGGCAAGCTTTGTTAACAGTGACTGCGTAATGGTAATGTAAATCAGAAGTTAACGATAAACAGTAAGTAAATACAAAGGGAACAAACTTGAAAAACAATATTGTGGCGCAAGTTGGTAATAAAACACCACAGACTATACTGGAACAGAACGTGTAAATAAAAGTATGCCAATTTTTAACTCTATGCGGTAAAAAGCAGAATTACGGCGGATGTGTTCTTCAAACGTTAAAGATATATGCAATTTTATGGAAGTGATCTACTCGAGTACTGTAAAAAAATTTAACACGGACACACGCACACACGTACTCACGTACTCACTCTCATCCCCAGACACGCACAACTTAGGTCATATATCACCTCCAGCCTCCCTCATCACCTACCTTCACATTTCACATTCCCAACCCCCCCCCCATAGCTCCCGCTGCCGCCCGTGCTAGGGACATGCTTCCACGGCCACAAAAACGAAACAGAAGTTCGCATTGCTCACGATCGAAACAGACACAAACAACACGTAGCAACGAGGTGAATGTGCATATATCGCTAAAATAAGCAAACGAGAAAATATCGTGACTAGTGCAATACAGTGTGTTGAAAAACTGTTGCTCGTGTAGCGGAAAACACAGGGGAATAATGTAAGGAGACAAAAAAATGAGAGTACTAAAAGGCTATTTTAACGGTGAAAACTGTTGATGATCTCGTTGCATATAAGCAAAACCGCAATTGTTATACAGACCACTGATGATGCTTTTAAATTAAACGAAACGCGTTGGGTACGAATACTGCTTTATAAAAACACAAAAGATGGCCCAACTACCATATTGTTTGTAACAAACTCGTCTCCGGGAAAGAGACCTCAAAAAACAAAGAGGCAAAATGTATATTTTAAAAATGCTCAGTCGTGGCACAAAATCCTGAGCTGTGCTATTATTTTTATCTCAAAACAAGTAACAGTTAATTCTTCTCCGAAAGTACGTAGCATTCCGCGCGGCCTTTGACTGCTTGGGGTACGCAGCATGTGCTCAGTATGCAGCTCTTTTTTTTTTTCAGTCGTCTGTCATAACTGGTTTGATGCAGCCCGTCAAGAATTCCTGCGTATACAGTATGCAGGATGAACTGTGATCTCCGTCTAAAGTGGACGTCGAATTGGGGCACATGTCTAAGCCTACCTCCCAAACATCGTCGTACTTCGTATCTTGTCCAACTACCCCGTACCCTCCACGAGGTGATTCTAGACTACAAAAGAAAATACTTTCCGATTTTGCGTCAGCATGAGCCTATTACACTGAATGGAGAAGAACAAGATTGACTGTTTCAGGACTAGTGCAAGAAACGGTGATAATACTGCTTTATCATCGCAAAAAAGCTCCTGTAATTCGAACATTGGCAGGCTGATCAAAAATGGCTTCACTTTATTTCACTTACATTTTACTCAAACATGCCATTGACGTAATAAGACGCCATGATATCCAAGAGAAATCAATAAAATACATACTATAGTACCCAAACCTTTAAATATGTGCAGTTCGCCAAATAATGTGTTAACACAGCAGACTCCTCTTGGAGAAAGTTGACATCAGTTGTCAGTGCCACTAGTTGGTTCAAATGGTTCTGAGCACTATGCGACTTAACTTCTGAGGTCATCAGTCGCCTAGAACTTATAACTAATTAAACCTAACCAACCTAAGGACATCACACACATCCATGCCCGAGGCAGGATTCGAACCTGCGACCGTAGCGGTCACGCGGTTCCAGACTGAAGTGCCTTTAACCGCACGGCCACACCGGCCGGCCAGTGCCACTAGTAATAACTAACGAACAGACCTTGAAGTTACTAACTATAAAATGATATTAAATTGTGGAATGACACCTACATTTCAATCTAAAATAAAATACTCTTTACATACGACATTTTGAAACCACTTACAAACTGTTCTAGTCGAAGGTGCAGAGTCACCGTAATGTTTATCAAGCTTCTCTTTAGTCTCCTGAGGCGTTTTGCCTTTCATAAAGTAATGTTTAGTCACCACAAGAAATTCTTTTTCGTCCATTTTTTGACAATCACTCGACTTCCTTGATTGACACGAATGGCAAACACTACGAAATAGACCAATATGGCTGAAACTTGTTGTTCGTTCTTTTCAAAGATGCTATTAACTAAACATTACCTCGATACGCTCCGGTGGTGCCATCTCTCGGACTTTGCACGGACTTTTCAAACGCCCCTCGTACTTGAGATCTCAAGTGAAGCATTGGCTACTAGCATTAAAATGTCACGCAGACACGTACCGCAAGTGCGACAATAGGCTATACACTGCTTGAAAAAAAGCTCGCAGAAGTAGAGAGAAAGGCGAAATGAAACTTCACGGATTAATAGAGAATGTCTTATCACACTCATTACAAATTAGAGGAAATTTTATTAGCAAAGAACTTGGCAATACGAGCGCACTTATCAGTGTGATAATGGAACTCCGTTAGCCTGCTTGCAGACACTGGTTCGGATGGGAAGGGTGTCATAATGCCGTTGTATCCTCTTTTGTGGCGAGCTGGCCCGTCGATGTTGTAACGGGTCATTCATATTCTGACTACTGGCACTGGGAAGGAGGTGACATCCGAGCTGATCCTACATATGTTCTGTCGGAGACAGATTTGGGTATCTTGCTGGTTACAGGAGCATCTCGACAACACGCATGCTGTTCATCGAGACACGTGCCACGTGTGGACGAGCATTGCCGAGTTGAAAAATATCAGTCTATAGTGTCGCATGAGAGGTCGGAATTCCCTGAATCTCTACTAGCCCTCACCTGGAGTCATGCCCTATAGCCACCCATGCCATGAAACATGGGGTGAAACCACTGTGCCCTCAAGAGCATTTGGACAATAGGACGTCTAACCAGGTCGCCACCGTAGCAGCCAAATCAGCCAGGGTAGTACTGAACTATGGTTTTTCGCTGAACATAACGCGACGATATTCGTCAGCAGTCCATGCTTCCCGGTCATGCCACCACTTCAGACTCAGCCGTTTGTATATGAAGATGATATCTGTTCCGAAAGAACAGATACCATCGGTGACCGTGCAGTTCGTTAGAATGAATTTACAATTAAATCGATATAATGAAATGAATACCATTAGCTGCATACAGGCGTTGATATACGTCAACGGAGACGGTTGAAAATGTGTGCCCCGACGGGGACTCGAACCCGGGATTTCCTGCTTACATGGCAGACGCTCTATCCATCTGAGCCACCGTGGACACAGAGGATAGTGCGACTGCACGCGACTGGCACGCCTCCCGTGAGACCCACATTCGCAACTTATTTTCCCGCACTATATTCGTAGTGCCCGTGCCATTACACTCATTACTCGCGGCTTTACCGATTCCCGTAAGAGTTCGGGAAATGTGTGTGCATCCGCACAGAAGATGGTCAAATGGCCGGTAAGCCTTAACTATATATATATGAAGATGGTATCTGTTCTTTCGGTCGTGTCTGAAAGAACAGATACCATCGGTGACCGTGCAGCTCGTTAGAATGAATTTACAATTAAATCAATACAATGAAAAGAATACCCTTAGCTGCATACATTTCATTGTATTGATTTTATTGTCAATTCAGCCGTTTGTGTTTTGGGTTTTGATGTTAATGGCAGGCTGTGCATGGAACACTAGTTCTACAGAAACCTCTAGTGGTTTCAGCATACATAAACGATTGAACAGACAGGTACAGTGGAACTATAAGATTATTCGCTGATATGCTGCTGACTACAAGAAAAAGAATTGTCCTTGCAGAAGCGTAAGGAATTGCAGAAAGGCTAGGACTAAATTTCTACTTGATGTAATGAATGGTAGCTCTCCAAATGTGGAGAAATGTAAGATACTGCGTATAAAAAAAGACAAATAAGTTAGCCACATTTCTGATTATCAGAAATGTGGCGAAAATCTTGAGCTCATCACATCGTTAAGTGTGAGGCAACACCAAGAAGCGATATGAAATGGGAAGATACGTAAAATCAGTGTTAGTGACGGCGTACGGAAGACCTAGAAGCATTGGAAGCGTTCTAGGAAAGGGTGGTGCATCTGTAAAGGAGATCGCTTATAATACGTTTGTAGTTTGTTGAGGTCTTCAGTACGAATACTGGTTTGATGTGACAACATTAATGCTAATCTTAGACTTGTCGCAGACGGTATAGTCATCCGTAACGAAGTGTTGCTGAAAGAATTTGCGCAAATATTCCATCATACGTTAAGATGTCAAAGTAGAGAAATGATTGGAAACTTGCTTTGAATGATCAGATATGTAAAATTCTGCAGCTTGCAAAACGGAAACACGTAGCATCCTATGACTATAAGATCAGTGAGTCACAGTTGGAATCAATTAACTCATACAAATAACTAGACGTAGCTGTTTGTGGGGATATGAAGTGGAAAGATCACATAGGCTCAGTCCTAGGGAAACCACATGGTAGACTGCTGTTCACTGGTAGAATACCAAGGAAATGTCTTCAGTCTACAAATGAGACTACATACAAAACACTTGCACGATTCATTCTAGAATATTGCTGAAGTGTGAGAGACCCATACCAAATGAGACTAACAGGCGATATTCGACAGATAAAAAAGAGGTGCACGATTGTTCACAGGTATGTTCCACCCACAGGAAAGTGTCACGAAGGTGCTGAAAGAACTGAACTGGCAAGCTACCCAGTGAAAACCTGTTTAGAAAGTTTCGAGAACCAACTTTAAGTCAGGAATCGAGCACATCATGCGCAGAGGCATTCAAGCAATCATTCTTTCTGCAATCCACACGTGAATGGAATGCAAGAAAGCCCTAATAACTTGTAAAATGGGACGTATCGTCTTCCATGCACTTCACAGTGATTTGCAGAGTATACATGTAGAAGTAGGCTACTCTGTTGAATCCTTTTCATCTCTGAATAACTAGTGCATCCTACTTCCATTTGTACCTGCTTACTGTATACATGCCAAGGTAAATCCCCTCCCCCCCATTTTCCACCATCTGGACACTCCCTGCCTGACTATTCCCTGATGCCTCAGGTTATGTTCTATCAAACGATCCATTTCATACGCTGTACCTTTTGATGGTGTTACGAAATGTACATCTTTTCTTATGTTAAATATAATTCTTTGTTCACGTTGACCTCATCCCCCACCCCCCTCCCGAGAGACTCCCCACCGCCCTCGTCACACACACACACACACACACACACACACACACACACACTCACACATACCGTTTTTTTTCTTTTACGTTTAGTTTCAGTGTTTTCCGATTTGTTCCCTGTAAATTTATTTTATTTACTTTTTAACTTACTACTGCACTGTCAAAGATGACATTTACTCTGTGTTTGCATCTTACGTTCCTGAGTCATAACTTACACGAAGCTTTTCAACAGTTCTGTATCTTCTTTCATGACGGTAGTTAGTTATATGCTAATGATGGCTTTGTAAGCCATAAACAGGTTATGTAAATGATTTAATACGGTAGAAAATTCGCAATTTTATGGTTTTCATTTACTATAGAGAAAGTTCAATAAAGCATCGTATTGTTGCAGTAGATTCGGTACTGATAATTTTAAAGGGTTTTCAAGTATCCGACATTTCAGAAATTAATCAAAAGTTCGGCCGTTGAGAGAGGTGGGCAGTTACGCTCCCACCTGTCTGTTTCATGGTCCGTCCCCTGGCACACTACGTAACTGACTCATCGAGAAGGGCACGCATCGCCAATCAGCGGAGTTCCGATTACGATCCTGCCGCGAGACTTTTCCGGCAATGCACTTTCATTAGCAAAGGTCACTGACTACCATTTTGCGTAGGAGCACCGCACGCACCAGCGCTCGCTCAGGTATTGGCCGCCTGCTTGCCTGCCTCTGAACTGTGCGTGCTGCCACTGAAAAACGAACCTTACAGACTGGCCTCTCTCACTTCCTTCATAGTTATGACATCTGAAGGTCAACGCCCTGACATCAGCTTTCTAAAGCAGCAGACGCGCTTTCGTAAACACAAAAAAGGCCTCATGTAAACTATACAATTGCTGACAAAACTGACTTAACTGATAATACATATTCTGAGACAATTATTCCAATTCTGCTGTTTAATTTCTTTTTTAGATCTAAAACCAGTTGAAACATGTATGCATATAACACAGATAGAATGTTCTGCAATAACAGAATCAATTTATGTTGACTAAAAATTGCCGGCCGGGATGGCCGAGCGGTTCCCGGCGCTACAGTCTGGAACCGCGCGACCTCTACAGTCGCAGGTTCGAATCCTGCCTCGGGCATGGATGTGCGTGATGTCCTTAGGTTAGTTAAGTTTAAGTAGTTCTAGTTCTAGGGGACTGATGACCTTAGAAGTTAAGTCCCATAGTGCTCAGAGCCATTTTCTGTCTAAAAATTATTTTACTGAATACTAAACGTACAATGGCATTGTCACTTCTTATATTTTTAATTCTTTACTGAATATAACTAATAAGAAGGATGTTTTGGCAGTGGTTAGCTTTGCATCAATATTTGTACCATGTTGTACATCGTTTTTCCCTTTTATTTGAATTCTATATTCACTATAAAATTGAAATACCCATTAAATATTTAGAGAACTCAATATTCCGACCCAAACAGTGTCAAGAGAATGCCAGGAATACCAAACTTCAGGCATTACCTCTCACCACAGACCGAGAGCAGCGGAGTTTGCGTAGAATTGCCAGTGCTAAAAGACAAACAACACAGCGTGAAATAATCGCGGAATCAACGTGGGATGTACGACGAATGTATCTGTTAGGGCAGTGCGGCGAAATTTTGCGTTAATGGGCTATGGCAGCAGACTACCGAATTTAGTGGCTTTGCGAACAGCGAGATATCGCTTGCAACGTTTTTCTCTTGGGCTCGTGACCATATCGGTTGGACCCTAGACGGCTGGAAAACTGTGGCCTGGTTAAATGAGTCCCGATTTCAGTTGCTGAGAAGGAATGGTAGTGTTCGAGCGTGGCGCAGACCCCACGAAGCCATAGACCCAAGCTGTCAACAGGGCACGGTGAAAGCTGGTGGTGGCTCCGTAATTATGTGGGCTGTGTATACATGGAATAGACTGGATCCTCTGGTCAAATTGAACCGATCTTTCACTGGAAATGGTTATGTTCGGCTACTTGGAGACCATTTATAACTTTTCATGGACTTCATGATCCCAAAGAAAGATGACATTTTTTTGGATGACAATGCGCCATGCCACCTGGCCACAGTTGTTCGGAATTAGTTTGAATAACATTCTGGACAATTCGATCGAATGATATGGCCACCCACATCGCCCGATACGAATTGCAACGAACATTTATGGGATATAATGAAGGGGTCTCTTCGTGAACAAAATCCTGCATCGGCAACACTTTCGCAATTATGTACGGCTGTAGAGGTAGCATGGGTCAGTATTTCTGCAGGGGACTTCCAACGACTTGTTGAGTCCATGTCCCGTCGAGATGCTGCACTACGCCGTGCAAAAGGAATTGCAACACGATATTTGTGGTGTCCTGTCACTTTTGTGGAAATCTGGAAATTTGTGGTAAATTCAAAAGGTTCAAATGTGTGTGAAATCTTATGGGACTTAACAGCTAAAGTCATCAATCGCTAAGCTGACACACTACTTAACACTTGCGGTAGCGTTGTCGCTTCCAGCTCACGGGGTCCCGGGTTCGATTCCCGGCGGGATCAGGGATTTTCTCTACCTCTAGATGACTGGGTGTTGTGTGTCTTTCATCATCATTTCATCCTCATTCACTCGCAAGTCGCCGTAGTGGCGTTAAAGAACATGTGGAGCGGCGGCCGAACCGCCCCGCGAGGGGTCTCCCGGCCACCAATGCCATACGCTCATCATAATTACTTAACCTAAATTATCCTAAGGACAAACACACACACCCATGCCCGAGGGAGGACTCGAACCTCCGCCGGGACCAGCCGCACAGACTGCAACGTCTCAGCCGGCCGCGGTGGCCAAGCGATTCTAGGCGCTTCAGTCCGGAACCGCGCGACTGCTACTGTCGTAGGTTCGAATCCTGCATCGGGCATGGATGTGTGTGATGTCCTTAATTTAGTTAGGTTTAAGTGGTTCTAAGTTCTAGGGGACTGATGACCTCAGATGTTAAGTCCCATAGTGCTCAGAGCCATTTGAACCATTTTTGCAGCGCCCCCGACCGCTCGGCTAATCCCCCTCGGCTGTGGTAAATTCCTATGGGACCAGACTGCTGAGGTCATCTGCTTAATCTACCTTAAACTAACTTACGCAAAGGCCAACACACACACACACACACACTCATGCCCGAGGGAGGACTCGATCTTCCGAGGGGGGTAGCTGCGCGAACCTGGAAAGCTGCCTCAGCCCACGCGGCTATCCGACGCAGCTCACCTCACACCTCAGTATACGCAGTAAATAAATAAATATTGTATCTGCACGACAACGCCTCAGTTCATTTCGTGCCAGTACTTCACACAAGACATACAGGAATCACCGCCATCCATCTTGCTCTTTAGTTATCAGCCAGCCGGAGCGGCCGTGCGGTTCTGGGCGCTACAGTCTTGAACCGAGCGACCGCTACGGACGCAGGTTCGAATCATGCCTCGGGCATGGATGTGTGTGATGTCCTTAGGTTAATTAGGTTTAAATAGTTCTAAGTTCTAGGCGACTGATGACCTCAGAAGTTAATTCGCATAGTGCTCAGAGCCATTTGAACCATTTTTAGTTATCCGTTTGTGAATGGAGTAGCTATAAATACCCATGGTCGCGTTGAATAAATTCCAAGGTATTTCTTCGAGTCAACGGGTCTACATCGTTAGGTCGTTGCTACTGGCTACTGCCAGCAGGTAACACTGCGTACTTTAAGTCAGACAGTGCGGAAATTTTTTTTAATGGAGTATATGTCCCGGACAGAATAGTGCTTTCAATTCCGTCTTGCATAGGATTGTACCTTCACTTGACGACCAATGGTAAAGCACAATGGTTCATCATAAAAAAAAAATAAAAAAAAAATGGTCCAAATGGCTCTGAGCACTAGGCGACTTAACTTCTGAGGTCATCAGTCGCCTAGAACTTAGAACTAATTAAACCTAACTAAGCTAAGGACATCACACACATCCATGCCCGAGGCAGGATTCGAACCTGCGACCGTAGCGGCAGCTCGGCTCCAGACTGTAGCGCATAGAACCGCACGGCCACTCTGGCCGGCCGGTTCATCATCGCTTTGCTGAAAAATAATTGTAATTTATGTCCACAAATAATGTTTAAAACGAGAGGAAGAAATGGGAGGGAAACATAGGAAAGGAAAATGAAGGAAACTGTGGAGAAATAGTCGTAAGGCTGTGCAGTTAGCAATAAAAATGATATCTTCGCGATCAGGCTCAGAGGACCGCGCGATCCCGACGGGCCGCGGATGCGGTTTGTAAGGGTGTGCGGTCAGCACAGCGCCCTCTCGGCAGTTGTTGGCTTCCCAAAATTTGGAGCCACTGCTTGTAATTCAAGTGGCTCCTCAACTGGTGTCCTGAGGCGTTCCAGTCCTTCCACCAATGAAAAATCCCTGGAAATACAGGGAATTAAATACGGGTTCTCCGCATAGCAGTCAGCGACGCTGCCCACGTATCATAACGTATTATCACGTATTCAGTGAACGAAAATCTGCTCTCTAAAAGTTATCAAGCAGCACGTAAAAAAGATACCTTGCGAAATTCAGCTCGCTCTATTCGTCCATGAGATCCAGAGCCCCGTAAACAACCGTCGTGTTCTTTGACTCACGGAAGTCAGTCGATACAGTTCTGCACTGCTGAGTAATAACCAAAATAACTTTGTAAGTGGATTTAGAACTTCCTAGCAGACAGAACCCAGCACGATAGCCGGCCGTTGTGGCCGAGTGGTTCTAGGTGCTTCAGTCTGGAACCGCGCGACCCCTACGGTCGATGGTTCGAACCCTGCCTCGGGAATGGATGTGTGTGATGTCCTTAGGTTAGTTAGGTTTAAGGAGTTCTAAGTTCTAGGGGACTGATGACCTCAGATGTTAAGTCCCATAGTGCTCAGAGCGATTCGAACCATTTTGAACCCAGCCCGATAGTCTTAATGGCACGAAATCGAAATCAAATGGTTCAAATGGCTCTGAGCACTATGGGTCTTACCATCTGCGGTCATCAGTCCCATAGACTTAGAACTACGTAAATCTAACTTAAGGACGTCACACACATCCATGCCCGAGGCAGGATTCGAACCTGCGACCGTAGCAGCAGCGCGGTTCCGGAATGAAGCGCCTAGAACCGCTCGGCCACAGTGGCCGGCATTCGAAAGATGTAAAAGAAAATCCTGGAGTGCACCTAAAGGAGAGTTACAGGACCGATATTGTTTACAGTATGTATAAAAGATAGAGTGGATACGCCGAAAGTTGCATGACTGTATTCGCAATCGATGCTGTTGTCTGAAAGCTATCGATGCCAGCAGACTGTGGCGAATTTCAGAACGATCTACGGAAGATCGACGAAGGGCACAGGGACTTACAGTGGAATCTGGACGTAAATATCATCGAACGTATTGCGAATAAGTAAGCGAAGTGATCCCTTACCTTTTGCTTATGATATAGCCCAAAATCAGTATAAACCGTGACAAGTCTAAGACACATAAAGCTAATTGTATGAAAAGTAGGTCAAAAAATGTTCAAATGTGTGTGAAATATTATGGGACTTAACTGCTAAGGTCATCAGTCCTTAAACGTACACACTACTTAACCTAAATTATCCTAAGGTCAAACACACACACACGCCCGAGGGAGGACTCGAACCTTCGCCGGAAACAGCCGCACAGTCCATGACTGCAGCGCCTTAGACCGCTCGGCTACAAGTAGGTCCCAGGCTGAGATTTATTAGAAGAATCTTAAAGAAATATAATTCATTCACGAAAAAAGTAGCTTTCAGGAAGCTCATTCAACGATTCTTGAGTATCGCTCATCTATCTGGGCCCATTACCTGATGGGATTAACACGCTACCTGTTCAGAAGTATCCGGACAGCTCTGTGTAATGCGGAATTGCTGACTAGATGTGACAATAGGCGAATCCGCCAGTATAATAGGAAGTGAGGCGTATTGTTTTGGGGGTAGAGAAGCAGTAACAACGGATTTGGTCTGCCAAGAGACTTCGTCGACTCTGAATCTGGGATAGTCATTGAATGTCACCTAAGTAATAAATCCATCAGGGACATTTCAACCCTTCAAAAACTGCTCTTGTGGACTGCTGATGTCATTGTGATGTGGAAAATCGAAGGAACAACCACAGTTAAACTAAGACCAGGCAGCCGGCCGGAGTGGCCGAGCGGTTCTAGGCGCTACAGTCTGGAACCGCGTGACCACTACAACCGCGGGTCGAATCCTGCCTCGGCCATGGATGTGTGTGATGTCCTTAGGTTAGTTAGGTTTAAGTAGTTATTAGTTCTAGGGGACTGATGACCTCAGAAGTTAAGTCCCATAGTGCTCAGAGCCATTTGAACCATTTTAAGAGCAGGCAGACCTCGTATACTTACGGACAGGGACCGCAGAGCATTGAGAAGGGTGTTAAAAATCGCATGTGACGAATATAACGGATCCGTAGTAAGTTTGAAATTTGCTACCAGCACTCCAGCCAGCACAATGACTGTATGTAGTGACTGTAAATGAATGGGGTACAATGTTCGAGCAGCTTCTGACAAACCGCAAATATCTCTAGTCAGTGCTTAGCGACGCTTGAGGTGGTGTAAAAACAACACCACTGGACAGTGGGTGGCTGATATGGGGTGGTGAATCAAGCTGTACCCTGTGGATGTCCAATGGAGTACGCCACGCCCCATTATGTTTCGTGTCACCGGTGAAATACTGAGGAGGTGGTATTATGGTATCGGTGTTATTAGTGGTTGGGGTTGGTTCCCCCATTGCACTTTATAAAACGCTAAATGCGGAAGGATATGAATAAAACTTTCTGTATTGTGTACAGCGTGCAGTAGAGGAACAGTTTACAGCATGGCAATGGACCCTGTCGTAAGGCAACATCTGTGAGGCAATGGTTTGTGGAAAACAACATTCCTGAAATGGACTGATCTGTCCAGAATCCTGAACTGAACCTAATGGTACACCGAAGGAGTAAGTTAGAACGCGGACTTCGCTGCAGACCCTAGAGTCGAACATTACTGCCTTCTTTGGTTTCGGCTCTTAAAGTAGGACGGGCTAACATTCATCCACTGATACCCAGAAATCTCACTGAAAGTGTCCCCAGCAGAGTTCACACCGTCAGAAAGGGGAAAGGTGGAGACATCCCATATCCGCTGATAGGTGTCTGCATTATATTGATCATGTAGTACGTAAGAGAGAGAGAGAGAGAATATCGAATGAAGAGCTGTAAGTTACATCTCGGGATCATTAGTACACGCGAGAGCGTTTAAGAAGTTCTCAAAGATCTGCAGATACAGACACTGCAAGGCCGGGGTTGTTTATCACGGGGAGCTTCACCGTTGTAATTCCGTGAGCGTACGTTCGGAGAACAGTCGGCCAGCATACTACTTTCTTAGAGACGTATGTCGCGAAGTGACCATGACCAGGAAACAAAATAAATTAGAGCCCTTATGGAAGTTTGTCAGCTATCGTTGCTCAGAAATACTACTATCGAATGGAACTGGGAAGAGGGGAAATGATAGATTTAGTTGTACCCTCCGTCAAACACCTTAGCATGTGTAGATGTAGCCGATTCCTGCAGAACACTTCTCAGAGAACTACCAGGAACAGTGTATAAATGGCAGGCAAAACTTATCAGAATCGCGAAAATTCACTGTTTTCGTAAAACGAGTAAGGATCTGAGACGACACGTCCCTTACAAAAATTTTCATTAAAATTTATTGCACTGATGAATGAGAAAACAACGCCTAGATAACAGTTTCTTTTATAAACAACTACCGGTCTCGATCCGCCCTGAATATTATCCTCAGATCTGGCGCTGCGAGGAGCAGTTTGTCAGCAGCAGTATAGATAACATGGTTTTATGTTGTTCATTCATAGCAATGACAAGCAACACCTTGCGCCACCTGTTCTGTGGAGCAGATCGGAAACGGTGGTCGCAAATAAAAGAAATTTTGATGCAGACGGCGTTTCTTCATTTATTATGACAAAAAAAGTTATGGATACTGAGACATGTCGTCAATTGCGAAATGATTGCGCCTTAGGCACCAGTAAACGAGCCATTTAAACGTCGGGCGCAGGGCGAGCTTTCGTTGCTTGTGTAGCAGTAGGCAGCAATGGCTGGGGTAACGAACAGCCCGTGTGAGACTGCACACACTACAATAGCCTCAGCCTACGAACAGCTGACCACATTAATGAATATAACCATCATTAAACGGGCGATCAATTCAGAAAGCAAACACTCAGGAAAAGTCTCAGTAATCATAAAAAGACTAGACAGTGTTATATAAACCCATAATAATATTCAGTTTGTAATACGCTGAAGCCTGGAAGAAACTGGTATAGGTATGCGTATTCAAATACAGACATACGTAAACATTCAGAATACGGCGCTGCAGTCGGCAACGGCTATATAAGACAAGTGTATGGTGCAGATGTTAGATCGGTTACTGCTGCTACAATGGCACGTTATCAAGATTTAAGCGAGTTTGATCGTGGTGTTATAGTCGGCGCACGAGCGATGGGAAACTGCATCTACAACGTAGCGATGAAGTGGGGATTTTCCCGTATGACCATTTCACGAGTGTACCATGAATATCAGGAATCCGGCAAAACATAAAATCTCCGATATCTACGCGGTCAGGAAAAGATCCTGCAAGAACGCTACCAACAACTACAGAAGAGAATCGTTCAACGTGACAGAAATGAAACCCTTCCGCAAATTGCTGCACATTTCAATGCTGGGCAATCAACAAGTGTTAGAGTGCAAACTATTCAACGAAACATCATCGATATGTGCTTTCGCAGCTCAAGGCCCAGCCGTGTACCCTTGATGACTGCACGACACAAAGCCTTACGCCTCGCCTGGCCCCGTCAACACCGACATTGGATTGTTCATGCCTGGAAAAATGTTGCCTGGTCGGATGTGTCTCGTTTCAAATCGCATCGTGGGATGGACGTGTAAGGGAATGGAGACAACCTCATGAATCCACAGACCCTGCATGTCAGCAGAGAACTGTTGAAGCTGGTGTAGGCTCTGTAATGGTGTGGGCCGTGTGCAGTTTTAGTGATATGAGACACCTAATACGTCTAGATATGACTGACAGGTGACACGTACGTAAGCGTCCCGTCTGATCACCTGAATCCATTTGTGTCCATTGTGCATTCCGACGGACTTGGGCAATTCCAGCAGGACAATGCGACACTCCACACGTCCAGAATTCCTACAGAGTGGCTCCAGCAACATTCCTGTGAGTTTAACCGCTTCCGCTGGCCACCAAACGTCCCAGACATGAACATTATTGAGCATATCTGGGATTTGTATGGAGTGTAGCCATGTATGGAAGTGAAACGTGGACGATAAGTAGTTTAGACAAGAAGAGAATAGAAGCTTTCGAAATGTGGTGCTACAGAAGAACGCTGAAGATTAGATGGGTAGATCACATAACTAATGAGGAGGTATTGAATAGAATTGGGGAGAAGAGGAGTTTGTGGCACAACTTGACTAGAAGAAGGGATCAGTTGGTAGGACATGTTCTGAGGCATCAAGGGATCACCAATTTAGTACTGGAGGGCAGCGTGGAGGGTAAAAATCGCAGAGGGAGACCAAGAGATGAATATACTAAGCAGATTCAGAAGGATGTAGGCTGCAGTAGGTATTGGGAGATGATGAAGCTTGCACAGGATAGAGTAGCATGGAGAGCTGCATCAAACCAGTCTCAGGACTGAAGGCCACAACAACAATCTGGGATGCCTTGCAACGTGCTGTTGAGAAGAGATCTCCACCCCCTCGTACTCTTACGGATTCATGGTGTCAATTCCCTCCAGCACTGCTTCAGACGTGTTGCGGCACTTCTGCGTGCTCGTGGGGGCCCTACACAATAGTAGGCAGGTTTACCGGTTTCTTTGGCTCTTCAGTGTAAGTGATGACCGTAGTGTAAGACCACTCACCCCACGAGGGTTTACGAAAATTCAAGAAGTTCGGCTCAGAGTTATAAGGATATCAGTTTTATGATAATGGAGAAATGATCCAAGGAGGTATGACACGTACAATATCATGTGGTCTTATTTGGGCCTCCACATGTATTGAAAGTATAAATTAAGTTGCTCAACGTTAGACAGTTCCATTTGTAATATACAGACGAGTGAAATCAATTCGAAGAAATATGTATGTTATTTTGGTGATAACGTGTATTTTGTAGCCGGCCGAAGTGGCCGTGCGGTTAAAGGCGCTGCAGTCTGGAACCGCAAGACCGCTACGGTCGCAGGTTCGAATCCTGCCTCGGGCATGGATGTTTGTGATGTCCTTAGGTTAGTTAGGTTTAACTAGTTCTAAGTTCTAGGGGACTAATGACCTCAGCAGTTGAGTCCCATAGTGCTCAGAGCCATTTGAACCATTTGTATTTTGTAATGTCAGTTATTGAACTACCTTCAGGACTAGACGCAAGGTTGAATAAATGTATGACACACAAAAATTGTTCTCTATTAAGTATGGTAGAATGGCCGCTTATTCAGCCAAAGTTATTCTTGTACATAGTTTGAAAATCGCAACAAGTCACAGAACCACGATACGGATATCGCGCTTTAGGTGACAAGAAAATATACGACACCGCGACTTCAGCGTAAAACATTGTATTAAGGAATGAGAGATGACGATAAGTGGTTTATGGCGCTAAGCGGCGAGGATTAATTAGAGAAGCATCACGTGACCTTGCTACCTACTAGAAACTTTAGACATGGCATCCAGTAAACAGGGACAGAATAGTACCGGCAGTGTTACAAGAGGAATGTTGATCCTTAGTTTAACTTTCGACGATGGTACTCCCCACGCAAACGTTCCCCCATTCCCCGGTAGAACATTACAGATTCGCTGAAAGTGGGCCAAGCGGTGGGTATCCTCGCGACAGAGTGGCAGGCCAGTAACACCGTAACGACCGTAACACCAGTTGCCCCAGTTTCCCAGAGGCGCAGAATGGAGAAAGTTTTTATGCACACCGCTTCATTCGGGGTGCGAGTGTGATGGCGGAAGGCTGGGCCCTCCATCGGAACAATTTTGTTTGTTTTCCCGACGAGGCCGCGGAGTGAGAGTCTGTTCTCGGCGTAAGGAACTTCTGTCACTGGCTGGGCGCTAATGAAGGCAAGTTCTGCAACCCGAGGCACAGTAATTCCCTCCCGGGGACGTGCCAGCGAAGGACGTTGCTAACTTCGTATCACCTATAAAAACAATTGCGATTCGGGAGGTCAGATTCCAGACTGGTTGCCTTGCTCGTTCAAAAAATTAAATCCTATGTTTCCACGTACATGCCAGTCACATCAGCAATGAAGAGAGTGACTATTTTCCTGTTATTGTGGTAGTCAATCCGAATACTGCTTTGATCTAGCTCTCTACGCTATTTTATATCCGTGGAAGCCTCTTCGTCTCTGCGATCTACTACTGTAACCTACATCCACTTGAACCTGCGTATTATAGTCAAACCTTGGACTCTCTCTACAATTTTTACCTCACCACACTTCCCTCCCTACCAAAATGACGATTCTGTGATGCCTCAAGCTTTGTCCCATCCCCCAGTCCCTTCTTTTAGTCAAGTTGTGTCATAAATTTCTTTTCCCTCCAATTTGATTTAGCACCTCCACCTTAGTTAACAGATCTATCCATCTAATCTCCAGTGTGTGGTAGCGTCTTTGTTACTGTTGGAAGTAGTTTACCTTGTAATGAAATTGAAACAGACATTCGCTGTGCCACGCTGGGGCGGGTATGGCAAGAATTCGATTATCGTATTGACGTCTACCTGGTCACTCATGGTTCGCATATCGAATGTTTGTAAAAAAAACTTTCAGGGCTTCTCTTCAAAATGACGTATGTATGATATGTTTGGTTCTTATGCAATAAATAATTGAAAGTGTTCCCGGACTTTATGTACACCCTGTATTTCAAATTATATGTACTGAAGACAAGAAGAGAGATTCGAAAGTTACACCGATATATAACAATAGGGAGAAAGATAAAAGAATTGATCAGAAGAACATTTTGTGACACCAGATCTAAATCTACGTTTCTATATAAATTTCTGAATGCATGATTGCGAAAGAGGAAGTGTGAGGAGCAACACTTTCTCCCATTTCGGTCTTGTGTTGGTTAAGGAAGTAAGGCCCTGGAAAGACGAATAACAGGATGAAGAAAAAGTAAATGGAATAAACATGTAAAGTATTAGATACCGCCTCGGGTGGATTCTAAATTTTTTCTTATTTTAAAATACACCCGAATTCAAATCATAGCGCTTCATGTAGGCGCATTCCAACGCATTTTTTGGTACATAAATTACAGACTTTTTCGAAACAATAAAAGAAAATTTACAATTCACTCATCGTGATCTTTACTCCTGTGAGATTTTCGAGATATGTTTATGGTCAAGTTTTGATAGCTCGGCAATTTATCTGAAGAATCGTAAATGATATGGCCAGGAAAAATCACCCAAACATTCAGATTAAGGTAACAGATATAATTCAAAATGACAGAAAGCCAATGGAATCACTATGAACAGACGCAACCAAAAATCAATATCCTAGGGTACAGAGTTACGACAGTCTAATTTAGCCCGAAGAATTAGGTACATCTGAAACCCGTAAGGGAAAAAGTGGTCTAGCATCTAAGCTGGGATTCTGCAAAATGGAAAACCAAAATTCTGTGAAAAACCCTATATCTTAATGAAGAGGCGACTGCCATTTCATGGGAATATTCTCAGAATACAATCATAAAGTTGACAGGAGAATTTTTATCTTCCTTGTCAATGAGAGCTAAGAAGAACAAGTTAGTTAACTTTCAAAGAGACTACCGTGAAAAAGAGACTTAACCAGATCAGGTTATACAGGACAGAACTAAACACGAAACTGTAATTGCGAGCCATAAATTTGTAGGAAGCTCAATCTGAAACTCCAAATAAACCATAAAGGAATGAAAAATAGATACAATGTTTTAATGAGAATAGGATGAGATAATGGAAAAAGAATAAAAAACATAATATTGTTGTGAGAAACGCCTCAGGTCACGTAAAAAGGGAAATTGAAACACAGAGCAATGGGAAATACGTGACAAGATAGAAGATCAACTTCTTATGAGTGGACAGCGTAGCTCGAATAAATCTGAAGAATAACATCGTTCATACCAGGCAATTTTTTAAAACAGTTCTTCATTAGACACTAATAGCTAGTTTCCGGCTTTTCTTATTCTCAAGCATATCTAAAACACGATAAATCACCAGAATTAACTGGAAGTACTTTAAACTGCAGTGTAGATACATCACACTCGTAAGTTGTATAAAACGTAAGTCACATGCCGTGCACAGTTACACACAGCACTCTCATCAAGATAAATGACCTATAATATAATACTCATAAAGTAATAGTAAATACGAAACCAACTGTAATAACAGATAATACAAACACCAAGCACAATGATGAGCGAAAACAATATAACCGACAACTTAAGAGTGTGTTGGTCTATCCTCGGAAACCAAATACGTCAGCGGTTTGGCGAAGCATTGATTCAGAAGTCTTTGGTTGGTTTCTGGAGATGTGTGGCACCATATAGCCCCGTACAGGTCACACAGCTTTAGTAAATTACGGGCCGATAGTTTGTAAGTGCATAGCTGGGGCCCGAAAGAGTATCAGATGTCTTCCGTTGAGTTCAAATCAGATGTATTTGGTGGCCAAGATATCAACGTGAGAATACTATCATGCTACTCAAATCACCCGATTATGCTCTAGTGACACGGACAGTTAACCTATTGGAAGATACCATCGCCGCCGGGAAAGTTTCAAAGATGAAGAGATGCAGGATATCCGCAATAATTTTCACGATTCCACAGCTCTCGTGGGGCATTCAGCAACCATCATAGGTTATGCGGAAGCCCAAGTGATTGCATAATACTGTTAATAGCAGCCTGCGTCCGTGGTGTGATGCATGCAATGAAGTGACAAAAGTCATGAGATAGCGATACGCCATACACAGATGGCGATATCACGGATACAGGGAATAAAAGGGCAGTGCATTGGTGGATCTGTCACTTGTATACAGTTGAAACGGTTTGCGACGTGATTATGGCCGCTCGACGGGAATAAAGAGACTTTCAACACGAAAAGGTAGTTGGAGCTAGACGCCTAGGACATTCCATTTCAGAAATCGTTAGGGAATTCAATATTCCGAGACCCACATTGTCGAGATGATGATGACAATACGACATTTCAGGCATTACCTCTCACCACGACCAATGCAGTGGCCGATAGCCTTCACCTAACGACCAACAGCACCGGCGTTTACGTAGAATTGTCAGTGCTAGCAGACAAGCAATGCTGCTTGGAATAACCACAGAAATCAATGTGGGGCGTACGACGAACGTATCCGTTAGGACACTACGGCAAAAACTGGCGTTAATGGATTCTGGTAGCAGACGACCGCCGCGACTGTCTTTGCTAATAGCAATACATCGCCTACAGCGCCTCTCATGGGCTCGTGACCATTTGGTCGTCGTGTGACTAAGGCCTCCCGTCGGGTAGACCGTTCAAAATGGTTCAAATGGCTCTGAGCACTTTGGGACTTAACTTCAGAGGTCATCAGTCCTCTAGAACTTAGAACTACTTGAACCTAACTAACATAAGGACATCACACACATCCATGCCCGAGGCAGGATTCGAACCTGCGACCGTAGCGGTCGAACGGTTCCAGACTGTAGCGCCTAGAACCGCTCGGCCACCCCGGCCGGCGGGTAGACCGTTCGCCGGGTGCAAGTCTTCCCATTTGACGCCACTTCGGCGACTTGCGCGTCGATGAGGATGAAATGATAATGATGATAAGGATAACACAACACCCAGTCCCTCAGCGGAGAAAATCTCCGAAGCAGCCGGGAATCGAACCTGGGCCCTTACGATTGACATTCTGTCGCGCTGACCACTCAGCTACCGGAGGCGGACACCATTTGGTTGGACCCTACACAACTGGAAAACTGTGGTCTGGTCAGGTGAGTCCTAATTTCACTTTTTAAGAGCTGATGGTATGGTCCGAGTCTGGCGCATGTCCCACAAAGCCGGGGACCCAAGTTGTCAACAACACACTGTTCATGCTGGTGTGTACATGGAGTGGACTGGGTCCTATGGTCCAACTGAATCGATCACTGACAGAAAATAGTTATGCTCGATTACTTGCAGACCATTTGCAGCAATTCATGGACTTCATATTCCCAAGAAACAATGGAATTTTCACCGGGCCGCAATTGTTTGCGATTGGTTGGAAGAACATTTTGGACAGTTTGAAAGAATGATTTGGCCAATCAGATCACTCGATTTGAATACCATCGAACATTTATGGGACATAATCCAGAGGTCAGTTCAGTCACGAAATCCCGCACCGGCAACACTTTCGCAATTATGGACGGCTATAGAGGCAGCATGGCTCAATATTTCTGCAGGGGACTTCAAATGACTTGCTTTGTCCATGCCACGTCGAGCTGCTGCACTACGCGGGGCAAAAGGGGGTCCGACACGATATTAGAAGGTGTCCCATGACTTTTATCACCGCAGTGTATTTGGATCAGCCGTCAGCCTGGATGATGATATATCCGGACACAAGCATCGAACGGAGTAATAAAAATCGGCTTTCATCCAGTCCTGTGCCACCTGCTCCGTGTTCCGAAACACTGTACCATTACTGTAGCCGGTCGCTGTAGGCGAGCGGTTCTAGGCGCTTCAGTCCGGAACCGCGCTGCTACTACGGTCGCAGGTTCGAATCCTGCCTCGGGCATGAATGTGTGTGATGTCCTTAGGTTAGTTAGGTTTAAGTAATTCTAAGTTCTAGGGGACTGATGACCTCAGAAGTTAAGTCCCATAGTGCTCAGAGCCATTTGAACCATTACTGTACTCTCTCATCAAATTCGCCACAGATCACCGCCTACAGTGCTTTATCGCGCGGGCAAGCCATCGACCACCACGTTCTTTGGTAAGATATGATGTTCAACTCTTGTAGCATATTCGTCCCTGTTCTGCTTAGATACTTTCCTTACCGCGTCACGTGTATCACAGTGAACGAGGTGGTTTTGTGTAGGATAGGTGCGGAAGAAGAGGTAATACATTTTTCGTCTGGCTTTTAGAATCGCTCCAGACAAATTGTCCCGTAAAACTCTGACAGAAGCGAGTAGCGACTATTCTAAAATAAGAGTGGGAAAGCCTCGGTGGCGCTTGCGCATTAGCATCGCCCTGACGCAAGGGAGATCCTTTAAGTCTAATTTTACAAGGCGAACGTGAAGGATTTGTAAACTGGAAATTCGTTGCTGCGTCCCACAATACATGCAAACAACGCAACTGGCCAGGCGGATCTTGAGACCTCGTGCTGGTTTACGTTCAACAGCCCGGGCAAACGTAACCCTACTGAGAGTGGGTGAATCAGTCTCTGTTCCGGAAAGGGAATCAAACCCCGACCTTAAAGATACTTTGGCAGCTCTCTAACACGCTGAGCTTTCCTAGGAAGCTCATGCTTCGGCTCCAAGCTTCCATTTGGCAGTACGTGGTAAAAAAAACAGCACACACCAGTCTGTAGAAAAGGAAGCTGAGGTAAATCATCTACACTGATGACTACTAAAATTACAACGCCAGGATAAGATAAGAGATAACGAAATTTTACTGAATATACAGGGTGTAACTACAGTCCCCCCCCCCCCCCCCCAAACCAAGGGAGCCACGGAAATTGAAACACCTCAGCGCATCACAACGAGACTGCCACGACAGAAGAACAAAGTGAGTGACCGTTACAACATATTTTCATGGAAACATCAGTCCAGCTTTCAAAGTGACATCGCCTCTTACTAAGTTTTCTGTGCTTCCACAGGATAATCACAGCAATAATGAAAAGACTATGTAACATCAGTGTGACTTTATTGTAAAATTGTTTTTGTAATGCCATTTGGCCTGGAGATGAGGTATTCCCTCGAAACATATCGCTAAATAAATGAGTAATACAATAGTTAACGAAGTTAGTGACTGGTAGCAGTAATTTAAAAATATTTACAGAAAACTTATAACTTAACAATTCATTCATAGTATAGTTTACAATAAAGATTGGAAATATTTGATGTATTTCCTGTGTGTGCATAATATGCCAATATCTGCTTGTAGCCCTTGAGAACGGACAAATTAACACGAAAAATAGAGTTCTCCAGTCTCAGTTTTCACCATTTAGCATTCACTATTTCTCGATTACAAGCCGGTAGCTGTGGTCGAGCGGTTCTAGGCGCTTCAGCCCGGAACCGCGCTGCTGCTATGGTCACAGGTTCGAATCCTGTTCCTGGCATGTATGTGTGTGATGTCCTTAGGTTAGTTAGGTTTAACTAGTTCTAAGTCTAGGGGACTGATGACCTCAGATGTTAAGTCCCATAGTGCTCAGAGCCATTTGAACCATTTTCGATTACAACATGATTTTGAACAGAGTTTCATAAAATTAGAATCATACGAAAATACTGGTGCTTCTTATTAGTATTCAGCCGCTCATCACTTTTCATGAAAAGCTACGAATGGTGGACGGTCTAAGTTTTTTTTACCTATTTAATTTAGTATTTTGATTTTATGTATCTTGAAACTTAAAGAGTGAGCTTTTTCACTCTTCGTTAGATTTCTACTTGTACTACAGGAAATACCAGGAATAAAAAACGGGAAACCGGTTATTTCAAAAACCGATATTTTTTTGCAGTTTTCATATTCAAACTGGTGCTGAAAAAATCTGATATAACCGATAACAGGTTCTTTTAGTGACAACCGACATCCCTACTGCGCTCGCATTGTGAGCATACCATCCGTCTCGCCACGTGAATACGCTGGATAATATGCTAATATCGTTCCTAGCTGCCGGTATAAATACGCCCCCATCCTCCCAAGCGAACGGTCAGTCACTCTGCACTCACGTCTGATATTGTCGGTTACTATGATCGCTGTGCTACGGAATATTCGATAACAAACTCGCTTGGCACTTGGTGTTTCTCTCTGATGGCGATTCGGATTGTGTCTCTCTCTTTCTCTTCGCCTGCTGACATCGATATGGCGAAGGTTCCCGCTTTCCACCTCGCTGTTGCACAGGTTGCTTTGGGCTACTCCTTGTCTGTGCGCCGTCCACGACAGTCAGCCGTGTTTAGTTCGACTACCGCATGATGTGTTCTCTTCCGCAGGCCATCCTTCCGCCTTGCGGCTTCATCTGTTCTGTCTCGGGTTCTGACGCGAGTGACGATATCCGGATACTTGCGGAAATAGCAATAGGCGTCGCCCATTGACTGCCGGACACTGGGGAAATAACGTCTTGGTCCTGGAGCCGTGCCATTTCAGCCTGAAAAGTGTCACGAACCGCAAACAGAAGTGGGTGATCTCGGCAAAATTTAGGCACTACAGAAGGCTTGAGAGAAATATGAGCCGTAAACCAACAGACACATCCGAACATTAGTTAAAAAATCTTCTTATACTTCGTGCACAGTGCGTCAAGATAATAAGAAAGGCACTGTGGGGGTCACTAAATTAACTTGGGCCTCTACTGTGAAACCAAATACTAATAAAGGCTTCCATACTTAACAGCCATATACAATTGCTCGCCCAACGAAAGATCCGTACACAAAGGCTTGTAAGTGGCACAGGCCACATCAATATTCGAGAAAGGCAATAGGAGTAATAAACTAAATTACAGGCCCATATCATTAACGTCGATATGCAACAGGATTTTGTAACGTATATTGTGTCTGAACATTGCGAAGAGAACAGTCTATTGACACACAGACAATACGGATTTAGAAAACATCGTTCTTGTGAAACACAACTAGCCCTTTACTCACACGAAGCGTTGAGTGCTATTGACAAGAGATTTCAAACTGATTTCGTATTTCTAGATTTCCAGAAAGCCTTTAACACTACACCTCTAAAGTAATCAAATTGCGTGCTAATGGAATATCGTCTCAGTTATGCGACTGGATCTGTGATTTCCTGTCAGAGAAGTCGCAGTTAGTAGTAATTGACGAAAAGTCGTCGATTAAAACAGAAGTGATTTCTGGCATTCCTCACGGTAGTGTTATAGGCCCTCTGCTGTCCCTTTTCTATATAAATGATTTAGGAGACAATTTGAGCAGCCGTCTTAGGTTGTCTGTAGATGATGATGACGTTTATCGTCTAGTAAAGTCATTGGAAGATCAAAACGGATTGCAAAACTATTTAGAAAAGATACTTGCATGGTGCGAAAATTGGCAATTGACCCTAAATAATGAAAAGTGTGAGGTCATCCACGTGAGTACTAAAACGAATCCGTTAAACTGAGGTTACACGATAAATCAGTCAAATCTAAAACCCGTAAATTCAACTATTAGTAAATACCTAGGAATTACAATTACGAACAACTTAAATTAAAAAGCACACAGATAATGTTTCTGGGAAGGTGAATCAAAGACTGCGATTTATCGGCAGAACACTTAAAAGATCGAAAAGATCTACTAAAGACGCTGCCTACACTACGCTTGTCCGCCCTAGTTTGGAGTACTGCTGCGCGGTGTGGGATCCTTACCAGATAGTATTAACGGAGTAAATCGAGAAAGTTCAAATAAGAGCAGAACATTTTGTATTAAAGAGAAATAGGGGAAAGAGTTTTACAGACATGATACAGGATTTGGGGTAGATGTCATTGAATCAAAGGCGTTTGTCGTTGTGGCGGAATCTTCTCACGTAATTTCAATCACGAACTTCCTCCTTCGATTGCGAAATATTTTGTTGACGTCGACGTACACAGGGAGAAACTATCGTCATAATAAAATAAGGGCTGGCTGCTGTGGCCGAACTGTTTTAGGCGCTTCAGTCTGGAACCGCGCTGCTGCTACGGTCGCAGGTTCGAATCCTGCCTCGGTCATGGATGTTGTGATGTCCTTAGGTTAGTTATGTTGAAGTAGTTCTGAGTCCAGGGGACTGATGACCTCGGATGTTAAGTCTGATAGAGCTTAAAGCCATTTCAATAAAATAGGGGAAATCAGAGTTCGCACGCAAAGATGTAGGTGTTCGTTTCTTCCGCGCGCTGTTCGAGAGTGGAATAATAGAGAATTATTGAAAAGGTAGTTCGATGAACCCCCTGCCAGGCGGTTAAGTGTGATTTGCAGACTATCCATGTAGATGTAACTGTAGATGAATGTTAATACAGGACTCGGCGCCGAGCCCATTGAAGCGGAATCGAACCGAGGCGGCAATACGTTTCGTTGTTCATTAAGTGGATGTCCTGGTCCAGACCGACCGGAAAAATGGATCTTGTTACATAATTTGCATGCCTGAATTATTTAGATTATTTCTGCAAAAGAATTTTTGATTTTGAAAGTACTGGAGAAGTTACAGCGAGTTGAATGGAACCGTGCACCGACCGAAATATAGGCAGCTGCAGGCGCTCGATTAAATAGTTGAAGGCAAGTTTCTAGCAGTATACGAATTCCTGTCCAATGATGATTTGCTTAAAAGATACATCGGTGCCAATACGCAAGACGACAACAAGAGCTTCAACGTGTGCATTTGGAAACGGTCATTGAAACATCTTCTTCGTGGGGCGGAAACTTAAAATAGCAGCACATATACCTGCAAGCATATTTAACGAAGGTTATTCATTTATTCTTAAGGCCATCAACGTGTTAAGAATTGACAGAAACACGAACAGCAAAAACTGCGCAGGATAATGTAACAGCAAACCCATGACCTCTGCTGAGCAAGGAATGTCTCAGTTTGTTAAAAGAGCCAGAAATGAAAAAAATAGCACTGAATTGTGAACCCGATCATGTCTGAGGGCGAAGAAGAATGCCTCTATGGTCATGAGATCTCAGATGAACCGTCAGATTTAAAATATTTTTTTCTTTGTTACTCCAAACTTTAAACGCGTTTTCTCAAAACAACATTTTTACATTTTTCAGCGCTGCAAGCGCTCTGGATACTCGATAGATTAACCGATTCATTTGATTTTTTTAAAATAAAAGTTAATTAAATTAAGGGCGTCTTAGCGAGAGCTTCTTTTTCATTAGAATTTTTAAATTCCTTTTTAACCTCTGAAATTAGCAAAATATGCCAAGAAAGTAACATGTCTTTCAAAATAGCTACCATTTTTTGAGGTGTTTTACAATACCCCATGGTTATGGTCAACCAAATTCATTCTAATTTAAGAATTACCTTTTTTTCTGGGTTTCAGGAGTAGATGCATACGATGACAAGGGCTGCAGCCGCCATTTTTAAACTGGCACGAAATGAAAAAATTCATTTACGAATGTATGTCCAATAAAGCAGTAAAACGACCATTGCAAAAAAACACTTATATTTAACAAAATTCTGAAGTTCATCCCTTTCTCATGCCTCTCGACGAGAATCTCACCATAAGGATACGATAGCGCCCGTGTCCATCTGGAATTCCATGGCCTGGCCGCATAGCGGAAAGTCTACAGTGAGCGGCTGTAGCGGCAGGGAAATTGCGGGCGCCGAAACCGTGATGGAGTGGACGGAAATGTTGTCCTGCTGCCGCAGCGAGGAACGCGACCGGCGGTATGCCAGTTGACACACGACAGCCCTTGCTACAAGCGCAGCACTACGCAGCGCCATGCGGGCAGCTGCCTCTGGAATGCATGTTACCGCACTCAGGACAAGACCGTAGTGCCTGTGCCGAGCGTAACTAACGATGCAACGCTGAGGAGGGAGTTTCTGACCAGCCCTGTTGAAATTACACGAAATTTCATCCGACGCTAAAGCAGGGAGCAAAGTGAGTGACGTACTTCAGTTCTCACGAGATGCCGGAAATCCGGACGCCCCTGAACTGGGGTGAGAATTGCTACGGTCGCAGGTTCGAATTCTGGCTCGGGCATGGTTGTGTGTGATGTCTTTATGTTAGTTAGATTTAAGTAGTTATAAGTTCTAGGAGACTGATGACCTCAGATGTTGAGTCCCATATTGCTCAGAGCCATTTGAACCATTTGGGGGTGAGAATTGGAAGCAGAATCAAAAGGATGATGACCATTGGTTACGACGGCGACTAATGATCTGAGAAACGTGTATGTCACTTGTAAAATCATGCTGAGGTGTTGAAGCAACCTCGAAAGATTTAGTAATATTAAGCGCTTCACGAAGACTAGGTTCGGACTTGGCCAAAGCTTTAGCCGTGACCTCCCTATCAGAAGCAAGGCGCTCTATCAAATCTCTAATCAACGATTCCGCATACAAAACTTTTTATAGATCTGGCACCTGGACCTGATAATAAGGCAGCACGCAGTCTTCTACTGGCTGCATAAACAGAACATCGACAAGGTGCAAAATATAATGGGCAGTCTTCTGATAAGTGTTACAGCTATTAGAGAAAAAATGCTTGACATTTGGCAGGACGAATGGGATGGGTCCAGAACGGGCCGTAGAGTCCACAGGTTTCTAACCACGGGAAGGGAAAGACTAAAGAACAAGATAATGACGCCCGCACAGGGCCTAGTTCACTTCCTTACAGGTCATGGTCCCTATCCTACGTACCTGCATAAAACAGGAAAAAGGCCAACATCGGAGTCTGACTGTGGTGCCCACGAAGGATCGCCGGAACACACAGTGTTCGAGTGTCCAATATACGAACAGGCTGTCTCAGTTGAGAGACAGCTTCTACAAACATGGAATGTCAATGAAATATTGACGAATGGCGGATTGTTCAGCAACTTCGCAAAATTGGTAAACAAAATCTCAAGGGAGGCCCAGTGAGCCTACCTTGGGAGAGGGTAAAAGCGCTTCAGATCTAATGCGCAATTGTAAATATGTAAATACAATGTTTGTTTAAGTCTCTGACTCGTAGTAGCTAGTAGTTGTAGTTAGCTCAGTATGGTGGTGGAGGGAATAAAAGAGGGTATAAATGGAGTGGTTTCTTCTAGTAGTAGCGGCCCGCCTCCACGTGGCTAGGAACGGGCAGCTCTCTGGGACGGTGGTTAGCACACTGGACTCGCATTCGGGAGGACGACGGTTCAATCCCGCGTCCGGCCATCCTGATTTAGGTTTTCCGTGATTTCCCTAAATCACTCCAGGCAAATGCCGGGATGGTTCCTCTGAAAGTGCACGGCCGACTTCCTTCCCTGTCCTTCCCTAATCCGATGAGACCGATGACCTCGCTGTTTGGTCTCTTTCCCCAAAACCAACCAACCAACCTCTCTGGGACGATTCCAGAGAGGCTAAGAGGCCGATCATTCACATATAGTACTATTTTGTTTAATTGTTAGATAGTGTGCTCGCATTAATAAACCACTTCTGTAGAACTAATAGCAGAGTTCAGTCTTAATACACCCACTTAAAAGTGTTAGACAGTGGGTTATGTATGTTTCATAAAACGCTGAAAAAAAGTTCTGGCACGTAAAACTGAAATTTTGTGCGAGACCCTGCAATTCGGTCGCAAAATTGGCGTAGGATTTTCCATGTTGTTTATGACAGTGATCAAATGGCAGCCTGGCAGGAAAAAAGGTGGTCTGCTGCCCATAGTTAGTTAACAGACCACAGAGAGCACCGAAAAAGAGGTCACTAGGTTCCGAACGTGGCTTCAACTTCCGCACCGCTTCGTGTAAACGACTACTGGAAGAGAAAAGTGGATCACGTTTCAAAAAAAATAAATAAATAAATAAAAATAATAAAAAAATTATATATATATATATATATATATATATATATATATATATATATATATATATATGGCTCTAAGCACTATGTGACTTAACATCGGAGGTCATCAGTCCCCTAGACTTAGAACTACTTAAACCTAACTAACCTAAGGACAGCACACACATCCATGTCCGAGCCAGGATTCGAGCCTGCGACCGTAGCAGCAGCGCGGTCCCGGACTGAAGCGCCTAGAACCGCCCGGCTGGCAATCACGTTTCCTTCCACTAGAAATATAGTACACCCGACAGTGCAAGTCAGATCGTCGGAGGTAGACGTCCCAGCACTCTGCAGCCTCTTCTAAGGGAGCGAACGTCAGTGCTGACACAGCTGAGACCTCGGACTTACGTGCTGGTTGTTGCCTTGACACAAGGTTCATGAGAGCAGACTGATGTTGCTGTTGGAGCTGCCACTGTGTCTGCTGGAGTGTCAGCTGTTGCTCCCACAGTTCCGTAGGCGTAGGGCCCATAACGCAGGAACCGAAGGCGAACACAATGCCGGGAGCACAGCACGGTAAGAACTCGTCGTCACTAAAGAATTCGAATCGGATACACACTAGTGTCGATGAAGAAAGCCAAGATTGTGAATGGACCACGCCAGAAGCACCAAAAACATGAACCAGAAAGTCAATGTTCAAAGTAGGGTCGAAATCCCAGTAACAGCTAGGCGTAACACGTGTTTACTCACGCAGTGTGCTTTCTGGACTGTGCCACGACGATCGCTTGACCAGCTGCCAGCAGTGGAACAGACCACGTGACTCGGTGCCGCGCCCCCTGGTGGTCACTAGCCCATTCTAAAGCCGTCGTATCGAGGGACATGGACCAATAGGAGCGGGTGACGCCATAGCGCGAATTCGACATTTCACTAGTGAAGAACCTGTCACACCAGATTTTTGGCTCGTGGAGATGAACATGGCCAGTGAGATACGATACCATTCTTACGTCACAAGTTCTTGGTATGAATATAAACTGTTTCAAAACATCAGAAAACTGAGGATTCTCGAAATAGCGTCATTTAAGTAAAGTTTTTGCTATTTAGAAACTTCGTGTAAAATGTTTATTACAAGTTCTTGATTTTATGGACTGCCTCATATTTGTATCATATTGGTAAATATATTTTTCAATGATGGCAAGTAGCTTCGAAATATATGTCCTTTTCCATTTTAATGAAATTACGAAATGATTTTCGATCTTGAAATACATGTGGTAAGGTACGCTGCTTCAGAGTATAGATAGTCAATGCAACATCAACAATATTGATATTATACACGTACAAACTGACATTAGACACTATACTTTACTGTATTGGATTTAAAACAGAAGATGATATGAAGTTTCAACTGAATTAATGATCAGCTTCTACTAGTATGTATGCCAGATTGTTGTACAGCATTATTCATTATTCAGGCCATCGACGAGTCCAGGAACTTCTTCATGATTTCCTCCACTTTTCTTCGACAATCGCAGACAGATTGTCAGCTATTTTACGCGCGTCCATGTTCGCAAAGAAACTGTGCACTTACGTGCCAGATCTCGCAGACTGCCGCCGAAGAGCGCACAGGTTGCAAATCACGATGGGGGGCACGTTCCGTGAGATTTATCATGTCGTCTACGAGTGCACGGCATCCACGACAGACACCACGTATGGCTTGCTTGGCGATTAGAAACACGGTCCGTGTGATGATGCCTTAACTGTTGGGGCTCCACGTCTCTACTGCTAACGTCAGCTGGAGGGATATTAAACCCATATCTGTACGTTCTGCGACTCCAGTTTCCACCAGTTCTGTGTCATTGGTCAGAAGTGATGGCGGAAGCTGTTACTGATCTTCCGACATCATACTTCCAGTATTTACGTAATTCTTTCCTGTCCCCACAGTTCATTAGATAGGCCCAAAACGTCTGAGAAACAAAACTCGGTCTTTTCCACCTATTTCCAATCGTCATGTATGCTGTTGTACAAATGAAAGGAAGATGAGAGTTTAACATCGCGTTACAACGAGAGCATTAGAGACGGAACACAAACTCAGATTGGGGAGTAAACGGGAAAGAGATCAGCCGTGCCCTTCTCAAAGGAATCATCGCGGAACTTGTCTTATGTGATTGAGGGACAACATGTAAAACCTAAACGTGGGTGACCCGACAGAAATTCAAACCGTCGCCCTCCCGAATGTGAGTCCAGTGCCACTTTGCTCGATGCTGTTGTCTTACAACATACGTGGGCTGGGATTAAATGCAGGCCATAGCATCTCGTGTCCTAATATGTGCTAACGTGTAAACCAGTGCAAAAGGGCGACAAATACAAGTCACTGGCTTTCTCTACAGCAAGGCATGAGATGGGTAAGTATTAAGGAAGGAACGTAGTGGGACGATGGTTTTAGGTCAGATTTGTAGGGAGCAATTTAAAATCAAGTGGTATGAGATAGGAGAGGGGGGAAAGGTGTGAGGCTATGTTACCAACATGGCCGCCATTTTAGAAGACGCTATCTTAATTCCATTGGGAACTTCCAAATACGAAAGGGGGAGAGGTAACTTATCCCACAGACAGAGCATTGCTCGAGAAAAACGATGGTGCCTTTCATTTGCGCATAGTTTTATTGATTGTCCAGTTGCGACTGTTGTTTCTTCCTTACAGATGACATGAAAGCTGATGGCGTGAACACAAGCCGAATGCAATGAAGTCGTCTTGATGTCATGAGAGAGGATAACCGTGTTATAGCAGCCCACCCATTGTCCACCGTGCAGTGGCGACATTTCTCGTTAAATTCCGCGAAATTCTTTCTGTCGCTGACAAATCGAAACCTGGTCAGTCCGAAAGGAGAATGGATAAACTATCAGTCAACCGCTGTTGCTACATTGTTCGGCAACAATCTAGCACTCGGCTCATCTTACAGTAAAACGGGGTCATCCGTACATCAATAATGTTGAGTTTCGCCTCTAGCCAGCCCTGTAACAGAAGTTTAATATACAGGGTATAAAAAAGTTAGTGAAATGCAAATTATACGAAAAACTATCACAGTATACAGTCTTCCTTTTCTCCATGACGTCGATGAAATGAAATTATGGAACAGTACTGTAATCATTCTTGAACGGAATAAAGTAACATCAGTGTACACTATCTGATGAAAAGTATCAGGACACCCCTATGTAATACGAAATTATCCTCTAGATGTCGCGAGAGACATACCCGCCTTTATTAAAGGAGGCGGGGAGTGTTGTGTTGTCAGTAGATAAGTAGAGACAGCAGAATGAGTAACGCAGTGACTTCGAAGTGGACCAGTCATCAGATGTCACATAAGTAACCGATGCACCAGGAACATTTCAACCCTTCCGAAGCTACCCAAGTTGACGGTTGGTGATGTGATCCTGAAGTGGAAACGCCAAGGAAAAACCATATCTAAACCATGGCAGGCCCCATGTACAAAGAGACCATCAAGAATAGCGGAGGTTGGTTGTAAAAAAAAATTGCATAAAATCAGGGGAAAGAATCACTCGAGAGTTCCTAAGCACTGCCAGAAATCCAGCTAGTACGAGGATTGTGCGTAGGGAGTTAAAAACAGTGCGGTTCGAAAGTCGAGTAGCTCCCCATTAGCTACACAAGTCAGTGCTAAGCGACGCTTGAGGTGATGTAAAGAGTGAAGTTACAGGACAGTGAATGACGGGAAACGAGTGTTTAGGGTAATGAATCATGCGATACCCTGTGACAATTCGATGGAAAGATTCGAGTTTTACGAATGCTCGGAGAACGTTATCTGCCATGTGGGTACTGCCAACAATGAAATGCAGAGGAGGTGGTGTTATGGTATCGGAGAAAACGCTGGTTTCGGCTCTTGAGGAAGAATAGGCAGCCATTCCTCCGCAGGCAACTCAAATGGCTCTGAGCACTATGCGACTTAACTTCTGAGGTCATCAGTCGCCTAGAACTTAGAACTAATTAAACCTAACTAACCTAAGGACATCACACACACCCATGCCCGAGGCAGGATTCGCTCGGCACCAGACTGTAGCACCTAGAACCACACGGCCACTCAGGCCGGCTGGCAACTCAAAAATTCTGACAGTTCTGATACCGCATCCGACATGTGAATCACCAATATCACCAGCATTGCATCACAGTGTTTAAATTTAAATTCCACACGTAAGTGGAATTGTCCCCATCAGGCCGGCCGCGGTGGTCTCGCGGTTCTAGGCGCTCAGTCCGGAACCGCGCGACTGCTACGGTCGCAGGTTCGAATCCTGCCTCGGGCATGGATGTGTGTGATGTCCTTAGGTTAGTTAGGTTTAAGTAGTTCTAAGTTCTAGGGGACTGATGACCACAGATGTTAAGTCCCATAGTGCTCAGAGCCATTTGAACCATTTTTTTGTCCCCATCAGAGTTAAAGGCCTCATACAGACGAATGGAGGACACACCCCATGTTAATGTTCACTAATAGGCGTCTGGGTACTTTTGATCCGGTAGTGTATTAGGGAAAAGTGCGCCGTTTGATTATCTAAAAGTGATCAGGGACAGGAAACAATCAAAAGTAAAAATTAATTTAAATTTTGAGAAATTAAGTTGCTGTACTGGGCAGTGATATAATATTTCTGGTTCTAATAGCAACGCGCCAAACAACAAACTAATATTAGGAAAGACTTTAACCGGAACTTTCACTAGATAAAGATAAACTAAACTGTGCCCTTACTTTCTCGAAACTTTCGGACGAATCTGCAATAACATCCTTCGAAAGAAAGTATAGTGCTGATTTTATGTAACCAGGCAATTTTATTTTGGGTCTCAAATACAAAATAACTACGGCACAAAACTACGCTACTCTCGTAGACCTAATACTTTAAATGGAGGGAGACTGAATACCGACTGGACATTCTTTGTGACAATAGGGTTGGTCACATTGAATGTATGAATGAGAAAAGAAAACATCTTGTCAGATGTCGAAAACTAGTGGTTATTACCTGGTGTAGTTACAAAGTTATAAAAATCTAAAGTTGTAAGGATAATTTAAGTACGTCATATTGTAAAGATGTCTGACAATCTAGACGGCTGCATTCGATATTCTTAGCAGGTAGAAGAATCATGCACTTGTGAATGCGAGCCTAATTTGTGCGCTTTGGACGATGAGGATGTAGAAGGGTCGCGGTACGAAGATTAGCCTGAGGTTGTGAAGCGGTACCTTAACAACCGTGGATGGCGCATACACAATTCCATCGTTAAAGCGAGCTAATTGGCCTGTCCGCAGCAGCGCTGCCAAGGTCACCTCCATACGGCTTCTTACTACAATGCGCTAATCAAGGGTGATCTGCGTTTGCGAGATAACTATGAATTAGGGACTGCACGTCTGTACGAATTTGAGGAAGGGGGTAGATTAGTGGAAGGAGCCTAGATGTCCAAGAACGAAAACGCGCCCTTGCACACGCGCGCGCGCACACACACACACACACACACATATATATATATATATATATATATATATATATATATATATATATATATATATATATATCTTTCCGTGCTCATCTGCGTCTTTTCTGTGTATACAGGGTGTTACAAAAAGGTACGGCCAAACTTTCAGGAAACATTCCTCACACACAAATAAAGAAAAGCTGTTATGTGGACATGTGTCCGGAAACGCTTAATTTCCATGTTAGAGCTCATTTTAGTTTCGGCAGTATGTACTGTACTTCGATTCACCGCCAGTTGACCCAATTGAAGGAAGGTAATGTTGACTTCCGTGCTTGTGTTGACATGCGACTCATTGCTCTACAGTACTAGCATCAAGCACATCAGTACGTAGCATCAACAGGTTAGTGTTCATCACGAACGTGGTTTTGCAGTCAGTGCAATGTTTACAAATGCGGAGTTGGCAGATGCCCATTTGCTGTATGGATTAGCACGGGGCAATAGCCGTGGCGCGTATCGAGACAGGTTTCCAGAACGAAGGTGTCCCGACAGGAAGACGTTCGAAGCAATTGATTGGCGTCTTAGGGAGCACAGAACATTCCAGCATATGACTCGCGACTGGGGAAGACCTAGAACGACGAGGACACCTGCAATGGACGAGGCAATTCTTCGGGCAGTTGACGATAACCCTAATGTCAGCGTCAGAGAAGTTGCTGCTGTCCAAGGTAGCGTTGACCACGTCACTGTATGGAGAGTGCTGCGGGAGAACCGTACCATGTACAGCGTGTGCAGGCACTATCAGCAGCTGATTGGCCTCCACGGGTACACTTCTGCGAATGGTTCATCCAACAGTGTGTCAATCCTCATTTCAGTGCAAATGTTCTCTTTACGGATGAGGCTTCATTCCAACGTGATCAAATTGTAAATTTTCACAATCGACATGTGTGGACTGACGCGAATCCGCACGCAATTGTGCAATCACGTCATCAACACAGATTTTCTGTGAACGTTTGGGCAGGCATTGTTGGTGATGTCTTGATTGGGCCCCATGTTCTTCCACCTACGCGCAATGGAGCACGTTATCATGATTTCATGCGGGATACTCTACCTGTGCTGCTAGAACATGTGCCTTTACAAGTACGACACAACATGTGGTTCATGCACGATGGAGCTCCTGCACATTTCAGTCAAACTGTTCGTACGCTTCTCAACAACAGATTTGGTGACCGATGGATTGGTAGAGGCGGACCAATTCCATGGCCTCCACGCTCTCCTGACCTCAACCCTCTTGACTTTCATTTATGGGGGCATTTGAAAGCTCTTGTCTACGCAACCCCGGTACCAAATGTAGAGACTCTTCGTGCTCGTATTGTGGACGGCTGTGATACAATACACCATTCTCCAGGACTGCATCAGCGCATCAGGGATTCCATGCGATGGAGGGTCGATGCATGTATCCTCGCTAACGGAGGACATTTTGAACATTTCGTGTAACAAAGTGTTTGAAGTCACGCTGGTACGTTCTGTTGCTGTGTGTTTCCATTCCATGATTAATGTGATTTGAAGAGAAGTAATAAAATGAGCTCTAACATGGAAAGTAAGCGTTTGCGGACACATGTCCACATAACATATTTTCTTTCTTTGTGTGTGAGGAATGTTTCCTGAAAGTTTGGACGTACCTTTTGGTAACACCCTGTATATATACAGAAAAGACGCAGATGAGCACAGAAAGAGATTTACTGTGCGTGCTCACCGATATTGGCTAGCAAACAATAGAGACGTGGAGAAACTTGACTGAAAAAGCAGGTAACCTATAGATTAAATTAGATAGAAGTGAAAAGGCCAGACGAATTTGATTTGACAAATGATTTAGTTCTGATTTTACAAACTAGGAAATCGTTATATGTTCAGCTACCTTCCGCTCAACTGTTTTCGTTGTGATCATATTTTGTATTCTGCAAGTGATTTCAGGAAACATTGGCTCCACTTGTAATTCTGTATTCGCCTGGAAGGCATGAAGTCGCAATGTGGGAAACAGACTGGCGCATGATTTCCAGGGAACAGAGTGGACTAACGTTGGGTATAGCAGCCTATAATCCATGGTATGTTCACAGGAACGCCAGACATAAATTCTTAAGCGGAATACATATTTGAGTTTCTCACTTTTTGAATTTGGACTCCATAGTCAAAATGTACATATTGCTGCTATGTCTGTTCAGGCCAGTCGCTTTCATTTTTAAAAAAAATCTATGTCAATCAACTGTTAAATCAGATTGTAACGCCTATCCTATGTGTATATGGTTGTCTACAGTTTATTTTGATTAGCACATTCTTATGAAATATACGATGCTCATCCAGAAAGTAAAGAGCGATTGTGTACCACACACAGCACCGATACTTCATCACTGCGATAACAAGCCTGCCAGTTAGCTCCTTCCCCCATTTCAGTGTGAGCCGAATTTTGTTGCCGAGCCACCGCCCCTCTTTGTCCCCTAACCTTTCGAAATAACGGCGCCCATTAAAAAATGCCGCCAAATGCAAAGTGATTAGCGTTATTTGTTTTGTGAGTGCACAAATGCCTATCGAAATTTATAGGCAAATAAGTAATGTTTACGGTGATAGTGAAATGAACGAGATTTCAGTGACGTGGAATACTGTCGGCAAAGGGGTTTTTGATGCGTGCATCAGGTCGAACACAGAAAGAACGTCAACGTCTTAAGCGGGAAATTTTTGGACTTCTTTACAGTCCTGATTTGACACTAAGTGATTCTCACTTATTCCGGAAATTAAAGAAATTTTTGTGTGGAAAACATTCCGTAAACGATTCAGACCTCAACCAAGCAGTGACATCCTGGCTCAGAACTTTGTCGGAAAATGAAAACAATATGGGAGTTCAAAAATTGATTCCATGTTACAATAAGTGGCTTGACACTAGAGTAAGGTACTGTAACTTTGTAAATAAAGTTTAGTGTTGACATCTTTCTCATTTTCAGTTATGCCAAAATGTTATTTATTTTCTGGACGACCCACGTAACAAACAAGCAGAAACAAATTTAAAGCCTCAAAATATTTTCAGATTCATTTTGATTCCACAAGGTTAACATGAATGGTAGATTTATTTTTTGTTAATAAAACTCCATCAACCACATTTTGCTTTTTATTGGAGGTATATGTCTTTCAGAGCAAAATCTCGATCTTCATAACTAAATCATTTTTTAAATTTTTATCCGGCTTTCCTTTCATAAAAAATATGTACCATATTGTAAAAACAATCGCAGCAGTACCTGTATTTTATAAAAATTTGCTTCTCAGCGTGTTCAAAATTGCATTCCCCTTTAGTGCACAAATATCACAAAATAGCCAATACCCCAACACACTGCTCAAATACGCTTTCTGCTTCCAAAATCATTTAAGTAATTCGATTAATGAACCAGTGAAAGACGAACGCCTCTAATATACAAAATATTGAGTTGATGTCACCAGTATTATGTCCAACATACTGTTCGCACTATTGAACAACGCGTTATGAAAAAGTGAAATGTTTCTGCCTTTGGTATCCTGAGAGGTCAGCGGCAGTAGAACGTGTCGTGGAAAAAGGACACCGAATTGCAATCGACGAGACATCGATCGTGAAACGGACAAAAGGTTTCTTGGATAGCGTAATAAAAGAAGCGATACACAGCAGATAAAAATATCTGACAACACGCTCAATAAATACAGCGGCTTGCAGGTAAGTACGGCTTAGGGCTCGGTCATCGGAAGGTTATAGCTAGAGTGATGGACACGCAACGAACAACTTTGCCTTGAGACGGCCGCACATTTAACTGCAAGATTAACAAGTATGCATGGTCAAGCCCTTCGTGAAAGCGTGCTTGGCTGTCTACAACTTTATTTTACATAAGCATTTGGACTGCCAAGCGGCAGTCGATCGGTTTTGAATCAGGCATGCTTGCGCAAGCGTAGCAAAGTTCATATCCTTGAGCGTGTGCAGGCTTGCACAAACAAACTGCTGGAGAAGCTTATTCGAGTATGAGAAAGCAAGCCTTATTTAAACAGCATTAAATCGAAAGCCTATCACCGTAATGCAAAGAGTGGTGCTGTATTCATAAATTAAATCCACGAGCCGCGTTTTTCTGTTTTTATGTGAAAGCTAATCTGAGGAACTACTGTAGGGATTTTGGTAAGTTTTATACTAATAGGGAGACTGATTCACGACGTAAGTTTGTGTATATAATCCATACATATTATAAAAATATATGTATGTTCCACATCTCCTCCTAAATCACTGGACTACTTCAACCAACTTTAGTACACATATCACTTCCTGTCTAGAAAGAATCGCTATGGAGATAAGAATTACTTACATATAAAAGGGTATGGGGGGGGGGGGGTGAAAAATACCATAGCTCATGACGGACATATAGCCAGAATATAATCACCCAGTATTTGAGAATGAGAAAAATTTGAGACTAACAACAAACTTTTCACGTAATTTCAAACCTTTACGAAAGTTTTTCTCACTGACAGCCCCCACAAAATGATGAAAGGAAATACGTTTATTGTTTACTATATTTTCGGTGTTCATGCAGTAAAACTGTCACATCAAGCATGCCGTTGTAATTTATTACTTCTTTACTACTACTTGTAGTATTCGTGACAAATTTTGCAGCCAGCACTCGCATAAACCACTGAATGTAGCAGCAAAATTATATCATTGTGCGACACATAGTTTAGGAGATATGACGTCATAAACACTGAGATGTGTGAAAAACTGCAGCAAAATGCATGACTTTTTAATTTATTACTACTAGTTCTATTCACAACACATTTCGCAGACCGTATCTACATATCCTACTGTATGTACCTGAGAATTATACCATTGTAGGACAGACGGTTCAGGAGATATGACGTCAGCTGCCTGGAAACGAAGCAGTAGGACGAAATTCGACACAGATACACGTGTCAATACACGTGAAACATGTCAAATATATGTGAAATTTATGTGACGTGTTCATGCAAGGGCAAAGCTATGCGCAAAATTCTGTTCCTAAACCCATCGATTGATTTCAACCACATTTAGTACACATGTTACTTACTATATGGAAAGAAATGCAGTGGGGGTAAGCACCAGCAATTTCCTGTCGTGTTGGGGGTGATAACCTGGTCTGAGAAGGGGGAAGGAGGAGATGGGTAGTGGAAGATGGGGAAGGAGGGGATGGACATAGATAGAGGGAGGAGAAGATGGAGAGAGAGAGAGAAGGTAGGGGAAATGTACAGAGAAAGGAAAGAGGAGGAGATGGACAAGGAGTGGGGGTTTGTAAAGGTGGACTGGGAGAGGATAAGGAGGAAATGGGCAGGGAAAGGGAAAAGGAAGATATGGACACAGAGAGGATGAAGAAGGAAATGAACAGCAGATGGGGGGAGGAGGAGATGAGAGAGAGAAGGGGCTGGAGGAGGGCAAAAAAAAAGAGAGGGGAAGAGGGCATGGACTTAGAGGGGCAGGGGAGATGAATAGTTGGGGCAGGAGAGATGGGCAGAGGGGGATGAAGCGGATGGACAGAGGGGGTGGAGCAGATGCACAGAGAGGGAGGAGCAGCAGGTGGACAGAGAGAGAGGGGAGGAGGAGATGAACCTAAAGGGGTGAGGAGGAGGTGGTCAGAGAGGGAAAGAGCCGATGTACAGAGGGGATAAGAGCAAATGGACAGAGAGAGGGGCTGGAGGAGATGGACACAGAGAGGGGATGGAGGAGCCGCTCACAGAGAGGCAAAGCAGGAGATGGACTAATAGAAGATTGGACTAAATAAACATATGGGCAATGCCGGGTACTCAGTTAGTTCATAAGTACAGTAACGAGGAGCGTGTAATATACGTATCATTATATGTTCTATATATTTCATTTGGCCACATCTCGTGGCAATGATGATAGCTATGAACTGGTAAGGTACAGATGATACGGTATGTGGCAGGAAAAATAGTGAAGTATATAGCGGCTGCAGCTCCACAGAGCAGCGAAACTTGACTGGAATCTATACATATCAATAAACATTATAAGTTGAAGTCCTCCGTTGCTTTTTTGTCTTTACGTGAAAGCTTATCTCAGCCACTATTGTAGAAACAGTGACATGGTTTTCGCTAATAGATTGTTTCACGAGGAAGGTTTGTGTATACGGTTATTACCGCTACGTCAGACACGTCGATCGGCCATTGATACTTACAAGGTGAGAACGTGAGACACGGATAACCGGTTCGGCTCATATTTGGTAGGTATCTTGTGTACAGGTAGCTTGAGCCGTGGTTCAACAATCCTCCGGTTTTGAGAAAATCGTCCCTAAAGTTCATGGCACGCAATCGACTCATAATTGACGGCATCGATGGATAATTGGGTCCATCAACGCGCATTTTCCTGTAAATGGATAAAAGAAACTAAGACGACTGTCACTTATGTACCCATAAGGTAGGCGCTGCTCAACGAAAGCGCCAGTGGCGTGGCAATCAAGGTGCCTGGCTGGGCAGCAAAGAACCCGTGTTCGATTCCCAAATGTATTCAGCAGTTTTTATTAGTGATTCCTCATCGAAATTCGTAGTAATAGGAGGGTAAATAAACCAAACAAATCAATAAGGACTAATAACAAACTATGGAAATTTCTCAAACGACTTGGATTAGAGAAAAATTTAAATTTTTAGGCTCGTTGTATAAAAACAATTCCGACTAAGACAGCTGCAAAGACGAGCACTCTATGCACGTTATCGCATAAGGGAGAAAAACGAACCCTTGTCGTAGTTGGTAGCATATATAAAATAACACATACGTATACAGCGGAATATTCGAGCAAAACTTCTGAAAAATTGTTGCCCAGTGTTTTCCTGTGCTTGTAAGAAACTATTGAGTAATTTGGTTCTCACCGTATATAAGAGGTCAGCTATATAACCCACTAGTTAAATAATGTTCATCTCACTTTTTCCAAATCTGGGAAATTGACAAATTCAATTTACAAAGCATATGTTGAGACTATTATAAACCCATAAGCTGCTGATAGCAAGGTATCTCTGGTTGTGAATTCCTGAGGTGGACATACTAATACTGTTATGTATGATAGAATGTCTATAGATGACGAGGGTCAACCGACATGCACGGTTGAAGTACTGTATTACTGCCAAACTGAACACCAATGCGCTAGCCATCAAATGTAAATTTCTTATCGCCGTATTGAAAATTGTATTTCGAGGCTTCAAAATTGCAATCAACTTCTGGAAACGCTGCGGGCTTAGCGCAATGGTACGGACGCAATAACGATTTACAGCATAAATCGTGATCAACTGTCAGCATCGATTTTTCAGGCGATGTTACTGCGTGAGTGGTATGCTTGAAAGTTAATTTTCGGAAAAGAAATAGTTTTAAATGTAAACAAAGTCTGTTTTCCGCCGAATCTCTGGACGAAACTATATAATTGCTCCAATACTGCAGTCATTTTTGTTCACATAGTAAGTCATATACCTAACAAATTGGGTTGAAATTGCTTCATGTGTTTCTGTGTTATGCTTCAACGTCACCTATTTTTCATTCCCACCCTTGGGGGCTGTAAGTATTTCTTAATCCCACAGTGCTTCTCTCCAGACAGTAAGTAACCAGTAATAAATCCCAGGTTCAGTAAAGAATTGAACTCCCCTGTATAAAACAGTTTCGAACCTGTGACTACATAACAAATGAGTTAGTATTTGAAATTGAGCGAGGAAGTGACGGAGCTTTGAAAGGGTTTGAAACTAAGTTTAAAGTCTTTCGGAAGTGACTAAGTGAATTCATTATCAAACACTGGATGAGTACAGTGTCGGTAATTTGCGCTCCGTTTAAAGAAAACGTTGTTTCCGACGCATCTCAGTGTTTATGACGTCATATCTCCTGAACTATGTATCGTACAGAAATAAAATTTCGCAGGTGCATTCAGTGGTACATATATGTGGATATGGCCTGCAAAATATATCGCGAATAGATTTAGAAGAAATAATAAGTCAAAACTTCATGCATGGTGTGGAGTTTTTTTCACGTATTTCAGTGTTTATTACGTCATATCTCCTCGTGGTCTTGCAGTAGCGTTTTCGCTTCCCGCGCATGGGGTCCGGGCTTCGATTCCCAGCGGGGTCAGGGATTTTCTCTGCCTCGAGATGTATGGCTGTTGTGTGTCTTTCATCTTCATTGACTCGCAAGTCGCCGAAGTGGCGTCAGTTAAAAAGGACTTGCAATTTCGGCGGCCGAACACCACGCATCGGGTCTCCCGGCCAACAATGCCGTACGATCATTTCAGTTTTTCCTGAACGATGGGTCGTACAGTGATATAATTTTGCAAACACTTTCAGTGGTATATGTGGATACTGACTACAAAACTTGCTGCGAACAGAGTTAGTAGTAAATAATCAACAAATTCAAACGCCATGCAGGAACAGCGAAAATGTGGTATACGATAAACGTTTTTTCCTTTCATCATTTCGTGGGGCCCGTCAGTGGGAAAAGCTTCGATGTGATTTGAAATTATGTGTAAAGTTTATTGAAAGCCGCTAAGTGCTCTCATTTTTAAATACCAGATGAATGTACGCTGTGCAGTACGTTACGCTCCTTTTCCACTCTCAACCCCACCCCTTCGAAAGTTAGGTGGTTCTTCCCCACACATTGTTCCTTCTTAGATAGAAAGTGAAACGTGTACTAGGTTTGACTGAAATTGATACTGTAGTTTAGGAGAAGATATTTTATAATGTACAGATACAGAGGTTAGTTATACTTAGACGTGCTACGAACTTAAGGTTTCTCCTGACGGATAATCCTAATTACATTACGGTTAATAATGTTTCAAGATACTTTTTACCAATATTAACTTCGAACAAGAATTGGTCTTTCTACATATTTATCCTGAATACTTTATATTATTTACGCTGATGTTGAAAGGCTAGTCCTTCCATCAAGCGTCCACCATCTGCTGGTCTTGCTGCATTTCCAGCGCTGCTTGTTTTCCATACGCAACAGAGTTCCAAACCTTATCCACAATATCATTTTTTGAACAGCAACAGCCCTATAACTTTCCCTTGGTGTACCCCTCAAGTTAGTTTTTCTTATGAGACCTTATCTGGCTAAGCACGATACGTTGAGTTCTATCTGCTAATAAGCCCTGTATTAAGCAACAAAGCTATTCTGATATTCCTAAGGTCGTAACATGTCCAATACTTCACAGTGAACAACTGTATCGAATACCTTCCCGAAGTGAAAGAACACGGCATCAGCAGTTACCAGTTTCTTCTCCGTCTAAGGTGTCAAGTGTCATTTCCTCGAATAGTGATATTTTCTTCTCTATATTGCTAAAAGTGAAGACGTTTGATTGAGAGTGTCTTGATTGTCTGAATGTGAGTTGTCTGTTAAAGGGTATAGGGAGCTATTTTGCAAGTGGACTTACGTAAAGTCGTTATGTAAGGCCGAAGGAGACGACCTACTTCCTGGCATCGATGAACAGTGTTCAATACTTCCAGATGAACTATCCTGTTGTTAGCAAACTAGTCCAAAACCCGAAAACATTTTATTTTAGACACTTCAAAAGACCATTCAGGAGTAACAAAATTCATGAGAGGTGAAAACTGGACCGGATATTATGACATCTGCAGCCCACCAGGGTTGAAACTGTGATGTGTTTGATGGGCTCACCTATTTCATTTCCAGTCACCCAGCAATCTGTTTGGATCGCTACTGCCAGCCTTATTATGCGAGATAATACACGTAGTAGAAACAATTGAAGCAGAATGCTAGATGTTTGGAAATGAAATAGGTTATTACCGTGAATAGGTTATGAACTACGTGGAGCGGGCGGTGTTATCTTGTCTGATTATGGAAGGTGACATTTCATTATTACCCAGCACTTGATTGTTGGCTACAGTGGTTCACAACTTCCTTATAATGGAAGACATATCTTCAGTCTCCGTATTTCGTGTAATCGAACGGAACTTACTTTTTGGTTTAATTACGCAGAGATTGTTGCTGCTACAGCATATTATGAAGAAGGGACGGCTTTAATCTTGGTTTGTGTCTTCAGTTTAGGAGAAAGTGGGTTTAGGAGGGCCTACTAGATAACTTCTAAGTTATATGCTGCGGCCAATTCTCTACAGATTTTTTTAACCTCTCTGTCAGATGTATCCTGTGTGCCGTATGTCAACGGGGAGCTTTTCTTGATCCAGAAATATGTACTACTTAGGGAAACATTATTCTCATAACGTGTTCATATGGACATTTACAGATTTATGCATTGATGATTATGAGAACTATTTCTATTTTATTAGCTTTTCGTTGCATAAATGAATAATTTAAAGTGCAGTTCCTTAAAAAGTTTGAACATTATTGTTTTTTCAAAGGACATACTTACATTATAGGTTCCCAATATTGTCCGTGGTGACGTATTCCGGCAAGACATTCATGGGAATAATCTAAATATTTCACCTAACGGTAAGCGAGCGTTTTCTAGATCGTAATTGCGTCATTCTTGAGTGCCCAACTGTTATTTATTCGCTATTTCTGAGAACAGCTACCTGAAGATGGGAAATTGCTTCCGAAACATGAGGAACTAATGAATTCAGTAGCAAAGAAGGAAAATCTCATTACTGCTTAAGCAGGACTGCCGACGAAATTGTAATTCTGTCAGAGACGGCAAAGGACTTGCGAAAGTAATATTTAAGGAGAATGATCCACTTGTGTACACTAACTGCAGAGGAATTGCTTTATTGGATGTCATTTACAAAATCCTATCGATATACCTATTAAACAGGCTGACGCTAATAACTGAAGAACTAACTGCGGACAACTAATGCAGTTTCCGCAGAAACAGATCCATATTAGAACATTTACTCGCTCTAAGACAAATAACTGAGACAGCATGGGAGTTCAGTGTAGATGTCCACATTTTATTTCTGGATTTCAAAAAGGCCTATGATAGTAAACACCGACAGACATTCGTAAATATAGTTCAGGCATTAGAAGTACTCTCAAAGTTAGCCAAAACGTGTATAGACGAAACTTTATGTCGTGTGAAGACACCGCTGGGAGAAACTGAGAAGTTTGAGGTGTACAATGGACTGATCCAAAGAAGACCTATTTTATTTAACCTCGTCTTAGAGAAGATCAATAGATAATTTACTAACACTAATCCACAAGGATTCCAACTGCAGGAAGTAAACATTATTATACTTGCCTAAGGTTCAAATGGCTCTGAGAACTATGGGACTTAACATCTGAGGTCATCAGTCCCCTAGAAGCTAGAACTACTTAAACCTAACTAACCTAAGGACATCACACACATCCATGCCCGAGGCAGGATTCGAACCTGCGACCGTAGCAGTCACGCGGTTCCAGACTGAAGCGCCTTGAACCGCTCGGCCACACCGGCCGGCACTTGCCTAGGGAGATGATGTAGCGATAGTTAGTAGTTCCAAAACAGAAAGACGTAAAACTATTACAAAACCGTTTAGTAAATAGGGTTATGTGTAAATGAAGAAAAGGCAGAATACCTGCACATGAGAAAGAAAATGAGGATTCATGCACCTTTGGCTGGAGATGGGTTCACCGCTTCAAGTACTTAGGGAGCCGTTTTGGTAATAACAGTAAAATGGATTCAAAAACAGATGCACGTATAGAAAAAAAAGCACTCTTTAGTTTCATCTAAATTCTAAAGAGGAGATTACTTAGCACTATCTTCAAAATCAGCTTGTATCAGTGGAATATTATACCGATAACATTATACGGATGTGAAGCATTAACGATGAAAAAATTGGTAATATTCGAAAGAAAAGTACTAAGGAAAATATTTGGGCCTGTACATGATGAAAATAACATGGGATGATGGAATAAGAAAAAAATAAAGAATTAAGAGAGCTGTAAAATCGTTGAAGAAGAGGTTCAACTGAGCAGGCCATATAGCAAGAACGACGGAGAGTAGACTACCTACAATAGAATTCTGCAAAATAGCACATGGATCGAGAGGAAGAGCAAGATCCGGAAGTAAGTAACATCCAGGACGACACGGCTAGGATGAACATCAACACCAGTTGTACGAAGAGTGCACTGGACAAAAAGAAATGGAAGAGGCTCCTAGAGCACGTGTTTGATCCATAAAGTCCTTGCGACATCTAAAGCAAAGTAAAGCAAAGCAAAGGGCAGTGTTTTGGAACACAGTAAAACAGTATTAATAGAACTAAAGCAGATGATGTTAAGGGAATTAGATTACGAAATAAAACACTAGAAGTTGTAGATGAGTTTTACCAACTGGGTATGAAAGTAACTGACGATGGGCGAAGTACAAAGAATACAAAATGCAGACTACAGTATAATAAAAAGCTTTTCTAAAAAATTGGAATCTTCTAAACCTGAATATAAATTTTAATGTTCCGAAGTCTGTTCTGAAGGTATTTATCTGGAGTTTAGTTTGGTATGGAAGTGAAATGAGAACAATAAAACGGGTTCCCGGGTTCGATTCCCGGCGGGGTCAGGGATTTTTTTCTGCCTCGTGATGGCTGGGTGTTGTGTGATGTCCTTAGGTTAGTTAGGTTTAAGTAGTTCTAAGTTCTAGGGGACTGATGACCATAGATGTTAAGTCCCATAATGCTCAGAGCCATTTGAACCATTTTGAGAACAATAAAAAGTTCAAGCAGGAAGAGACTACAAGCTTTGAAATTTGGTGCTACAGGGGAATGTTGAGCATTAGATGGATGTGTAGTGTAATTAATGAAAATCTAATCAGGACTAAATAAAGTTAAGGTAAACCTTGACTAAAAGAAGGGATCGGTTCACGGAACGTAATCTGAGGCATTAAGCATAAAGGAATCGTCGGTTTGGTAATGGAGGGATGTGCGGTTATGAATGAGACGAAGGGTGGGGACAGGGAGGACGAGGATGGGGAGTGGGGATGTAAAGTGAGACCAAAGCTTGACCACAGTAAGTAGGTTGCTGTAGCTATGTAGAAGGGGTTGGCACTGGATAGTCTGATGTGGAGAGCTGTATCAAACCAGTCTTCGGACTGAAGACCACACCATCTGAAAACTGAATATGAATGGGGGCAAATGGTAGCGCTACGCTGTGAGCTGTACACCGTACCATATAGACATCCACGTAGATGCGGACGTCTATATGTATATTTTGGATGTCTATATGTATATTCTGACATTTATATACATTGCATTATGTGGAAGGAGTGCACAAAAATGTCTAAACACAAGGAGAAATGCATGCTCGAATATAAATGCAGATGCTAGGTGGTGGAAAGATCCTAGGGGACCGAACTGCTGAGGTCATCGGACCCAGCAGATGCTAGGCAAACCTGCATATGGCGCTGTTGTATTTGACCACGAACGCACCTATGCAGTGCCCTCAATAGACTGCAAGTGTCAGTCATTGCCACAACAGTGTTTTCCCTAGTTGTGAGTTTATTGTGTCAATGTTAACCTAATCCGAACGTGGACCAGTTTTTGGTGCTCGGATGGTGAGTTCTGCCATAACCTAGGTAGTAGAAGTGTTTAGTGGCCCAAGAGGAGCCGTACTGAAGATTAATACAGCATAGAGGGGAAGTGGAGGAACACCATCCGCTACGTCACAACGCAGACGAAAGTGGCCGTGAAATGTAGTCGTTGAAGAGCACTGTGACGAAAACTAAAAGGACACAGCGCCCTTACGTCTGTCGTGCGACGCTCCAAGCCTACGAAGAAGACTGCTTGCCGCCAAGAGTGAAACATTGCGGGGGTTGGGTGATGATTTGGACAGCCATGCCGTAGTATTCCATGGATCCCAAGGTTACTCTGTAACGTCGCATTACGGTAGAGAATTATATGACCATTTCTCACTTTGAGACATATCGTTTCAGAAAACGTTTGGCCGCTGCTTTCGAATTTATGACATGTACTCTCAGGCTGACTTTTCCTAATTCTGCCTTCATCAGTCAAACTTCCGTTAAATGTAACTCTGAATCATTCTAACATTTTGTTAGGTCACCTGAAGTTTGCATTACCGAGAGTCGCCTGTATTACTATCTAATCAAAGATTACAAGCGCATTGATATAAAGACCAAAGCAGAGCATATTGGGTGATTAAAAAGTCAGTATAAATTTGAAAACTTAATAAACCACGGAATAATGTAGATAGAGAGGTAAAAATTGACATACATGCTTGGAATGACATGGGATTTTATTACAACCAAAATGCAGGATGGCGTTCCACCCCATATTGCTAGACGCGTGAAAGATCTCTTGCGCGCGTCGTTTGGTGATGATCGTGTGCTCAGCCGCCACTTTCGTCATTCTTGGCCTCCCAGGTCCCCAGACCCTACGATTATTGGCTTTGGGGTTACCTGAAGTCGCAAGTGTATCGTGATCGACCGACATCTCTAGGGATGCTGAAAGACAACTTCCGACGCCAATGCCTCACCCTAACTCCGGACATGCTTTACAATGTTGTTCACAACTTTATTCCTCGACTACAGCTATTGTTGAGGAATGATGGTAGAAATATTGAGCATTTCCTGTAAAGAACATCATCTTTGCTTTGTCTTACTTTGTTATGCTAATTATTGCTATTCTGATAAGATGAAGCGCCATCTGTCTGACATTTTTTGAACTTTTGTATTTTTTTGGTTCTAATAAAACCCCAAGTCATTCCAAGAATGTGTGTCAATTTGTACCTCTCTATCTACATTATTCCGGGATTTATTCAGTTTTCAAATTTATACTGACTTTTTGATCACCCGGTATATTGAGTATAGACGCAGACTGCTATGGTATACGGACAAAAATGCAATAGCTGGTGAATCTTATGCGCAAGAAATATGGGAGGGGACAGAGAGGAGGAAGGAGGTAATGCAGTGCGGTGAGTATGAAACAGTTACCTAATTCCCAGCAAGCACATCGTCTTCCTAGCACACTCGGTAAAAACAATGCAAGAGCTTTTCCAGTTCCAGCCATCGAAAATGCCGCGTACAGCTCTGACATTAAAATGCAGTAGTCACAAACGGGCTATATTGCGGAGTCCGGGAATAGTTGTGGATGCGGCGGACTGTGGGGAGGGAGTGTTTCTGTTTGCGGCGCCTTAGCAGTGAAGTCAACAAGCCGTCCGCCGTTCGCCGGCTGCCGGCTGCGGCTGGCGAGCTGCCAGGGCCTCACGCCGCGAAACAACGCATCCGGTTGCGCCCGTTTCGTGTTTCACTTCCCATTGACAGCCACGGTGCAGGTAGTCCGCCTCCATTAATGTTAACCTCCACTGCTTCACCGTCAAAATCCCGATCACGCCATTCTGACTTCTGTTATCCGTGGCTGTCCGGAATCTAAAGTAGCTCAACTGTAGAAAGGCATCTGGGTCAGTTGAGATACCTGTAAAACCGTACAGAAATGATGTGAAAGATCTTGCTCCCTTTCCAGCAGTGGTTTATCATTGATAGCTGGAGGAACGGAAGGTACTTTGCGACTGGAGAAGAGCGCAAGTCATTTCCGTTTCAAGATGAGCCATACAGTAGATGCACATACACTAGCACTCCGTCTTCAGGCCACAAGTGGCCCATCGGGACCATCCGACTGCCGTGTCATCCACAGTTGTGGATGCGGATAGGAGGGGCGTGTGGTCAGCACACCGCTCTCCCGGTCGTTATGATGGTTTTCTTTGACCGGAGCCACCACTATTTGGTCGAGTAGCTCCTCAATTGGCATCACGAGGCTAAGTGCACCCAGAAAAATGGCAACAGCGCATGGCGGCTGGATGGTCACCCATCCAAGTGCCGGCCACGCCCGACAGCGCTTAACTTCGGTGATCTCACGGGAACCGGTGTATCCACTGCGGCAAGACCGTTGCTTGATGCACATACACTGATGAGCCTAAAAATTATGACCACTTGTAGTGGTTATTTATTTACGTGACTATTGCGGCACTCCAACCCCAGTTCCCGATACCAGTAATATCGTGCTACTTTTCTGCGAAGTAACAGACATATTTTTGTGACAATATTCAGATTTGGTTTTATTAATGTATAGGTACTCCGATGTATCGATATATTACAGTGATATGGTTCTTGTGTGTATTCATTTCTGTGAGACTGTCATAATCTTTGGCTTACTTGTAACCGTTTTGGCGCGAATGCGCACAGAGCAGTCCTTGTTTCACTTTGCAGAAGTTAAGTTGTTATTTCGCTTTGTAAAAAAACAGTCAAGTCTTGTGTTTGGTTGAAGTGGAAATTAAATATATGAAGACTGATACAAAACTGTTATCTTGATGATGTGACAATTAAGAAGAAGTATATGTGAATTTACAAGAAGTTTAATAAAAATGTGGACCGTGAACAGCCGGCCGAGGTGGCCGAGCGGTTCTAGGCGCTACAATCTGGATCCGCGCGACCGCTACGGTCGCAGGTTCGAATCCTGCCTCGGGCATGGATGTGTGTGATGTCCTTAGGTTAGTTAGGTTTAAGCAGTTCTAAGTTCTAGGGGACTGAAGACCTCAGAAGTTAAGCCCCGTAGTGGTCAGAGCCATTTGAACCATTTGGTCGTGAACACCAAGTCAAAAATTATTTCTGCCATACCACTGTTCTGATCTGGGATTGTTTGATCATTAAGAATTTCCTGAAAAACGCATTTGTTAGGTCTTCAAATATTGCTAAAATACAGATCTGGACCTTCTTGCAGTCAAAGTGGAATCACCCTAGAATCAACAAAATGAGCCATAACAACTTCGACGAAATCTACGTGGGAATCCATTCAAGATAAGTGCCAAAATTAATGACTTTTATACAGTGACTTCATTATTTCCATTCTGACCATACCATCCACAGTCGATAACTTTGTTGTTGCCCGATAAAGCGAACATATGCTGTGTGAGTAACATTATTAATCTGATTTCTAACCAACTTTGCATGTGGTGGTATTGTTAGACAGTGCCCACTGCGATGTTGGATACCGCCTATTGCCGTTCCGAGCACGTAACGCCGTAACAAAAGCAGCCGAGCAGACACGGACAGGAGATCCTAGCAAACTTATGGGCTGCAAATGGAGAAATTCATTGAGATAAGCGACTTTGACAAAAGGCAGGTTATTATTACGCAGCGCCTCTGAAAGAGTACCTCGAAAACACCGAAGCTGGTCGAATGTTCACGTGCTGCTTTCGTGAGCGTCTAGGGAAAGAGGTAGGAGAACAGTGAAACTACCACTAATTGCTAAATGGTTGGAAGTCCACGATTCTTCAGAGAACGTTGGATTCGGAAGCTTGTCTGTTCTGTAAAGTAGGACAGATGGTGATTTGTCGCATCTCTGCCGAAAGAGCATAATGCCAGTGCACGCCTATAAGTCTTTAAGAGCACACCGTTCATCGTGCATTGTTGACCTTAGATCTCCGCAGCAGACCACCTCTACGTGTTCACATGTTGATACAACGACCGCGTCAGTAACGACTGTAGTGGACACAACACCGACAGGATTCGACCGTCGATCAATGGAAACGTGGCGGGTCTCCGGGTGAGTCACATTTTTCCTACACTAGAGCCATGGTCGTCTCCACAAACGCCGTCATCGCCTTGAACGGCAGCTCGAAACGTGCAGCGCGCCAGGGACGCATGCTGGTGGGAGCAGTATTATGCTATGGGAGACATTCTCCTGCGCTTGATTGGTATCTGTGGTTGTAATTGAAGACATGATAACAGCTACGAACCACCTGCATCCCTTCATATACTACTGGCCATTAAAATTGCTACATCACGAAGATGACGTGCTACAGGCGAGAAATTTAACTGGCCGGCAGAAGATGCCGTGATATGCAAATGATTAGCTTTTCAGAGCATTCACACAAGGTTGGCGCCGGTGGCGACACCTACAACGTGCTGACGTGAGGAAAGTTTCTAACTGATTTCTCATACACAAACTGCGGTTGACCGGCGTTGACTGGTGAAACGTTGTTGTGATGCCTCGTGTAAGGAGGAGAAATGCGTGCCATCACACTTCCGACTTTGATAAAGGTCGGATTGTAGCCTATCGCGATTGAGGTTTATCGTATCGTGACATTGCTGCTCGCGTTGGCCGAGATCCAATGACTGTTGGCAGAATATGGAATCGGTGGGTTCAGGAGGGTAATAAAGAACGCCGTGCTGGATCCCAATGGCCTCGTATCACTAGCAGTCGAGATGACAGGCATCTTATCCGTTTGGCTGTAACGGATCGTGCAGCCACGTCTCGATCCCTGAGTCAACAGATGGGGACATTTGGAAGACAACAACAAACTGCACGAATAGTTCGACGACGTTTGCAGCAGCATGGACTGTCACCTCGGTGACCGTGGCTGCGGTTACCCTTGACGCTGCATCATAGACAGGAGCGCCTGCGATGGTGTACTCAACGAGGAACCTGGGTGCACGAATGGCGAAACGACATTTTTTCGGACGAATCCAGGTTCTGTTTACAGCATCATGATGGTCGCATCCGTGTTTGTCGATATCGCGGTGAACGCACATTGGAAGCGCGTATTCGTCATCGCCATACTGGCGTATCACCCTGCGTGATGGTATGGAGTGCCATTGGTTACACGTCTCGGTCACCTCTTGTTCGCATTGACGGCACTATGAACAGTGGAAGTTACATTTCAGATGTGTTACGACCCGTGGCTCTACCCTTTATTCGATCCCTGCGAAACCCTACATTTCAGCAGGATAATGCATGACCGCATGTTGCAGGTCCTGTACGGGCCTTTCTGGATACAGAAAATGTTCGACTGCTGCCATGACCAGCACATTCTCCAGATCTCTCGTCAATTGAAAACGTCTGGTCAATGGTGACCGAGCAACTGGCTCGTCACAATACGCCAGGCACTACTCTTGATGAATTGCGGTATCGTGTTGAAGCTGCATGGGCAGCTGTACTTGTACACGCCATCCAAGCTCTGTTTGAATCAATGCCCAGGCGTATCAAGGACGTTGTTACGGCCAGAGGTGATTATTCTGGGTACTGATTTCTCAGGATCTATGCACCCAAATTGCGTGAAAATGTAATCACATGTCAGTTCCAGTATAATATCTTCGTCCGATGAATACCCGTTTATCATCTGCATTTCCTCTTGGTGTAGCAATTTTAGTGGCCAGAAGCGTATTTCGTGTAAGAAGATGTTTTGTGTAATGCAGGTACCTTCTCTTTCTACGTGTATCACATGTACGTCAAGACCTATTTGTTACATTCTGTATAGATAGTCGTTTTTATATCGCTCCATTTGTTATTGGAATGGGAGAGGAAACGACCAGTAGTGACACAGTGTACCAACCGCCATATACCGTATTTTGGCTTGCGGGGTACGTGCAGGGTGTTTCACAACTCATTTACACACTTGCAGAGGTTGTAGAGGGGCTTTTGTAGATCAAGTTTTACATAAGAAACCATGTCCTGATTCGTCATGCAACGACTCTACAGAGCGTCAAAGTTAAAGGTGCCGTCGTCTGTAAATGTATGTATATACAGGGTGATGGTTCAAATGGCTCTGAGCACTATGGGACTCAACTTCTGAGGTCATTAGTCCCCTAGAACTTAGAACTAGTTAAACCTAACTAACCTAACGACATCACAAACATCCATGCCCGAGGCAGGATTCGAACCTGCGACCGTAGCGGTCTTGCGGTTCCAGACTGCAGCACCTTTAACCGCACGGCCACTTCGGCCGGCTATACAGGGTGATTGTGCGATAATGTTACAATCTTTCTAAGATGATGGGGAAGGATAAATGTATCAATTTGAGGTAGGGTTCCTGTACCGAAAACGAACGAGTCGGAAGTCACAATCGAAAACCGTTCTGATACATCTTACAATAGAATACATTTACTGGTACTGTTGTTGTTAAAATTGCTGAGTAGGCAACTCGCAGAAGTGGTAGTATGGACCAAAGCAAGGAAAAAATGTCCAGTAAACAAACTCTCTAAAATGCATACCTGAGGAGCTATGAGCATTTGTTCATCTTTGCTACTGTGAAACACTTCTCCTCTATTGAACAAGTACTCATAGTAAGTATGCATTTCAGAGCCCATATTTACAGGACATTTTTTCCTGTTTTTGTCCATACTACCACCTCTGGAAGTTGCCTGCCCTGCAGTCTTAGGAAGCACAGTACCAGTAGGCTACATGTCTTCTACTGTGAGAGCTATCAGAACGCTTGCCAGTTATAACTTTCGGTTCGTTCTTTTCCGGTACCGGGACCCTAGCCTCAAATTGAGTCATTTGTCCTTATACATCATCCTAGACACTCTGTAACATCATCCCAGAATCATCCTGTATATACGCACGAGGGCTATTCGGAAAGCCGGCCGCGGTGGCTGAGCCGTTCTAGGCGCTTCAGTCCGGAACCGCGCGACTACTATGGTCGCAGGTTCGAATCCTGCCTCGGGGATGGATGTGTGTGATGTCCTTAGGTTAGTTAGGTTTAAGTAGTTATAAGTTATAGTGGACTGATGACTTCAGATCTTAAGTCCCATAGTGCTCAGAGCCATTTGAACCGGTTTTGAGCTATTCGGAAAGTAAGGTCCGATGGGGTGCGAAATGGAAACCACAGTGAAAGTCCGATCAAACTTTTCACAGATATGTTGGGAAGTGTCTCTAGTATGCCCGTCGACGTCGCTCTTTTCAGTTCTGAGCGCACAGTGAGCACGTAAAGATGCTTAGAACAATAGTGTCTCCCGCCAAATACGAGGGCCTGGTGAGACATTTCACCTGATGTCAAGCAGCCCACATAACATAACTGCCATACGTTTCCTTCTGTATGACAATTCTCGGCCGCACTCTGAAGGGGCAATGAAAATGCTCCTGCAGCGTTTTTGATGGGAAGCATTTGATCACCCACAACAGAGCCCATAATTGACTCTCCCTGAGTTTCATCTCTGCTCACATGAAACGCTAGCTATGAAAACAACGTTCTGGCACAGACAACGACCTGTAGACAAGCGTAGAGAATTGGCAGGAGACACAGGCGGCTTGCTTCTATGACGTGGGTATTGGAAAGTTGGTACAACGCTACCGACAAATGTCTAAATCGGAGCGGCGACTATGTAGAAAGTAGCTGGAAGATGTAGCTAACAAGGGGAGGCCGCCAATTGTGAAATTCAGATTCGATTCATACTGCACATAATAAAAGCTCATTGCCAGAGGTGTAATGTGGCAAAGCACCAAGATGCACTTCTCAGCCGTTGCCGAGAAAACCGACAGTTAAAAAGAAACCGTTGCGGTGAAATACTCTCTACGATTAATAATTTTCTACAGCGTTGTGGCGCAGCGGTAAACGCTAGGGTTTGTAATCCGAAAGTCGCCGTATCGAATCTCGCGCCATGCAATTTTTTTTGTATTTGTTTTTTGTAATTCAAATGTGTATATACACACACACACACACACACACACACACACACACATACATATATAATTCCCGGCAATCAGTTGCAACAATTATGCATATAATAAGTTGTTGAAAGTCGTTTGTCGTGGAAAAACTGGCGACTTCGAACATCATTATGTTTTCCGCAAACAAAGTTGTATTTCACAAATTTTATTAATTGTCTTCATAATGTTTACCACGTATAGTTAACGGAAGACGTAGAAACGATATGCCGAAACGAATACGTATAGCGTAAGTCAAACGCTCGAATTAGAATAGAGACCCCACGAACACAAATTTGCTGTGGCAGGTATGAAATATAAACTCCGTTACTCGCTCGTTACACTTGATGGACAGATGTTGAATGGGCCGAAACGAGCCGCCGCATAACAGCGTAGTTGCCTGCTAACTTCCAAAGAAGGTAGATGCGGTCCCTAGCGCAACATCGTCGAAAATCAGTGCGGGCGTGAGAGCTTTGGTACACCCTGTTAAACAAACGGAAAAATGGAGGCGGTACAATTGGAGAGCGATCCGCCTTCACCAACATGCATAAGCAATTCATTAATAGTTTATATATATTTGAATTACAAAAAACTAATAATAAAAAAAAATTGCATGCTGCGGGATTCGATCCGGCGACCTTCAGATTACGAACCCGACCGCTTACCGCTGCGCCACGACGCTGTATAAAATTATTAACCGTAGAGAGTATTTCACCGCAACGATTTCTTTTAACTGTCAATTTTCTCGACAACGGCTGAGAAGTGCATCTTGGTGCTTTGCCACATTACACCTCTGGCCATGAGCTTTTATTATGCGCAGTATGAATCGAATCTGAATTTCACAATTGGCGGCCTCCCCTTGTAAGTGTTGCAAATAAAACATTTTTTATTTTCATAGTGTTTTCCATTTTGCGACGGATCACACCTTACTTTCCGACTAGACCTCGTACATTAACAGGCTCCGGCACCTATAACTTTGACACTGTGTAGCCTCTTTGGATAACATTTGCAGGCATGGGTTCCTATGTAAAACTTGATGTACTAAGTCGCCTCTACTACTTCTAGAAGGGTGTAACATGAGTTGTGAAATAGCCTGTAGTTTTAGATATAGGTCATTGTAAACGTGACTCACGGACAAAGAAAACCTACTACTACTTTAAATCGATCTGGCTGAAGAAAGGTGTGTGGGAAGTGGGGGATGAAACAACAATAGAGAAAAAAACGTGATGGTGTCGGGGTGTGCTGCGGCAGCGCCCCCGTAAGAGGCGGCGGGTTTTGAACATCAGAAGGCGGCGGCGGAAAGGAATGTGCGTGTCTTTCAGGAAGGCCGTGATTGGACGGCCAGGGCCGGCGGCCGCGGCGAGGGCGCTTTCAGCCTTTCTGTGGGCCGCGGTCGATATCGTATTCCACTCTCTCGCTGGCGCTAATTAAGTATTGTGATGAGATGAGGTGCTGTCCGTGCACATCTCGCACTCCATTTCCACAACGCTCTCCACTCCCTTACGTAATTACGGGGTTAGAGCCCTAACAATTCTAGTTCCTACTGTGTATTCGAGAGATATACGCGGTAATACGAGGCGCGTCTAAGGAATTCGGTGAGCGAACCGACGTCTAGCCCTCGAATATGACTGTGGTAACTTCTCGAGAAACGTCAAGTAACATCACTGTATCCCACATCTAAAGGATGTCCTAATAGGAGTGCACCACTTTAATTGTCAAGTAAAACACGTTATCTACATGAAAAATTGAAATATTTTTACCAGTGTCGTTTTCGAAGAGAATACCGTTTCAAAATGCAGCCTTTTTAAATTTGCAGTCGCCGTACTGCGCATGCGTCCGCTGTTTGCTATTCAGAAACGCAATAACGGTAGCTTTGCCTTGCTTGAACGCTTATTTATACGTGTGTAAATTGTACAAGAGTCAAGAGGGAACAATAAGAGTGGAAGACCAAGAACGAATTGCTCGGATTAGAGTAATTTTATTTTGCTACAGTTTTCAGCAAACTGCTATGTATATTCGTTATCAGTTGTTCCCTGAGCACTATGGGACTTAACTTCTGAGGTCATCAGTCCCCTAGAACTTAGAACTGCTTAAACCTAACTAACCTAAGGACATCACACCCATCCATGCCCGAGACAGGATTCGAACCTGCGACAGTAGCGGTAGCGCGATTCCAGACTGTAGTGCCTAGAAGCGCTCAACCACTGAGGCCGGCTGTATTTTCCATTCGACTTAAATTTTTGAGATCTCATAGATCCTATAACTTCCCTATTGTCAGGTGACCGGTAAATAATAAATATAACCAGCAGCATTTCTTGGGCGTTTGCCTCATTGCGACGAGTATTCGCTGAGTGCAGTGGCCAAACACTTTTTTTAAAGATATAACAAATACAGAGAGGATAACAAGTGTCAAACGCTCACAGGTTTTTATAGCAGGAGTAGCTGGTGCTATTGAGCTTTATTTGGACCTCTTCCAGGTCTGTTAACTGCTTCACTGATAGTGTTAATTGCGTTTTGCATCCAATATAAGAACATTTTGCATACTTAGCATCTAATTTTGCAAGCACTAAATATGCTAATTATACGTGCTATTTATTATAACGGGCTGGTATTTTTCAATCCGTAAACTAAATTGCATAGAAGACGTGAGTGCGACTATTTCTAGAATACTGTTCCGGTGTTGGAAGTCAACATGATGTATGCATGAGAACAGACGGCAAAAGAATTCAGAGATCGTAACAGATTGGCATGTCTCGTATGAAACGTAACGGAAATGTCTGAAACTTGAGTGGGACCCCTTGGAAGAAAGGCGACTTAGTTCTCGTAAAACCCTGTTCGATTAATTTAGAGAACTTGTATTCGAAAATGAATGTGTGATCATTGCGATGATACCAACGTATCTCTCACATAGGGATCATGAGAACAAGACAGGAGAGATCAGGACGCCTATAGAAGCATTCAGACAGTGAAGGGATCATTTACCCGTCGCTCTATTAAGGAATGGAATTGGAAATAAAACAGATACTACTGGTACGATGTACCACCGACACTCTCCTTACTGTGGCTTGTGGAGTATTTATGTAGAAGTGGATGTAGAATTGTTCTCGTTTTGTTTGCATTCCGCCCGAATAGGCCAACGGAACCGACCGACCGCCGTGTCGCCCACAGGCGTCACTGGACGTAGATATGGAGGGGCATGTTGCCAGCACACCGCTCACCTGGCCGGATATCAGTTTACGAGACCGACGCCTTAGATACCCAACACGCAATCGGCGAATTTGTGCCTTCGCAGCTGGTCGGTTGTCAGCAGTTGCTACTTCAGATGAACCTTTTAACGGTACATGGTGCTACTTTAAATTTTCAGACCTTGTGGTCGACGGTGAATCAAGACCCTGGATCTTTGTACTACCTTCTGGTTCGCTGTGACAATATTTTCAGCTCACCGACCGGTAAGACGTCGCTTTGATGTCTTAACATCAGCAGATGAACCACTTTCCTCAAACGGTTCAACTAATAACGTACTGGTTGATTGATGGGTATTATGCGTCAGTCGTAAATTTTACGCAATAACTGAACTGTTTCCCATTATTTGTAACACGTTTTGGCGATTACCACTGCCAACAATGTCTCTAGATGACAACTGAGCAATATCAAGCGTTGTCTATCAATGAGATCGAAAATAGCTGGGTGTTAGAACTGTGCTTTCTTGCTGGAACAGTCTAGCTACGTCTGTATTCCGCAAGCCATCGTGCACTGTGTGGCCAAAGGTACAAATGGACACTGGGCAAATTATTAGACACCATCTTGAAAGAGCACGCCCATATGGTTGTCGCATGAGCAGGATGCGTAAATAGGAACGCCTGGAGAGTCGTCTATACTAGCTGTGCCCACCTGCGGGCGAGCTGAGGGGAGCCCGGCAGTGCCCACACGCTATTAGTCAAGTCAAGACTGAAAGAGGCTGAATAGGGGAAAAGGTTCGTGTAGTTGCAAATATTTGGATAATTACAAATTAAACACTTCTCAGCCATTGTTTATGGGCATCTTCTTTCTTTCGCTACTGCCTTTATCCCGCATTGCGCAGGGTCGGCAGGGTTAAGGACAGATTTGGCATGGTTAATTTTAAGGGGTGGCCGGATGCCCTTCCTGCCGCCACCGCATACCCCCCGGGCGGGATGAGTGTACCCCAGCTGTCTGCGACTGGTGTAAATCGTGAAAGAGTGTGAATGTGTGTCAAATGTCTGCGAGTCGTGTAACTGAGGCGGGACGTGGGGACCAGCCCGGTATTCACCTAGTAGGCTGTGGAAAACAGCCTAAAAACCACATCCAGGCTGGCCAGCACACCGGCCGTCGTCGTTAATCCGCCGGGCGGATTCGATCCGGGGCCGGCGCGCCTACTCGAGTCCAGGAAGCAGCGCGTTAGCGCTCTCGGCAAACCTGGCGGGTCATTATTTATAGGCATCTATTTTACATAAATTATTATTATTGGGAAGTAACATCTTTTGTATGTGTTGCTTCTGGTCAGATATAACAGAGGGCCTAAAGGCTTTAATCTGGGCTGTCTAAATAAACAATAAATAAATAAAAGCTCACTTAATAATTGTAAATAAACTGATAGTAGCACCACTATATAAACACAAGCTCAGTGAAGTTATTTTGTTTACTCACATAGGAGAACTGTACAGAAAATGCTGGGGAGGTGTACCCTGTCTGTAAACTGAAAATCGAGCACCAGTCGTAGTGAGGGAAGTTGCCTTTCGTGGAAGAACGCTACAGCTGCTGTACTGGATGACGAAGCATTAGCTTCCACTCTAGCAGTGTAAAACAATGTGCAGAGATTTATGTAAAATCAGCATTTCCTGCATTAATGTTATTAGTAACTCATATTTGTATTCCATGTAGTGTTAAAGCACTTTCTAAAAAAAAAAAAAAAAAAAAAAAAAAAAAAAAAAAAAAAAAAAAAACCACCCCCAGTCATTTTTGCAGATCGCGTCGCCAGTGATGCATAAGGCACGCTGCAGAGAGTCGGTATAACTATGTGAATGACTCTGTAGTTGCTTCCATTGAAGTAGTGGGGTCAAAAGAGTGGACGATAGCCGGCTGCTTTTCAGTTTTCAGACCAACCAATGAGAAAAAGTGTACAACACAATTCGGCGACCTGCCTTCCCCCACGCTTCTACCCTTTAGTAGTTAAGGAGATACTGCTTACAAGATGTCGTAAGACAAATATCATCTTACTGATAGCTTACTGAGTCATAACGACATAGCAAGATGCAGCGATCCCCGTAAGTGTTTTAGCAGGAAATTTTAGGACCGCTCAGAACTGAAACTGATATTTGAAGAGAACTAAGTTACGAAAATATTGTATACTATAGACAACTTCAGAAGTATGAAGATAGGTGCAAGCCAATTAGCCAATAAGATGATTTGGAACTTTAATTTTAAGTCAGATTGTTTTGGGGAGTAAATCTGAATTGAATGCATGTAAAATGAGATGGTTGTTACATTACTTCTACATCTACATCTACATCTATACTCCGCGAGCCACCTTACGGTGTGTGGCGGAGGGTACTTATTGTACCACTATCTGATCCCCCTTACCTGTTCCATTCACGAATTGTGCGTGGGAAGAACGACTGCTTGTAAGTCTCCGTATTTGCTCTAATTTCTCGGATCTTTTCGTTGTGATCATTACGCGAGATATATGTGGGCGGTAGTAATATGTTGCCCATCTCTTCCCGGAATGTGCTCTCTCGTAATTTCGATAATAAACCTCTCCGTATTGCGTAACGCCTTTCTTGAAGTGTCCGCCACTGGAGCTTGTTCAGCATCTCCGTAACGCTCTCGCGCTGACTAAATGTCCCCATGACGAATCGCGCTGCTTTTCGCTGGATCATGTCTATCTCTTCTATTAATCCAACCTGGTAAGGGTCCCATACTGATGAGCAATACTCAAGAATCGGACGAACAAGCGTTTTGTAAGCTACTTCTTTCGTCGATGAGTCACATTTTCTTAGAATTCTTCCTATGAATCTCAACCTGGCGCCTGCTTTTCCCACTATTTGTTTTATGTGATCATTCCACTTCAGATCGCTCCGGATAGTAACTCCTAAGTATTTTACGGTCGTTACCGCTTCCAATGATTTACCACCTATGGCATAATCGTACTGGAATGGATTTCTGCCCCTATGTATGCGCATTATATTACATTTATCTACGTTTAGGGAAAGCTGCCAGCTGTCGCACCATGCATTAATCCTCTGCAGGTCCTCCTGGAGTACGTACGAGTCTTCTGATGTTGCTACTTTCTTGTAGACAACCGTGTCATCCGCAAATAGCCTCACGGAGCTACCGATGTTGTCAACTAAGTCATTTATGTATATTGTAAACAATAAAGGTCCTATCACGCTTCCTTGCGGTACTCCCGAAATTACCTCTACATCTGCAGATTTTGAACCGTTAAGAATGACATGTTGTGTTCTTTCTTCTAGGAAATCCTGAATCCAATCACAAACCTGGTCCGATATTCCGTAAGCTCGTATTTTTTTCACTAAATGTAAGTGCGGAACCGTATCAAATGCCTTCCTGAAGTCCAGGAATACGGCATCAATCTGCTCGCCAGTGTCTACGGCACTGTGAATTTCTTGGGCAAATAGGGCGAGCTGAGTTTCACATGAACTCTGTTTGCGGAATCCATGTTGGTTATGATGAAGGAGATTTGTATTATCTAAGAACGTCATAATACGAGAACACAAAACATGTTCCATTATTCTACAACAGATTGACGTAAGCGAAATAGGCCTATAATTATTCACATCTGATTTATGACCCTTCTTGAAAATGGGAACGACCTGCGCTTTCTTCCAGTCGCTAGGTACTTTACGTTCTTCCAGCGATCTACGATAAATTGCTGATAGAAAGGGGGCAAGTTCTTTAGCATAATCACTGTAGAATCTTAAGGGTATCTCGTCTGGTCCGGATGCTTTTCCGCTACTAAGTGATAGCAGTTGTTTTTCAATTCCGATATCGTTTATTTCAATATTTTCCATTTTGGCGTCCGTGCGACGGCTGAAGTCAGGGACCGTGTTACGATTTTCCGCAGTGAAACAGTTTCGGAACACTGAATTCAGTATTTCTGCCTTTCTTCGGTCGTCCTCTGTTTCGGTGCCATCGTGGTCAACGAGTGACTGAATAGGGGATTTAGATCCGCTTACCGATTTTACATATGACCAAAACTTTTTAGGGTTCTTGTTTAGATTGTTTGCCAATGTTTTATGTTCGAATTCGTTGAATGCTTCTCTCATTGCTCTCTTTACGCTCTTTTTCGCTTCGTTCAGCTTTTACTTATCAGCCATGATTCGACTACTCTTAAACCTATGATGAAGCTTTCTTTGTTTCCGTAGTACCTTTCGTACATGATTGTTATACCACGGTGGATCTTTCCCCTCGCTTTGGACCTTAGTCGGTACGAACTTATCTAAGGCGTACTGGACGATGTTTCTGAATTTTTTCCATTTTTGTTCCACATCCTCTTCCTCAGAAATGAACGTTTGATGGTGGTCACTCAGATATTCTGCGATTTGTGCCCTATCACTCTTGTTAAGCAAATATATTTTCCTTCCTTTCTTGGCATTTCTTATTACACTTGTAGTCATTGATGCAACCACTGACTTATGATCACTGATACCCTCTTCTACATTCACGGAGTCGAAAAGTTCCGGTCTATTTGTTGCTATGAGGTCTAAAACGTTAGCTTCACGAGTTGGTTCTCTAACTATCTGCTCCAAGTAATTCTCGGACAAGGCAGTCAGGATAATGTCACAAGAGTCTCTGTCCCTGGCTCCAGTTCTGATTGTGTGACTATCCCATTCTATACCTGGTAGATTGAAGTCTCCCCCTATTACAATAGTATGATCACGAAACTTCTTCACGACGTTCTGCAGGTTCTCTCTGAGGCGCTCAACTACTACGGTTGCTGATGCAGGTGGTCTATAGAAGCATCCGACTATCATATCTGACCCACCTTTGATACTTAACTTAACCCAGATTATTTCACATTCGCATTCGCTAATAACTTCACTGGATATTATTGAATTCTTTACTGCTATAAATACTCCTCCACCATTGGCGTTTATCCTATCCTTGCGGTATATATTCCATTCTGTGTCTAGGATTTCGTTACTGTTCACTTCCGGTTTTAACCAACTTTCCGTTCCTAATACTATATGCGCACTATTTCCTTCAATAAGAGATATTAATTCAGGAACCTTGCCCTGGATACTCCTGCAGTTTACCAATATTACGTTAACTTTTCCTGTTTTTGGTCTCTGAGGACGGACGTTCTTTATCAACGATGATAACGTCCTCTCTGGTAAGCCGTCAGGTATTTTATCGTTTCGCCCAAGGGGGGGTCCCTCTGACCTAAAAAACCCCCGTGTGCACGCCACACGTACTCTGCTACCCTAGTAGCTGCTTCCGGTGTGTAGTGCACGCCTGACCTGTCTAGGGGGGCCCTACAGTTCTCCACCCAATAACGGAGGTCGATGAATTTGCAACCATTATAGTCGCAGAGTCGTCTGAGCCTCTGGTTTAGACCCTCCACACGGCTCCAAACCAGAGGACCGCGATCGACTCTGGGCGCTATGCTGCAGATATTAAGCTCAGCTTGCACTCCGCGTGCGATGCTGGTTGTCTTCACCAAATCAGCCAGCCGCCGGAAGGAACCAAGGATGGCCTCAGAACCCAAGCGGCAGGCGTCATTCGTTCCGACATGTGCTACTATCTGCAGCCGGTCACACCCAGTGCGTTCAATAGCTGCCGGCATTTGCCTAAGAAACACGTTTGCTTCTAGTTATTGCATTTGAACTGAAATACTGAATTTTGCACTGACGTTAATGTCACTTTTATTGTTTCTCATACAAACGATTGTTGTCCTTAATGGTGTTAATGAATCGAGTTGGATACCTTACTGATATCAAATTCGTGTCATTTTTTACTCTTCGCATTTCATTAAATTGTAAATTGTATTAATAATAAATAATGAACAAATAGCTACGATAAAACACTATTTTTGTGGCTTAGAAAATTTACGGTAGGGAGATCAAACCACAGGATCAACCTGAATCCAAAACACCGCCTTGTCTCTCAGATTTGTGTTTTGGTTCAAATGGTTCAAATGGTTCTGAGCACTATGGGACTCAACTGCTGTGGTCATCAGTCCCCTAGAACTCAGAACTACTTAAACCTAACTAACCTAAGGACATCACACACATCCATGCCCGAGGCAGGATTCGAACCTGCGACCGTAGCAGTCGCACGGTTCCGGACTGCGCGCCTAGAACCGCGAGACCACCGCGGCCGGCTAGATTTGTGTTTTGGTAAATACTGGATATATACCAGAATGAGATTTTCACTCTGCAGCGAAGTGTGCGCTGATATGAACTTCCTGGCAGATTAAAACTCGAACTCGGGACCTTTGCCTTTCGCGGGCAGGTGCTCTACCAACTGAGCTACCGAAGCACGACTCACGCCCAGTACTCACAGCTTTACTTCCGCCAGTACCTCGTCTCCTACCTTCCAAACTTTACAGAAGCTCTCCTGCGAACCTTGCAGAACCAGCACTCCTGAAAGAAAGGATATTGCGGGGACATGGCTTAGCCACAGCCTGGGGGATGTTTCCAGAATGAGATTTTCACTCTGCAGCGGAGTGTGCGCTGATACGAAACTTCCTGGCAGATTAAAAATGTTTAAATTTCTCTCATGGAACAGGGTATTAAAGCAGCAATATTGGTAGAGAGAACGCGGGTGTTCCTTTTGTGTTACTTTATTTTGTCCAAAAGGATGTTATCAGTCAATGGCGGTCGTAACAGAGTAGCGATAGCGAACTTGACCTTTTCCATACGGGACAAAGTGGTGTGACGCACTCTCACTCATGATACCTAGCATTAACGTAGATTACATGGTTTAAATATATAGTTTTCCAAAGTAGAGTAGGAGGGACTGAAGCTTTACACTGCAGAGATTCCGAATTCAGATGGAAGGAATGAGAATTGAGAATTTGGTGATGTTAGATAAGTGATAAATAAGCCAGCTACCAACTTCTTCGCATGCCGCGGTGGCCGAGCGGTTGTAGGCGCTTCAGTCCGGAACCGCGGGACTGCTACGGTCGCAGGTTCGATTCCTGCCTCGGGCATGGATGTGTGTGATGTCCTTAGGTTAGTTAGGTTTAAGTAGTTCTAAATTCTAGGCGACTGATGACCTCCGATGTTAAGTTCCAAAGTGCTCAGATCCATTTGAATTTGATCCAACTTCTTCCAGGGAAAATACAGCGTTTTGCTGATAAGAGTTATAGAATACAACCATAGGCTTCCACAATGGGTGAAGGGGTACAAGAAGGGGCAGGATACAAGTGTTTCTTTGTTCATTGCAGAATTCTTAGTAATTTCCAACGACGATTACCTATGACTCTACTAAACATTACTCAGAGTGACGGGAACTGCAGTGGCCTTAACAATCACTATGTATCTTTTTTTTCATGCTGTTCTCGGGAAATCATGCCAATTTTTTGGTGTGAGGCCGGTTTTCCGCTGTTGGGCCGTCAGAATCGATAACCTGTACAGAACATCGCCGTAATAGTGCCCTCGGTCTTTTCTTTGTCGCTTCCTGATACAGCCTTTATCGAGCTGTAGACAGGAACCGATCCAACAGCCTGAGGCAGGAATTCCCAGCACAACACAAACATCCCGACTATATACGTGCCCGTCACATGTCACCAGTTCCCTTAAGGGCATCCCCTCCGCTAGGTACACAAATGAGTTCCAATAATTATTGGCCGGCCGATGTGGCCAAGTGGTTCTAGGTGCTACAGTCTGGAACCGCGCGACCGCTACGGTCGCTGGTTCGAATCCTGCCTCAGGCATGGATGTGTGTGATGTCCTTAGGTTAGATAGGTTTAAGTAGTTCAAATTCTAGGGGACTGATGACCTCAGCAGTTAAGTCTCATAGTGCTCAGAGCCACTTTGAACCAATAGTTCAAACAGATAGCTAAATAGTCCGAGTTTTGATTCCATCCAGATAACAGTTGGAAAACATCCATATTCACTAACAGAGTTTTATGAAAAATTTCTTCATCACAGTCATTTCGAGTTTCGGTTGTTTCATTAACCTTTACTCACCTTTTTCACGTGTATACTGATGGCTTTCGATGTCAAGAGACTTCAGCAGTGGAATGTGCACTTCCTGTCACCAAGCACAAATATTCGATGTATTGCTTGAGGCTCTCCCGACGGGCTAGTTGTAAACATGGTTCTCGGTCGAGACGTCGGATATCCTTGTGAAACTTCTACAATATTTCGTCTGACCGACGTCTTCAGGTGGGGCGAACACAGTATTGAGGCTGTGGCCGAAGAAACTACGCAGGTCTGAACGCGCCAAATTCAGTCGCCAAAAGCGCAGATACGCAGCACCCTCTGACGGGAGCCGCCTGCCAAAATACGTATCCTGTCTGGAGTGTGTCCATCCTCACCGTTGACGACCGAATATCTACACTGATGAGCCATAACATTACGACCACCTACCTACTAGCCGGAATGTCCACCGTTGGCACGGATAACAGCGAAGCCGCATCGTGGCATGGAAGCAACGAAGCCTTACTAGCTCGTTGGATGGAACTGGAACAACATCTGCAGAAATAAGTTACTTCTTTCCCATAAATTCCGGGGAGGGAAGCGATGAGGTCTGACGCCACGTTCTATCGTGAATGAGATGTATTCGATCGCGTACAGATCTGGCCAGTTGGGGGCCAGCACATAGATTGGAACTCGCCACTGTGTTTCGCGAACCGCTCAGTCATACTCCTAGCCTTGTAACATGTTGCAATACCTTGTTGACAAATGCCACTTCTATCGAGAAACATGATCACCATGAAGCGGTATACGTGGTCTGTAACCAGTATACTGTACTCCTTGGCCATCAGGGTGCCTTACAAGACTTCCATTGGACCCATAGATGCCCACGTGAATGATCCCCAGAGCATAATGGAGCCGCCGCCAGCTTGTGCCGGTTCCGCAGTACAGTTGTCAAGGAGTTGTTCTCCTGGAAGACGACGGATTCACGCCCTTCCATTGGCATTATGGAGTAGGTGTTGGGATTCATCAGACCACGCAATACTTCGCCACTTCACCAACGTCCGGTGCCTATCGTCACGTGCCCATTTCACTCGTAGTTGCCGATGTCGTGGTGTTAACATTGGCACATGCATGGGTCGTCGGGTTTGGAAGCCCATCGTTAGGAGTGTTCGGTACACTGTGTGTTCAGAAATACTTGAACTCTACCCAGCATTAAAGTCTGATGCTAGTTCCGCCACAGTTCGCCACCTGTCCTGATCTATCACGCTCCCCAGCTTATGACGTCCGACATCTGAATTGGATGGATGACCGCCTAACCCCACGACGTTTGGACGTGATTTCAAACTGATTTCGCTGCCCGTTGAAGACACTCACTACAGCACTCCACGAACACTCGACAAGTCGAGCAGTTCCGAATTGCTCGTGCCGAGCCTCCGGGCCATCAGAATCCACCTTCGGTCAAATTCGTGTAGATCGCGCGCCTTCCCCATTCTACACACGGATAACGCGCTCACTGACACCGTGCTTGTGTCTGATCAGCAGACATTCCCCGGCAGGTGACGCTGCTGTCAACTGGACGGGTTTATATCGATAATAGGTCGGTGGTCATAATGTTCTGGCTGATCAGTGTACGTCGTCACCACAGCGTCATCTCTTTTAAGAGCAACAGTTCTTTTTTGTGATCGCTGTGACTTTGCCATGCCGTGCTGAGTTGGTATCCTGTGTATCTGTTAAACAGGTTAGTCGAGCTGCAAATTTCCACTGCTTCTTTAATAACACTCAGTACGAAGACGTCGACAAGAGAATTTCGGTGTTCTTGTACTCCATACTGTGTCCAGTGCTGAGACAATGCTCGGCCACTGGAGATTTCACTTGTGGTCCAGACGTGTGTGTCGTCGGCGTTCGACAGATCTGTCCCCCCACAGTGCGACAAGTTTGTCCAATACATGAAGCCCCGCAGTTACTGGGAATCTTATAGACATCAGGCCTTCTTCAACCAAGATCATCTCGGTCTGAGCCTAAAAGAGCTTTCAGTTTCGGTGGCAGACTAAAGACTCATTTAACTTTGTTTCTCTAATAATCTTGCTATCCAGTGGCTCCAATATGTTGGTGGATAGAAGAAGTGTAAGTATTACCAACACAGAAACTTGCCCTTTTGCGTTCTACTATTTTCCGGAATCGTTGCCGGCCGCTGTGGCCGAGCGGTTCTAGGCGCTTCAGTCTGGAACCGTGCTGCTGCTACGGTCGCAGGTTCGAATCCTGCCTCGGGCTTGGATGTGTGTGATGTCCTTAGGTTAGTTAAGTTTAAGTAATTCTAAGTCTAGGGGACTGATGACCTCAGATGTTAAGTCCCATAGTGCTTAGAGCCATTTGAACCGGAATCGTTTTTCCGATGCCTAGAACTGTCTGTAGGATACGTGGAGTATCGAAGTTACGAGGTTCTTCGTGTACATTGCTAAATACGGGCAATGTTATGGATGTGCTGTTCCTTTTATCTTATTTAAACTTTACACACCCTTTTCTTTCTTTAGTTATAAAGGCTGTTCAAAAACACACTGCCCAAACTGACAGGTACTACGACGGAGTCAATAACAGAAATAGATTGTTAAGCAGCCAGATATCGAAACGCATAGTGAGTGAACAATAATGGTATGTATGTATTCCCGTGACAAATGAAATAATACTACACCGAAGTTCATTTGAAAAAACTTATTTTGTGAGGCCCTGAAGTACTTATTGAGCCAGCAAACAGCATGTTGCGTTGCTCCTTGACTGTCGCACTACACACTGAAAAAACTCTAAGACATGATCTTTTTTTACGGTGCAATGGAAGAAAATGGTCAAAGAGCTCTGCGAATGTACCGCGAACGTTCCCCTGCACGAAGATGTCCGCATTATCGCACATATACTGCAATCCACGTTCGACTGTGCAATACCTGTAGTTTGTGGTATCCAGTCCAAACATTGGGAGACCACGGACCGAACGTACATCTGTCTTTGAAGATGTGCTGTTACGATTAGACAACAGAGCCGAGGCAAGTACACGAGCGACTGCCGCTCAGTTCGGTGTTCACCATAGTTTAATACGAAATGTGTTGCGTGGGCGTGGATAATAGTTTCATCCTTTCCGTCCTACCAGAGTACCTTGTGACCGGATGAGTACCCACATCGGCTTGAGTTTCTACGCTGGTTACAGCAGGAGAGTAACGAAAAGCCTCGGTTTCCTGAAATAGTAATATTTATGGATGGGGTTCTATTTATTCAGGAAGTTTCATAAGCCGAATGTATGTCCGCTCCCGGTAGCTGAGTGGTCAGCGCGACAGAATTTCAATCCTAAGGGCCCGGGTTCGATTCCCTGCTGGGTCTGAGATTCTCTTCGGTCAGGGACTCGGTGTTGTGTTGCCCTAATTATAATCATTTCATCTCCATCGACTTGCAAGTCACCAAAGTGGCGTCAAATCGAAAGAGTTGCACCCGGCGAACGGTCTACCCGACGGGAGGCCCTAGTCACGCGACATTAATTAATTAAACTCGAATGAATGGCCGGATGAAAATCATATATATATGACATAATCACGGACAATTTGGAGTAAACATGTGTGTCGATATTGTGCACTACTTGCTTGGGCCCTAACTGTTGTCTCCTAGACAAAGGTAGCCAGTGTGCTCTACTTGCAAGAGTAGCTGCCGTATTACTGGAGGAGGCACCATTACGTATCAGAGGAAAGGATTGGTTCCAACACTTCGCAGAACCAGTGCGTACATCATTAACCCTCGCAATACCACGATGTAGAAGTAAATAACAAAAGTCATGGGATACATCCTAATATCGAGTAGGACCATCTTCTGCATTGCATAGTGCAGCAGCTCGACGGGGCATGGACTCAACGAGTCATCGGAACTGCCCTGCAGAAATACTCAGCAGTGCTGCCTCTGTAGCCGTCCATAATTGCGAAAGTGTTGCCGGTGGAGGGTTTTGTACACGAACAGACCTGTCGATTATGTCCCAAAAAGTTTCGACGTAATTCATGTAGCGCGTCCTGGGTGACCACATCATTCGACCGAATTGTCCAGAATGTTCTTCAAACCAATCACGAACCGCTGTAGCCACGTGACATGGCGCAATGGCATCAGAAAAACTTGCATCTTCGTTTGGGATCGTGATGTTCATCAATGGTTATAAGTGGTCCCCAAGTAACCGAACATAACCATTTACTGTCAATGATAGGTTCAGTTGCACCAAAGGACCCAGTTATTCCATATAAACACAGCCCACACCATTATGGAGCCACCACCATCTTGCACAGTGCCTCGTTGACAACTTAGGTCCACCGCTTCGTGGGGTCTGCATCACACTCCTACCGTACCATCAGCCCTTACCAACCAAAATCGAGACTCATTTGACCAGGTCACGATTTTCCAGTCGTCTAGGGTCCAACCAATATGGTCACGAGCCCAGGAGAGGCGCAGCAAGCGGTGTCGTGCTGTTAGCAAAGGCACTAGCGTCAGTCTGCTGCCATAGCCCACTAACGCCAAATTTCGCCGCACTGCCCGAACGGAAACGTTCGTCGTACGTCCCACATTGATTTCTGCTGTTATTTGAGCCAGTGTTGCTTGTCTGTTAGCAACGACAACTGTAAGTAAACGCCACTGCTCTCGGTCGTTAAGTGAAAGCCGTCAGCCACTGGGTTGGCATAGTGTGAGGTAATGCCTGAAATTTGATATTCTCGGCACACTCTTGACACTGTGAATCTTGAGATACTGAATTTACACTACTGGCCATTAAAATTGCTGCACCACGAAGATGACGTGCTACAGACGGGAAATTTAACCGACAGGAAGAAGATGCTGTGATATGCAAATGATTTGATTTTCAGAGCATTCACACAAAGATGGCGCCGGTGGCGACACCTACAACGTGCTGACATGAGGAAAGTTTCCAACCGATTTCTCATACACAAACAGCAGTTGACCGGCGTTGCTGGTGAAACGTTGTTGTGATGCCTCGTGTAAGGAGGAGAAATGCGTACCATCACTTTTTCGACTTTGATAAAGGTCGGATTCATGCGCATTGGTTGAAATATACTAAATTAGTCTCCCTCCGCCATTTTCTCTCTATGTGTGAAGGCTAATCGCAAGAACTACTTTACGGATTTTGTTTTTAACTAATAAACAGACTAATTCACGAGGAAGAAATGTGGAAACACTTTATTTAAAATCGTCTAGCCATAGACACTTAAAGCGACCCGTGCGAAGTCGGGGCGGGTCCCTAGATTTTTATAATTTCTTGCCATTTTTAGGACTCTTTGTTCTCACGACACTGTATTTTCCAAAAACTACCTAAAATTTGTGTGAACTATTATACGTTAAAATACAAACACTATTAGTTGAATTAGTTGGGGCGGGGAGGATCAAAAAGCTCATAGCCCATGAACATCCCCCACTTTGTATCCTCACTTGGTTCATTACTTTCCCAAATTACGATATGGGATAATTTCAGCTGAATTAAGTTCAATGAAGCAAAATTTATGAGGAGAAAACCAATACAGTCTTGTGGAATGGTATCAGCAAAATCCGTTTTACGTAATAGCATTTCAATTATTTCATCTCCATTCATTTCGTTTCACTGAACTTGATTCTGTTGGTATACGTTGTACCTGTGATGCACTATGCACACTTGCGCAGCTGCGTAAATGCGTATCTTGTCTGTGAAGAATCCATTTAATTATCTTGCGTTACTCACTGCGCACAAAACCGGTGAACGTTATCTAGCCGCTTTGCTTTCATGCCGTCGTTATCATGGTGATCGTCATTTGAAACAGCTAGTTTAAAAAAAGCTGCTTCTGTTTTCTGAATGAATTTTCATTCCGCGGCGGAGTGTGTGCTGATTTGAAACTTCGTGGCCTATTAATGCCGTGTGCGTTCGGCACACTTTTTCAATCTGTTGGGAAGTTTCGGACTGTTATGTGTTGCTATTTCCTGCATTGACACTGGAACTTGGGCTCTCGACTTTCGGGGGCAATGCTCCACTGACTGAGCTATTCAGAAAAAAATATGGTTCAAATGGCTCTGAGGACTATGCGACTTAACTTCTGAGGTCATCAGTCGCCTAGAACTTAGAACTAATTAAACATAACAAACCTAAGGACATCACACACATCCATGCCCGAGGCAGGATTCGAACCTGCGACCGTTGACAGTTTTCACGTTTGGGGACCAAGTGGCAAAAGGACCACAAGCTTGTGCAGTACCGAGGAAAAGTAAAAGTTTTTTTTAAGGTACGTCTCACATTCCGCGTTACAGTCATTTACACTGGTTTGCAGGCTTTCACAGAACAGCTATGTCGAGCAGGTAACGAACAAGGAACCATAGGAACTTCTCCTCACCCTTCGATTCATATTGACAGATGGTGCAGGGCACGATTAGGACTTCGACATTCCCAAACAGGAAGGTGCAACTTTCAGTTCATAATAATGTGATAATCGGAATCCCTTTCTAAGTATATGTAAGCCCGCCCGGTTAGCCGTGCGCTCTAACGCACGGCTTTCCGGATTGGGAAGGAACGCCTGGTACCCGGTACGAATTCGCCCGGCGGACTTGTGGTCGAGGTCCGGTGAGCTGGCCAGTATATGGATGGTTTTTAGGCGGTTTTCCATCTGCCTCGCGAATGCGGGCTGGTTCCCTTATTCCGCCTCAGCTACACTATGTCGGTGATTGCTGCGCAAACAAGTTCTCCGCGTACGCGTACACCACCATTATTCTACCACGCAAACATAGGGGTTACACTCGTCTGGTGTGATACGTTCCCTGGGGGTCCACCGGGAGCGGCGGCGGAGGTAGTCGTCGTGGGGTTGTGGGCCACTACGGTTGCGGCGGGGACGGAACCTCTCCGTCATTTCTGGAACCCCGGTTAACATACAATACAATACAATTCAAGTATATGTAATGTAATGACAGTTACAGGGTGTCAATTATTGAACAATATGAAATAAAATCTGCATAACTTCTGAACGATTTGGTTTAGAACGTTCAAACTGCACAGTTGGCTGCGGAGCATGATGGGAACTAGTATGCGCTGTATGGTTTGGTTTAGCGACGAAGCCCACTTTTATTTGGATGAGTTCGTCAATAAGCAAAACTGGTGAATTTGGGGGACTGAGAATCCGTTTTCGCAATCTAGAAGCCTGTTCATCCTCAACGGGTGGCTGTATGGTGCGCTATGCCCAGTCACAGAAAAATCGGTGCGATATTCCTTGATGGCACGGTGGCTACTGAACTGTACGTGAGGGTTTTGGAAGATGGTTTCATCCCTATTATCCAAAGTGATCCTGATTTTGAAAAGATGTGGTTAATGGAAGACGAAGCTCGACCGCATCGAAACAGGAGAGTGTTTGATGTTCTGGAGGAGCACTTTGGGGACCGCATTCTGGCTTTGGGGAATCCATACGCCACTGGCATGGGCCTCGATTGGCCGCCATATTCTCCGGATCTGAACACATGTGACTCCTTTTTGTGGGACTAAATTAAAGACAAGGTGCACAGAAATAACTCTAAAACCATTGCTGAGCTGAAAACAGACATTCAGAAGGTCATCGAGAACATCAATGTTCCGACACTTTATTCGATCATGCAGAATTTCTCTATTCGTCTGCGCTGCATCATCGCCAATGATGGCAGGCATATCGAACGTGTCATAACCTAAATCCGAATATCTGTAGTAACGTTTATATGTCGAATAAAGTGTGTGCGCGCCGCAGTATGTAACTAATTTACGTTTCTTTCATATAGTTCAATAATTGTCGCCAAGCGCATAGTTTCATAAGCACGAGGTCTCTGGAGCGACTATCGCTGCCGGTACATTTTTTATTCCGATGTAATTATAGCAATAGATTGAATATGACTGTTCACATTATCAATATTTAATGATTAATTTATCCTTTTAGTACTCTTTATCCTGCAAAAAGGTTTGAAAGACACCTCTGGCTCATTTACACCAAGAGTTAAAAAAATCAACTGATCACTACGTGATTAAATACAGGAAACGTTATGTCATCAAATTCCGGGAAATATCTCAACAGCATTTTACAAGAACTGTCTAAACGACGTTTTGAAGCCATACATGGGAAAAGAGTAATTTTCTTTGCTTCTAGCGTTCACGGGAAGCGCAAACGAAACCGGATACGCATGACGAAAGTTTCCAGAATCGAGGGAGTTTTCCAACGTGCAGTATTAAGGTAATTCCTCGTAAGTGTATTCCGCTACGACAGCCTAGCGAGATTTATTTTTAGAGGCAGACGAAGAACCTTGTAAAAGAATAAAAATTGTGCGTACATCATCCAACGGAATACAGAGATAACTTCTAGAGAAGTTTGTATAAAAATTCAATTAATCGTACAACTTCAGTTGTCTGCACAAGATTCAGTGATATGCTTCGACCTGGATGGTACACCACAAAATTGTGTAAAGGCCGAAAAATGTATGAAAGTAAATCAAGTTTGTTTTGCGAAAGACACAATGAAAAAACCAAGCTCACGCAAAAATTCGGCATTTTCAATGTTCCTGTGATCACTATCATGCTGATTCCTGTAGTGATCCATAGGTTACTCATTACACTTGTCACAAATGTAGACACAATAATATAAATGAAATGACTGCCGATTTGATTGAAAGTTCTCGTATATCGTTTCGTTATTTCCAATTTCTTTACGAAAATTTTTTTTCAGGATAATTATTATGAAAACAATAAATGACTTATGAAATATTGATAATTCGTACAGTCATAACAAATCCGTTATGACCGACAGCGAATTTCGATCCAGTGACTTCGCATTTAAGAACGAAGCGTTTACTCAATTGGCTGCAGTCTTCTTGAACACTAACGACCGAGAAAAATATATAAGCACGTCAGTTCCCATCGTTATTTGGTGGAAGGAAATGCGGCAAGTCTCCTGGTCTCCTGAGATACAACAACCGCTCACTCGTAAAAAGATCCATACCTAACGTCTGGAAAGTTGCACAGGTCACACCAATACTCGAGAAAGGAAATAGCAGCAATCCGCTGAATTACAGACCTATATTACTAACTACGAACAGTATGAATTATCTCGAAGAAAACATTTATTGCCGGCCGCGGTGGCCGTGCGATTCTAGGCGCTCCATTCCGGAGCCGCGCTGCTGCTACGGTCGCAGGTTCGAATCCTGCCTCGGGCATGGGTGTGTGTGATGTCCTTAGGTTAGTTAGGTTTAAGTAGTTCTAAGTTCTAGGGGACTGATGACCACAGCAGTTGAGTCCCATAGTGCTCAGAGCCATTTTTGAAAACATTTATTGACAACTAGCCAACACGGATTCAGAAAATATCGTCCTTTTGAAACACAACTAATTCTTTATTCTCAAGCAGCAATGAATGCTACCGACAGGGGATGTCACGTTGATTTCATATTTATAGATTTCCAGAAGGCTTTTGATACCGTGCCTGACTGTGACTTCTAATGAAATTGCGTAGCTACAGAGTATCGTCTCAGTTATATCACTGGATTCGTGACTTCCTGTCAGACAGATCATAGTTCGTGGTAACTGACAAAAAGTCATCGAGTGAAACAGAGGCAATTTCTGGCGTTTTCCAAGGAAGTGTTACAGGCCTTCTGCTGTTCCTGATCTATATAAATGATTTAGGAGAGAATCTGAACAGCACACTTAGATTTGTTTGTAGATGATTCTGTCGTTTACCGTCTTGTAAAGTTATCAGATGATCAAAAAAAAAATTGCAAAACGATTTAGACAAGATATCTGTATAGTGTGGCAGTTGACTTTAAATTATGAAAATTGTGAAGTCATCTACACGAATACTGAAATGCAACCACTAAATTTCGGTTACGCGATAAATTACATAAGCCTAAAGTCTGTAAATTCAACTGAGTACTTAGAGATTACAGTTACGAATAACTTAAATTGCATCAAATAGATATTGTTGTGGGTAAAGTAAACCAAATATTCCGATTTATTCGCCGAAAACTCAGACAGTGCAATTGGTCTAATAAAGAGACTGCCTACACTACGCTTGTCCGTCCTCTTCTGGAATACTGCTGAACGGTGTGGGATCCACATCAGATAAGATGGACGGAGGACATCGAAAAAGTCCAAAGAAGGGCAGTTCGTTTGATATTGTCGCAAAACACGGGAGAGAGTGCCATGTATATGATACACGAGTTCTCGTGGCAGTCATTAAAGCAAAGGTGTTTTTCGTTGCGGCAGGACCTTATTATGGTTTTTCAATCACTACCTTCCTCCTCCGTAGGCGAAAATGTTTTGTTGGTGCCCGTCTTCATATGGAGGGATTATCGTCACAATGGAATAAGAGAAATCAGAGCTCGCACGGAAATATCTAACAAGGAGAGGTCCCCAGCTGTGCGATCGATTTTTGAAGCCGTCTACACGGTTATGTCGGTTAAGATCCCAGATATCACACACTGCAGCCATTTACCCTGAGGGTGCTCGTTTGCTAATAACTGACGAAAAAAAATGAGAATTTTGTGTAACGTTCACTAGCGTTACTAAAGGTATATTAAGTAGTTGGCGTGGTGTAATGATTAGGATAAAAGCTTCACCTGTAGGAGCTGGTTAGAATCTCTCCACCTGCAGGAAAGTTGTATTTTTGTTTTTAAATCTTTATCGAAACGACTTTCGTCATCTTGTTTATTCAATTAATTGATTTAAACATAATTTTTCGATTCCATTCCTTTGTCACATGATTTTAATCGTAATATTAACTTCTTCATTTGCTCACAACTTTATTTCTCTCAGTCTTTCTCCTCTTGAAATCATTGTCTATGTGTTTTTAATTAATTTTATGTATCAATTTCGATTTAATTTCTTTTGTTTTAGCATTCTGTTGTTTCGTCCAACGTATTGCGTTGATGATATCTAGTTCCCATTTTGCTTGTATTTCGTTTTACTTAAAAACCGTCTTTGATATAAATTTTCATCTGCGTTATTTTTTCCATAGTGCAACAAGTATTTAGGTTACGTTTTAAATGGTTGTATGACGATCACCGTACAAAAAGTTACGCATCTGGTAATAAAAATATATTTTTCACGCCATTGTACAAATATATAGAGTATTTCGTCTTTTGTTTTTCAGCGAATGGATAGAAATTTTCAAATACTTGAATATTATGACACATAAATATAATTAGTACATATTCAAATAATTCAGACTGGAAAAAGTATGATATAGAGAAAAAGTGAAACAAATGAAAAAGTTCATATGATGATTAAAATTTTGTAACAAAGGAATGGAATCAAAAAAATTATATTTATATCAATTAATTGAATAAAAATGATGATCAAAGTAATTTCGATAAAAAATTTAATAATAAAAAAATGTTAGTGTAACTGACGAGATTCAAACCCACAACCTCCTGCTTGTGAAAGTGTTACCCTATCCATTATACCATGCAACCAGGCGAGGTAACCTAACTTTCATAATGCTATTAAGTGTCACACTTATTTCCGATCCGCGCGGGATTAGCCGAACGGTCTCAGGCGCTGCAGTCACGGACTGTGCGGCTGATCCCGGCGGAGGTTAGGTTCGAGTCCTCCCTCGGGGATGGGTGTGTGTGTGTGTTTGTCCGTAGGACAATTTAGGTTAAATAGTGTAAGCTTAGGGACTGATGACCTTAGCAGTTAAGTCCCATAAGATTTCACACACATAAGAAACATTTCCGAGTTTATTTTCGTCAATTACTCGCAAATGAGGGCCTACCAGGGTGAGTGGCAGCGTTGTCTTATGGCTGGGGATCATCACCTACATCAGCGTATAGATAGTTTCAAAAAGTCGATCTCACCGCTGGGGATCTCTCGTTGTAAATGTTCGTATTTCTCGCTCGCTATTCGAGAGTGGAACGGTAGAGAATTAGCTCGAAGATTGCTCGATGAGTCCTCTGCGAGGCTCTCAATTGTGAATTGCAGAGTAGTTATGTAGATATGGATACAGATGAGATGAGCTCCAACATTATAGAAACCATCTTAATATCGTGTTGCTCCACATCTGGAACTCAACACAGCAGCGATTCTGCGTCGCATGGATTCGACAAGTCCGTGTAGGTTTCCGGAGGCATGTGGCACTAGATGCCTATGCACTGGTCGCGTAATTCCCGCAGATTACGGGTACATTGGTTTATGGGCGCGAAGCTGACAACCGATGGAGTTCAAGACGTGTTCCATCGGATTCAGATCAGGCGAATTTGGTGGGCAAAACATCATTGTGAGTCCACTATCATGCTCCTCAAACAGCCGTAGCGCGGTTCTGACATTGTGACTCGGACAGTGTTCTGCTGGAAGATGCCGTCGGGGAAGTCATCAAACACAAAGTGATGCAGGTGGTTCCCGTTAATGTTCACGTAGCTCACAGCCGTCATAGTGCCTTGGTTTACGGCCACCGTCTCACACGAGCGTAGATGGGTGTCCCTCATAGCATAATACTGGTGCCACAGGGCTGCGTCCTTAGTGCGGTGAGTGTTTCGAACAGCCGGTCGTCTGGATGACGGCGTATCCGGACACGACGGTCGACCTGGTGTAGCAAGAAATGTGATTGATCCGACCAGGTGCCCACCTCTCCTAATCAATCAATAGACACTGAGTGGATTTCTGTTGTGATGATACTTGTGTGTAGCCATTTCACGGAAATGCTGATCGGGGTTGGCTTCATGGTAAATTTCTGCGAAATGACAGAAAGCGACATTTAAACCAACAAACAGGTGCAAGCTCCAGCTGTTTGTCGGTAATGATTTTAAGTTACCAAAGAAATAGGTTTTCGAGGAACGGATCGACGCGTATCGTGCAGTGACAAACCATTGTTCTTTAATACATGTGGATTATGACTGATAATGACTGTACAAATTACTCTCAATAAGATCGTACGAGCTGGTACGTCCCGAGCGGCTTATTGTTTCTTTTGGAGGATATTAGATAAAATGGATTGTATCGTCAGAGATGACTTTCGCTTTATGGTTCAAATGGCTCTGAGCACTATGGGGCTTAACATCTGAGGTAATCAGTCCCCTAGAACTTAGAAATACTTAAACATAACTAACTTAAGGACATCACACACATCCATGCCCGAGGCAGGATTCGAACTTGTGACCGTAGCGGTCGCGCGGTTCCGGACTGAAGCGCCTAGAACCACTCGGCCACACCGGCCGGCTTTTCGCTTTATGATTCGTGAGCTTGTAGAGATTGTAGACACATCATATGAACTGGTAGATGGTATTCTGACTGACTTTAACATTCAGGATGAAAGAATGTCAATTATGAGAATCGCTGATGAGTTGTCCTCTGTGCAAGGAAGAATTACAAGAGTTGTTGAATGGAATGAGCAGCCCACTGAGTACTGTGTATGGACTACGAGTAATGTGAAGGAAGCCGAAAATATTGAAACTCCGCGGGAATTAGTGACAGACGTATCATCACAGTTACGCGTACTAGACGAAGTGATTCTGATACCGCGAAAGAAGAAAATGAAAAAAAAAAAAATTATTTTGGGACGAAGACGTTACTATCGATGGAAATTAACTGTCAAAAAATATTGTGCGTTGAGATCAATGGAAGTATCCATTTACATACACCATACAATGACTTGAGTTGCAACGTTGCGTCCACGAAGGGAACATAACGAATGGAGCACGAACTCGTATCGGGGAATCCAGTGTTTCATGTTTGACGCCATGTCGTAGAACTAAGTGGGGAGGGGGGTTGGAAGGCGTGGCGGAGGGGAGGGGGCGTAAGAAAGATATATGAGACAGCCGTTATACCCTCTGATTTCGATAAGAATTTAATACTTTTAACTCCAAACGAGGCAGGTATTGACAGGAGTGAACGTTACCTGATCACCAGTTTCGTAAGCCATGATTGCAAAATACTGTCTGTGGTGTCACCGTCAGACACCACACTTGCTAGGTGGTAGCTTTAAATCGGCCGCGGTCCATTAGTACATGTCGGACCCGCGTGTCGCCACTGTCAGGGATCGCAGACCGAGCGCCACCACAAGGCAGGTCTCGAGAGACTGACGAGGACTCGCCCCAGTTGTACGGACGACGTAGCTAGCGACTACACTGACGAAGCCTCGCTCCTTTGCCGAGCAGATAGTTAGAATAGCCTTCAGCTAAGTCAATGGCTACGACCTAGCAACGCGCCATTAGTAACATTGCATGTATCTAAAGAGTCTCACTTGTATCGCCACAATCTCCAGATGTACCAAAAGGATGGATTAAAGTTAAGTATTCCAGAAGCTACGTACTTTTCTTTTTAGCATTCATTACGTATCCTGTTTCAGACCTCTCGCCATCCAGCTTTAGCTTAGCGCGTGCCTTTCGGCTTCCTCGCATTGTGTCTAGGCTGTCTTGCCTAGACACAACACTGTCACCACTTATTTACAGAAAAATGAAGAATTGATGGAAGCCGACCTCAGAGAATATGAGTTTCATCTCCGGAGAAATGCAGGATCACGCGATTCTATACTGAATCAAATGGTTCAAATGGCTCTGAGCACTATGGGACTTAAAATCTGAGGTCATCAGTTCACTAGAACTTAGAAGTACTTAAACCTAACTAACCTAAGGACATCACACACATCCATGCTAGAGGCAGGATTCGAACCTGCGACCGTAGCAGTCGCGCGGTTCCGGACTGAAGCGCCTAGAACCGCGCAAGCACCGCGGCTATACTGAATCGATGACTTACGTTAGACATAGACAAGCCCAGTTTACAGCGTTTTTATGTCTAGTGAAAACTTTTGAAAATGTCAGCTGGATTATAGTCTTTGAAATTATGAGGGTAGCAGGGACAAAGCACAGTGAGTGAAGGGTTATTTAGGACTTGTACAGAAACCGGACTGAAATTATACGAGTCGAAAAACTTGAAAGGAAAGCAGTTTTTAAGAATGAAATGAGACAGTATTGTAAACTTCCCCCATTTTAGTCAACATTACATTCAGCAAGAAGTAATGAATACCAGAGAGAATATACAAAGGGAACTGAAATTAAGGGAGAAGGAACAAAAACTCTGAAGTTTTTTCATTGCATAAACGGCAGTCAAAGGAAAACGAAACAGATGCAAAAAAGTAATTAAACTCCTTATTATTTCAAAAGTAATCATCACAACTGTTAATAGATTTATCCCACTGTGAGACAAGATGGTCAATGCCGTCGTGGAAAAACATTTGAGATTGCCTGGGGAACCATGATTGTACACAGGCGTGCGTCTCTTCGTCCGAAGAGAATCGACGGCCACGAATATCATTCTTCAGGCTCTAAAAATATGGAAATCGCATGGGGAGAGATCGGAACCGTACAGAGGTTGTGTAAAGGGTTCCAAGCGAAACTTCTGCAGCGAACCCGAAACAACCTTAGCAACGTGTGGGCCGGTGAAAATACTTGCCAGCTGCCATCTGCGATGTGTAACACAGATAAGTTTATCGAGTAGTATACTAAAGAGTTTCCAGAATGAGATTTTCACTCTGCTTCGGAGTGTGCGCTCATATGAAACTTCCTGGAAGATTAGAAATGTGTGCCGGACCGAGATTCGAACTCGAGTCTCGCTCCGGCACACAGTTTTAATCTTCCAAGAAGTTTCATTGTCGAAACTACAGGCTATCGCAAAATTCGGGTAGGGTGTCGATGTTCTAACGCCATAGATAGCAGATTTATATCAAAATGGCTCTGAGCACTGTGGGACTTAACATCTGAGGTCATCAGTCCCCTACAACTAAGAACTACTTAAACCTAACTAACCTACGGATATCACACACATCCATCCCCGAGGCAGGATTCGAACCTGCAATCGTAGCAGTCGCGCGGTTCCGGACTGAAGTGCCTAGAACCGCTCGGCCCCCGCGGCCGACATATTTATATCGACTGAATTGTAAATTACATACAAGATATAGATCCTGCACTGTATTTCAGCCATAGTTTAATAAAATTAACTCACCTGTATGAAAATCTGAACAAAGGTTTATTTTATAAATGAAATAACATTGTCTAAAGATATACGACTGAGATATGTTCACATTTTCGTTATTTCTTAAATAACAGTAACGAAGTAATCTGTTTTGGTAACATCAATTACCGTGTGATTCAGTTGTCCCCACTGACGTTGCTTTACGCAACCTGCAATGTTATACCAGGTCTTCAAAAACCAAGCGCGAGATTTTCATATTCTCTCGGTCGCTACGCGTAAACTATTAGTCCTATAGAAAAGATTAACAGACTTTTTTGCAGGAAATTTAATGTAATTAAATTTTGTACTGGGATACGATTCCGCTAGCGGTCATAGTTTCCGAGTTATTCAAGAAAAACGTACAAAAATTACCTTGAAATGCTCGTTCACTCCTACACACAGTCCTCGCTGATCAGGATTTCTAGTATGTAGTACATGGAACTCCCCCCTACCACTGTACAGAAATTTGCTACCACACGAATTTTTTCCGTATTCGACTTATTTCGGTCTTCATTGACTGGTCTTATTACGACACTGGCTTAGTTGAGCACTTAATAATGATAAAATTGACTTTTGTGTAAATTTTACAGAACAAGTTTGTGAATTTTAACAGGAAAAATTTTACCGAACAGGTTTGTGAATGTTAACAGCAAAAAATAAATAATTACATTGGTTTTTTTTGTCAGACCTTCTACTAAGAAACTACTGTGCTTGTAAGAGCTGAGTTTTATAGGACTGCCAACATACGAGTTTTAGTGCAACAGTTACAAACGTCGTTTTTCTTTCGTTACCCCCGCGGGTATGTTTAAATTAATAATGCTAACGAAATAGCCGACTATGCTGGTGGCGTAATTGACCAGTCAATAGACAAAGTAGAAAGTTTTGTGCAGTGTAGGAGGGAGGGCCACGAACAACGTATTAGAAATCCTGACTGCTGAGGGATCAGCGTCGGGGTGCGTTTGAAGGTCACTTTTGAAATGTTTTCTTCAATAACTCGAAAACCGTAGCCTCCGTCGAAAAAGTGTCCCAGTACAAAATTTAACCACATTATATTCCCTACGGAAAGGTCCTGTTAATTTTTCTGTAGGACTAATAATTCACGCGTAGAGAGTGGGAGACTATGTAAATCTCGCGCGTGGTTTTTGAAGGTCAGGTTGCGTCAAGCAACCTCAGCTGAATCACCCTGCACTTAATTAGAACTGCTGCTGTTATCATACCGGAATTCAGAATTTAAGACAGGTAGTTGTAATGACAAAGGTAGTCGAGTTATAATACGTGAAAACACAATCATAAATATTGGTTTCCATTTTCTTTGTCTCCGCGCCAGTATTGCCAGGCGCATCTCTGTAAAGCAGTAGTTTGTAAAGTAGTAGTTCTCTGCTTGTGCAAAGCTCGTGGAGAGAAAGGTTTGAACTGAAAATGTGAACTCTTTCAAATGCCAGAGGTCATAATGAATTTTGTGTAAAACCTAGATGGTAAAGTGAAAATATAATATACACAGCTGAAACTTGATTTTTAACAGTGGAATGAGAAACTGATTTTTTTCGATTTTGGTAATATCTCGAACGTTCTGGAGACTGAAAAGAAATTTCGAGCTGAACTGCAAGACTGCAGCTAAATTAGATAAGTAAACCATTTTAAAACAACTGTGCTTGCCGAGATTTTCAATTAAAAAAATTGTTGATAAAAATGTGTTTGACACATATGCGTAGGTGAAAAGTAATGTCAAGTTGCACTTAACAGCGCAAAAAGAATTGCTCTGGCATTCTTTATTTTGCAACTGTAATTGCCTGCAAGTATATGGTTATTTTGAAGCATGAATTAACCTTCCTTAACCGCCAATGATGATGGGAAGATTGCAGCTTGCTCGAACTAAGACTCGTTGTGAGCCTCATGGATAGGAGAAGCATATGTTGATGTTCTCCGCCTGTAAATCGGACCTGAGTAATCCGTATTGCTGGACATTATTTTGATGATAAAAATTCTACATTAACCATATCTTGAAAAATTATTCGTGTACGAGAATTTTTAACCTTATACACTTTAATAGTTGGACTCCACAATGTTATTTTAGAGGTTCAGTGTGGACATCTTTTACATTCATGTGGATTTTAGAATAATCTGTTACTCAGTTTAAACATATGATTTGACTTTTTTTCTGACACAAAGACGCACTACGACGCTAGAGTGTCATGCACCCACTCTCATTGTACCTTAAATTAGCAAACATTTACAAACTAATTGTAAACAGCATCAGATGATACTTGACATACGTAAATTTGACAGTATCACTCAATACATATTTCTTACCTATGACTATGTAAAACAGAAAGGTTCAAATGGCTCTGAGCAGTATGGGACTTAACATCTGAGGTCATCAGTCCCCTAGAACTTAGAAATACTTAAACCTAACTAACCTAAGGACAACACACACATCCATTCCCGAGGCAGGATTCGAACCTGCGACCGTAGCGGTCGCACGGTTCCAGACTGAAGCGCCTAGAACCGCTCGGCCACAGCACCCGGCAAAACAAAGTTTTATGTATATTTTTGAACTGAATATCATGACATTAATTAATCTCAAGAATGGATGAGATCAAGGAAGTTGTTAACACATAATCAGTAAGTAGTGCTACTGTGTTACGTTCGCACTGGCTTGTTGGAATCTGTTAATGTGAACTGATGTACTTGATGATGTGGCTAGAAGCCTTGGAATTTATCATATTAAAATAAAATTGATAATAATTTAATTGCTGTTTGAAGCAAATTGAGTCATATTCCCAGTCTATCGTACGACTCCGTTATTGCGGATCCTTCAACGTTGTAAAGTTTAAATGTTTACCTTATACACATTTTTTTACCTCTTTTAGACACTATCAGGGCAGTGTGGCAACATTCGTAACCTCTTTCAACCACATACTGGCCATGTTCAGAAACTATATGCCAGAAGTCGGCATATGGGGAACGATATGCTTTCTCACATTTAATCGAAGTTGTGTGTACTTTGTTCGCCATATGTCGCCTGTGTCGTATGGATTCTGGACATGGTTAATGCATGCTCAAGCCAGTAACGAGTATTAGCGTATTGTGTGATTGTGTCTAAAAGAAATAAAAAACAGTGCACAATCCGTCAATCATTTTTCTCCACTAAAAGAAAGTTTTTCTCCGCTTTTTCTTTTTTTATTTATTTTTATCTGTTTATTTTTTCAAGAATCCATACCTGACTTCTCCCTCGCAGGCACTGCACCCCCATAGGACAAAATCAGATGCAGCTTTCATATCGATAAGTACCCCCTCTACAAGCTTCCCCGGGAACATGTACCACCGTTAGGAAGCATCTTACATGGGCTTATATCTGAAAAAAATTGATACAGTATTACATCTTTTTATTTCTTCAGTTACTAACCCACCCTAATTTTTCTTTTTATTATTCTTCTAGCAGTCAGCACATAATATTTCTGGTGTAAAAGTTCTACTTTTTAGCGTACGTAAAGTCTCGTGAATGTAATAGTGGCAAGCGTGTGTAGTACTTTGAAATAGGCGTAGTACTACTTTGTGTTAAGTTATGAAAAATGACACGTTTTATCAAGTCACTATTTTCCAGGCAGCATTTAATAAGTTGGAGTCAAAGTATACCACAGGAAAATACTTAACAAGAGAAATGGCATGTTATTACTGTTTATCCAGGTTTTGCTTAGTCAGTGAATTAAAGAAAGTTTTGACTATATCACTTAAAAGTCTGCAGAAGATGATTGACGGTTTGAAGGAAAGTTTAAGTTTTTCATAATTTTTATGATCTGGTCAGCCCTTAAAATTAACAGTTTATTCCAGGGAGACAAAAATGTAATGGATTGTCTTGTGCAAGTCGACCAATATCATGTACATAAAAATAAATTAGGAAAGATAGGCATCAGGCTATCATCCAACTAGAAACTGCTTACATAAAACTAAAATTAGTTTCAGGACAGTGATCTGAAATCTGAGATTTGATCACTGCTATTTTTTTTCCATCGCCGCTGAATGAACTACAAGCATATCTCTTACCGTTTATATAATTTTTTATAGTGTTACTAAAATTTTTTATTCGTTAGGAAAATACAGAAGTTCTATTCTTCAAGTGAAACATTAGCTTCCTACGTCGATGACAAATGATATGCAGATATACAGAATAATCGAGAATTTGCTGAGAAAATACAGCACCTCCAGATAAGGAAGTGAGCTCATTAAATTTAAATAAAGGCGGCATTTCTTCATTTAGGCTGTGTTTATTTAGACATCTTTTTCGTTACCGAACATGTTTTGGCTCTTTTACCCTTTATCGAGTATTTATCTAAAACTGGTGAAAACAGTATGAAAATGCCAGTGCAGAGTTCACAAACGTGTACTCTTCTTGATTGTTTGATAGGCAGCTACAGAACTTGTATTAGGTCTAGGTAATTACAGCTGAATGGAAAAATGCCTCCTTCATTTAATAAATGCTTCACTGTTATGCCGTCTACGAAGACTCATATTGAATGTTAGTTTCTCTATGTTTTGTACCTTTTTTCATCTTATAGCTTTGGGAATACTTCATGTTATAACAAATATATCTGTTCCCTTTTAGTGAGTTTGTACAGATATAAATCTTTACATGACTGTTTACTTGAATTTGGCAAAACTATGGTAATTAATAACAGTGAAATATGAAAATATAAAATTACTATTTTGAGTGTGAGTGTGACTTATATTTGTATCAATAAACGGAACTCAAAGTTATGTCTTACAAAATATCAGTCTGTCTGTCCTCGAGAGTAAAAGAGACATTTCTCAAATACTGACGAGCAGTTGACGACAGCAGGCATCTGGTAAACCGCGACAGGAATCTTTGCTGTCGGCTTCAAGCTCCTGAAAATGTAGCAAGTATTGTTAATTGTCTGGCGGAGTGATACCGGTAGCTGTTAGTCCATCTTCTTTCAAGCTTTGAGTAAGAACAATCATAAATGTTATATTTCAGGTACTGCAGACATCTAGATGAAAAACATAGATGAACTCAAAAAGTTGTTTGTGCGTCTACCGATACTCAAAACGTGTTGACCACATGTAGAAAGGCTATCCGAAATACCTTTTGGCTTCCAAAGTCGCGACTTCATTCGAAGCGTTCACGTCGAGAAAACTGTCAGTCTTACAATCTTCTGGCAATTCGCCATAAGAATGTAGCAGCGACGCTTTGTAGGGATACAGCGTTCACTAACATCTCATAGCAATAAGAATCCCCCAAAAAAGTACAAAAAAACCACCTGAGAGGGGCGCAGGAAATGAAAATTCAGCATTCCATCGGCTCGGTATCACGCAAATTACGCGACGTCCCTATCTCTCTTACCGTAACACGGCAAGTGTTCAAAATTGAAGAAAAAAAAAGGAAAAAATAAAAGAGAAAGAAGAATCTCAAGCTATTAGGAATCTGACTGATTCAAGCAGTACTGACTGGCGCTAGGAAAATTTCAGCTAGTTTCGAGCGTGTAACCTCGGCGCATGTGGGTCTCGTTTTGGGAAGCGTCACTCTTCGTTATGGCGACTTGCCAGAAGACGTAAAGTCTGACACTTGCCGATACCTCGTTGCCTGGCTGCGCTTCAGGCGCTGTTTATGATATTCGTTCTGGCCATATCATGTTAGGCCCAGAGTTCCGGTTTTTCGGCGGGTCAGTATCTCATCTATTACATCATTTATGACTAATCACGTTTACCGGCAAGTCTGTTTCGCGAATGAATTAACATGATCTTAAGAGTTCTGAGCAACCGAAAAACCGGAATGTAGCTGGAAACATAGGAAGATATGCAGTGGTTTTTCATAAATGTGTTAAAAGTGCAGAGGAGTTTACATCGGGAGCGAGGATACTGCAAAAGTTGTGGTAAGCTACTGTGAGCAGGTAAGGGAAAAGAATTAAGCCCGCAGTCCTCGTTCCTCCTGTAAGAGCTGTGGGATATAAGAAATTCGTTATTGTAGTGAGGATGAATGGTAAAGCTTGTTTAGTGACCTGCCATCCCGGCGGCGGCGCCGTCGCTGCTGCGGGCGAGCGGGCGGGCGGGCGGTCGGGCGGGCGTCAGCGGCTGCGGCTGCGGCAGCTGCGGCGTCGACGGAAGCCACAGCCCGACTGCCGCCGACGACACTCCGCGCCGACTTTTATAGCGTCGCCGTCGGCCGGCGCCGAAGCTACACGAACACCTTCGGCCGGTCGGGACGCTGTGCGCCGCCGCGCTTCGATTCCCGCCGTCACCTCACCGCACCGCGTCCGCCCTCTCCTGAGACGTGATTGGCTGGCATATAGGGAGTCCGAAAAAGAACCGTTCTCAGTCGTCGTGTGAACCCCCACCACATGGCTAGCCATTAAGATTGCAGCACCAGCAAGGCGACACGCGACGAACGCCGAATTGGTACGAAGCGCAGAAGGAATCAGAACTCCACCGGCAAATCTTTAGAATAAATCGGAGCCATGTTCACCATTCATTAATCGACCGTGACTTTTTCAAAAATATTATAGGTTACCAGATACCACTACCAAAATGTGTTAACTACCAAATTATTTATTTAGCGTCACATTTCGAAGTGTTACCTCATCATCAAGCTGTACTGGTATTACAAAAACATTTAATGTAAGGGTATACAGGTATCAAAATTTCGCCGGCCGGGGTGGACAAGAGGTTCTAGGCGCTACAGTCTGGAACCGCGCGACCGCTACGGTCGTAGGTTCGAATCCTGCCTCGGGCATGGATGTGTGTGATGTCCTTAGGTTAGTTAGGTTTCAGTAGTTCTGAGTTCTAGCGGACTGATGACCTCAGAAGTTAAGTCCCATAGTGCTCAGAGCCACTTGAATCATTTTTATCGAAATTTCCTTACATGACTGCTGTGATCATCCAGTGGAGAGAGAGAAGGATAACCTAGTATGAGGCGATGTAACATTGTATATTGGTCTGTTGTGCACATGAAAATTTTTATAAAACAGTCGCTCACTTTGTTCTTGTGGCGTGGCATTCTTCTTGCGATGTGCTGAGGTACCTACATCTACATCTACATGATTACTGTGCAATTCACATTTAAGTGCTTGGCAGAGGGTTCATAGAACCACAATCATACTATCTCTCTACCATTCCACTTCCGAACAGCGCGCGGGAAAAACGAGCACCTACACCTTTCTGTTCGAGCTCTGATTTCACTTATTTTATTTTGATGATCATTCCTACCTATGTAGGTTGGGCTCAACAAAATATTTTCGCATTCGGAAGAGAAAGTTGGTGACTGAAATTTCGTAAATAGATCTAGCCGCGACGAAAAACGTCTTTGCTTTAATGACTTCCATCCCAACTCGCGTATCCATGGCTCTTGTATTTCTTTACCATTGTTCGCAAACTTCACAAGCGTGACTTTACAACACGAATGCGCTAACACGAAACAAACAAGCAGTGCAGCAATCAAGATGGCGATCAAAACAAGCCTACTTTCGATTTTACTATCGATATGTCGATATTGGTGGTGTCAGTAGCAATGTCTTCTGCATGCCTTTCTGTCGTATTGCTGATGTGAGCTAGCTTAATATATTACAAAATGAGCGACTGTGATAATTTGAAACACAGAAAATGATGTGAGGAAGGCTAACCGAAGGCAATTTTTTATTGGCAGGACACATAGAAAATGTAACGGATCTACTAAGGAGGCTGCCTACACTACGCTTGTCTGTCCTCTTTTAGAATACTGCTGAGCGGTGTGCGATACTTACCAGATAGGACTGATGGAGTACATTGAAAAAGTTCAAAGAAGAGCAGCGCGATTTGTATTATCGCGAAATAGGGGAGAGAGAGTCACTGAAATGATACAGGATTTGGGATGGACATCATTAAAAGAAAGACTTTTTTGTTAAGGAGGAATCTTCTCACGAAATTACAGTCACCAGCTTTCTCCTCCGAATGTAAAAATATTTTGTTGTCGCCGACCTATATAGGGAGAAACGATCACCATGATAAAATAAAGGAAATCAGAGCTCGTACGGAAAGATGCAGGTATTCGTTCTTTCCGCGAGCTGTACGGGATTGGAATAATAGATAATTGTGAAGGAGGTTCGGTGAACCCTCTGCCAGGCGATAAAATGCGATTTGCAGAGTATCCATGTAGATGTTGATGAATTTTATGATACAAATGGCGGTATAAAATTTTTTATTTTAAGAACTACAAAGTGATTTCTGTGATCTATGCTCACATATAACTTTTATGTCATGTGAATGGTATTTTAACAGAACTGAACTGAAATTCGTAAATAAGTGTGAATTTTGGATCTCTGTCATTTCATTTATAATCTCGTTTCTTGATTTATGTCCATGGATGAATATTTCCATTTCTGAAAATATGTCCGTTCTCCAGTTCGTTTCCAAAGCATGAGGTATTTTGAGGTCGTTGTCTGTTGCAACACTTAATAGTGTCATTTGTGTTATAAAATTGTCACAGACGCTCATTTTGTAATATGTTACGCCAACCAACGTCAGTGTTATTAAGTCACCCTTGTGAAGTTTGCGAACAATGCTGAACAAACCCAAGAGACCACGGAAACAGCGATACCTCAGAACATCACAAGAAGAATGCCACGCCACAAGAGCAAAGTGAGTGACGGTTTTATAAAAATTTTCATGTGTACAACAGAACAATATACAAATTAACATCGCCTCGTACTAGGTTATCCTTCTCCATCTACACTGGATGACAACAGCAGTCACGCAAGGAAACTTAAATACCTGTACAGACTTACGTTAAATGATTTTGAATGACAATACAGATTGAACGTGAGGTATGACGTCGAAACATATCGCTCAATAAATAATTTAGTAGTCAAAAATTTTTGTGATTGGTAACGGTATCTGAAAACCTTTCCATGGCTCTGAGCACTATGGGACTTAACAGCTATGGTCATCAGTCCCCTAGAACTTAGAACTACTTAAAGCTAACTAACCTAAGGACAGCACACAACACCCAGCCATCACGAGGCAGAGAAAATCCCTGACCCCGCCGGGAATCGAACCCGGGCGTGGGAAGCGAGAAGGCTACCGCACGACCACGAGATGCGGGCAAACTTTTCCATAAATTTTTAGAAGTTGTCGAGTACTGTGTGTATTTTGGTATAAGGGACCCACGGTCTCCGATGGTTCGTTACAGAGTGGTAATGTAATATATGCTTTATTCGGTTTGTTTCCTCAGTACTTTTGTTTCTGCGCAAACACACAACAATGAAAAGATTATTATATGCAATCACTAAAACGTACACCACAAAACACATGAAAAAATGCAAAAGTTCTGTGATGTGGTTTCCATCGCTGCAGGAACAATTCAGTATAACATTGTTGTGTAGCTCTTGCTCTGAATTCCGTGAACCTGTACATCAAGTGCTCTTTATCAGTAAATGTACGACTGCCACTGCCGAGAACAATACGAGATACACTCAAACGGTACTGAATGCAAGCTTGAGGGTGAAGAGTAAAGTGAGCAATGATTTTCTCAGCCGGCCTGGGTGGCCGAGCGGTTCTAGGTGCTGCAGTCTGGAACCGCGCGACCGCTACGGTCGCAGGTTCGAATCCTGCCTCGGGCATGGATGTGTGTGATGTCCTTACATTAGTTAGGCTTAAGTAGTTCTAAGTTCTAGGGGACTGATGACCTCAGATGTCCCATAGCGCTCAGAGAATATTTTTGATTTTCTCATCAGTAAGTACCATGAGGGAATAAGACAGTTTCTTGTCAAACAAGCCATAAAGAGCACACTGTCGACATCCGCACTGTTTCCGGTGCAATACAGATACGAAGCTAACTGGGGCAAGAAACCAAAGGAATTTTTTTGTTATTCGCCTGTACCAGGCCCTCGACGCTCAGTAAATACGTCCGTCATACGTTACATAAGAGGGCAGATTGCGACACATGGACGACGACATATGGTAGTTTGAGTATGGCTGTGATTCGTGCTCCGATGGACGAAGCGGTTAAGGCGAACGCTCGCGTAAAGCGGGAGATCCGGGTTCGAGCCCCGCTCCACCTCAAACTTTCACTGTTATTCCAACATACAGCCGAAGGTGGTTCATATTTGCTACTTCGAATACATTTTCTAAAATGTAATGACTCTATAACGAGCCGTCGGAGAGTGTGGTCCGTTATACCAAAATACTCAGAATGTGTAGCTGCCGCGCGGTTTGAGGCATCATTTCGCAGACTGCGCGGCCCCACCCGCCGGAGGTTCGAGTCCTCCTTCGGGCATGGGTGTGTGTGTTGTTCTTAGCATAAGTTAGTTTAAGTTAGATTAAGTAGTGTGTAAGTCTAGGGACCGATAACCTAAGCAGTTTGATCGCTTAGGAATTCACACACATTTCAACATTTTTTTTTAATGTGTCGCTGAGCACCATCGGGAAGTTCGTCGGTGGACTTCTGCCTCCTCCTCTACATGGCCTTATGGTTTCATATGCAGATGAGTGCGGTTTAGCTGGCCAAACAAAGTAGATAGGACTAAATCCATTTCCATTACCTAAAACAGAAAGATTACTCATCGAGTTTATTATTCAGAAATCGTATTTGAATGTTGTTTGTGAGAAGTTTGTGTGAGGTTCATATGCTTCATGTTTCAGTCACTTAGTAGTGGAAAGGCATCAGGTCTAGATGAGATGCTGTCAGATTCTACAAAGATTATATGTAAGAACTTGATCGTTTCCTAGCAGAAGTCTAGTGTAGATTCCTGGAGCAACGAAACGCTATTTCGATTTTCGAGAAGGGTTGTAGGACAGGTACAAGCCTACATCGCTGACGTCAGTTTGTTGTAGAATAATGCAACTTATTTTATGCTCAATAATTATGACGGTTTTGGAGAACAAAAATCTCCTTTATAACAATCAATATGTCTTCCGCAAACAGATATCTTGCTTAACTCAACACTCTTAGTTCCTCCATAAGTTCCATACTATTGTAGATAACGGTGCTCAGGTTGATGCCGTGTCCTTGACTTCAGGAGGCATCTGACATCGTCCCGCACTGATGTTTATTGAAAAATTACGAGCTTAACCAATATCAGACCAGACTTGCGACTAGAGACTAGATTCAAGACCTCCTTGCAGATAGAACTCAATATTTCGGTATTAAAGGATGAAAATCGACAGTTGTTATGGCAATTTCCGGGGTATGCAGGGTATATAAATGAGCTAGCAGAAATCGTTGAAAGCTCTTGAAAATTACTCGCAAGTGATGCGTTTGTCTATAAGAAATCAGCACGCCGAATACAGTATCGATTTGCTGAGTGGATTGCGCCGGCCGGGGTGGCCGAACGGTTCTAGGCGCTTCAGTCTGGAACCGCGCGACCGCTACGGTCGCAGGTTCGAATCCTGCCTCGGGCATTGATGCGTGTGATGTCCTTAGATTAGTTAGGTTTAAGTAGGTCTAAGACTAGGGGACTGATGACGTCAGATGTTAAGTCCCATAGTGCTCAGAGCCATTTGAATTTGAACCAAGAAAATTTGAGAAATTAGAGCTTACACAGTGGCTTACCGACAATCATTATTCCCCCGCTCCATTCGCAAGTCGAATAGGGAAGAGGAGGATCGGTTAGTGGTACCAGAAGCACCCTCAACCACACACTGTCAGGTGGCTTGCGCACTATGATGTAGATGTACATATAAGAAGGAGAAACTTCTACCAACCGGTGTCGGAATTCGACAGCTGCTGCAACGTGGGCTGCCAATATAACAGTTTGTCGCTCCACGATACTATTGCACTCATTTGCCAGGATGCCACGACTGTTATCTGAATAACAAATCGATGATTTCTGGAGGGTCACATTCAAAGTCATGCAGGAAGTCAATAGCTCCATATGGAATGTGCCCGAGAGGACAGGCATTTTTGACTAGGCCGTCACGCAAAATTGAGAAAGAAAATTAATTAATTTACCTATGCATCGAGGGATAATCTCGCAATGTCACCATAATACACTGAAAATAAAGAACTGAAAATACACATACGCACAGAATATGTAAGTATGCATAAGGCAGGTTAAAACTTCCCCCTAGAAAAATTAGTGAATTACTGTGCTGGTAAACCCCTTACGTTATTTAATTTTCAAACAGCTGAGCAGAACTGAACGTACTCAGACATTTCTCTCTTTACTTATTCTGATCAACACTAAACTGACACAATATTTTTAGCGCAACGCAATCTGACTTTCAATAATCCCTACAAAAGAATGGCCCTGACTAACAATAACCTACACCTTTCACGAATCACTTACCTCACAAAAATCTTCGTTCTCGAACTACTGCAATACAGCGAGCGCCAATACTGCCAGCTAAATAAAGGATTCTAACTACTGAAGGCACTAACTACTGATAGGCATAGTTAGCAAATGAAAGATTTTGATAGAGAACAAACAGTGCATTTACCTTAATAGTGTTCAAAAGTATATATATATATATATATATATATATATATATATATAAGCTCATGACATCCAGTCTTACAAATTTCCTTTTTCTGACGGACACACGTCCAGATCGTCCGCTCTGAAAACTCTGCCATCTCTCTCCCCACATCCACCACTGCTAGCGGCTCACCTCCAACTGTGCAACGCTACGCGCTCTTCACATCCAACTGCCCAACCCTACAATAGCGAATATTCCAGCAATGCCAACCAGCTACAGACTGCACACAGCACAGCCACTGATTTTCATACAGAGCGCTACGTGACGTTACCAACATAGAAACCTAAACAGCCTACTTACAAGGTGGCTTTCCGTGGCTTTGATGAAGGAACTACACTGGCATTTGCCTGAAATGATTTAGGAAAACATGGAAAAATTAAATCAGGATGTCTGAACAGAGTAAACTTCATCCCCACCTCCCCCCCCCCCCCCCACCGAAATTGAGGTAAGTGTTTTAACTGTACTGCCTCATTCTGTTAGTCTATATTGTACAATGTACTCTGATTTACACAAGATTTCCTGTAGATAACTTATCATATTAAACACAGCTTTGCACTTCATAACTGCTCACAGTAATCACACTCACAGATGTGTAATGTTTTTATTCCCGATATGCAAAACAACTTGCTAGATGAGCTTGTTTGCAGCAAGACAAATATCCACACAGAAAGTATGTGGGGCGCCACAAACTGTCAGCATGGTGACTACTGTCGTGGCTTTCATTGACGCTGCAGCCCGTGACACGAGTGTGGCATCACGTCCGTCTATTTATTTATTTACTCATTCTAAATCATAAGTCTACTAACTGGTTTGACGCGACCCGTCACGAATTCCTCTCCTGTGCCATCCTTTTCATTTCAGAACTGCACTTGCCCCTACGTCCATAATTATTCCCTCGATGTATTCCAACCTCTGTGTTCCCCTACAGTTTTAGTCTCTATGGCTCCCTCTTGTACCAAGAAGGGTATTCCTTGGTGCTTTAACACATGCCTTGCTACCCAGTTCCTTCTTCCTGTCAGTGTCTTCTAGTTCTTTCTTCGCCGATTCTGCGGAGAACCTCCTCATTCCTTATCTTATTAGTCCACTTGTCCTTCAAGATTCTTCTGTTGCACCACATCTCAAACACTTCGATTCTCCTCTGTTCCGGTTTTCCCACTGTCCTTGATACACTACCATAAGCTCACCGGACAAAACTTTAGCCACACCCATTGAAACAATTACAAGCATCGTTTAACACCCTGTTATTCTGCCCCTGGGCTTAATAACCGCTTGGATGCGGTTAGGAAGTGTGTCCACGAGGTTGTGCAGGTATGTCGTATCCATGTTAAGCAAGCCGCTGAGGATTATATTGCGCATTTCCAGCAAATTGCGGGGTGCTGATGTCGGTGTTTCACCCGTTGTTTCAACATGTGCCACAGGTTTTCCATGAGGTTCAAGTCAGGTGATTTTGCAGGCCACTCGATATTAAATAAGGTGAGGGAGTGTTCAGAAAATCGCTCACATATTCATTCAGCCCAATTAACTTCGCTATTGTCGCCTTGAAAAATACGGGTATCAACAGCATACTGATCATGTAGATGTTGACTGAAAGGCAGCACCTGGTCATTCAGAAAGTTCAAATAAACATGCTGGTCAAGTCAGCAAGTGGACCCAACTCATGGTAAGGTAAACAGCCCCCAAAACATCACAGACTCACCTTCTGCTTGAAACTAGTGATTTCTAGTTTATTAAAGACGCACAGCTTTATGTGACTGTGTGAGCGATGGCCTTTTTCGAGGTGACCGACTTCAAATGTTCAGTGCATGCAGTTCTCGTCGTAATGTTCTCTCCATAACAGGTGGGAATGGAGCTTCATTCACTGTCTGCAGCAGTTCCTAGGGATTTGGAGGCGAATTTGACTCATAAGCTATGAAACGTGCCTCCGGTTCCTTTCAGTCAGGATCTTTTTCGGACCACACTTCTGATGTCGCGTTTCGTGGCCACATGTGTTACATCACTGCCTGTAGACACGTTTAACAGTCAGCTTCGAAACACCAACAAATCCAGCAACTTCACACACTGTATGGCAATGGACACGGCCGAACACGATTACCCCTTTTCTCTACGTCGTCACGTCATTTTTGTGACTCTGTCACGACCTTACAGTTACCCATGCTTACGTACAATGTCCGCTTGAAACATAAACATCTCAGTGATTGCTACTTTCTTATGTGCACATAGAGTCAGTTCAGCATGTGACTCGTTCGCTGCGCCTTCTGGAAAGGCTTAATGTTTCATCTGTGCATGCCGACTGAGGTGACAATTTTTTTTTGTTCCATGAGCTTACAAAGCTATGCTACAAATGTACGTTCGCAGAATTTCTTCCTCAGATTAAGACGTATGTTTGAGACTAGTAAACTTCTCTTGGGCAGGGTCCACAGTTCGTGGTCTAGTGCCTAGCTTTGCTGCCTCTGGATCACGGGGTACCGGGTTCGATTCCCGGCCGGGCTCGGGATTTTTCTCTGCCCGGGGACTGTGTGTTTGTGTCGTCCTCATCATTTCATCATCATCATTAGTGACAGTGGCTAGATTGAACTGTGTAAAAAAAAATTGACTGTGGAACAAATGATTCAAAGGGCTCTAGGCACTATGGGATTTAACATCTGAGGTCATCAGTCCCCTAGAACTTAGAACTACCTAAACCTAACTAACCTAAGGACATCACACGCATCCATGCCCGAGGCAGGATTCTAACCTGCGACCGTAGCGGTCGCGCGGCTCCAGCGCCTAGAACCGCTCGGCCACTCCGGCCGGCGCCGTTCACCTGAATTACGACGTTTGTAGAGACGACCATCGACCTAGTGTAGCAAAAAATGGGAGTCAACCGGAGACTCACACGTTTCCATTGATCGACGGTCGAAATCCGATGGTCCCGTGCCCACTGAAATCGTAGCTGACGGTTTCGTTGCGTAGACATGGGAACACGTAGTGTTGTTTGTTGCGAAGCTCCCTTGCCCCAGCATTGTGCCTACTTTACAGAGCAGACAAGGCACCGAAACTCACGTTCTGTGAAGTGTCGTGGACGTCCAACCATTTAGCGACTAGTGGTAGTTTCACTGTCCTGTCTCTTTCCGTAGATGCTCACGACAGTAGCACGTGAACATTCGACCAGCTTCGCAGTTTTCGAGATACCGTTCACAGGCTCTGCGTAACAATAATCTGCCCTTTGTCAATGTGGCTTATCTCAATGAATTTCCCTATTTGCAGCCAATATTTTAGCTATGGCGATCCCCCGTCCGTGTCTGCCCCACTTACTTGCTCTTGTTGCCGTGTCACGTTCCCGCAACGCCTCCAGGTGACATCCAGCTTTGCGGTGGACAGTGGTCATAACGTTTTGCTTGTCAGTGTAAATGAAATGAGGTTGCTGAAATGAATTACATAATTACTTCCGTAAGTATTCCCGTTTATGAAATCGTCCCTACACAGCTAACAAATATCAAATACGTGTCACTGAAAATCTCGTCGAATCGTTTTAGACACTTACTTGATAATTCGAGGTTATGCTGTCGTCATCACAGTCAAAAGGCGATAATCATGCGATCTCACTGTTTAATAAAGTACATACCTGGATCCGTAATCAAGTGAAGGCTCCAGGTTCCGGGAAGGCAGAAGGAAGGAAGGAAGGAAGGAAGAAAAAGTTGTAGTCAGACACAGATAAACTCCCTTTTCCTTGGTACTACGAAATAATTTTCATAAGGGTCACCACTCTCGCCGTCACCCACGATGCGAGGATAGACAGATCATCAGTTCCATGTCTGTAACAGCGAGTTACCTAGTCACAAGTTCCGAATTCGTACTACTGAACCAGAAACATACACCGCTTCCAGTCTTCACAGAACTCTCAGCAGTTTCATCGGAAAGGGCGGCTAGCAGCGGAAACCCGCCGTAGATCCCTCTCTTACACATTCGAAACTTCGCTGGGTGAAAAAAAAGGTAAAAATAAAGGCACACCTATTTAGTTTTAGGTGCCAATACTCAATAGTTTTCAAGAAAATGACGAATTTTCTATGCTACTTCATCAGTTCGCGTGGGCAGCGTTAAACCAAGCTAATCGGTAGTATAGTGGCTAAGCGCACAGTTTCGAATTTCTGTGCTCCATGTTCAAATCAAACCTTTATTTTCTTCTTTAGTTGTCGTGCAACAACAGCTATGTTGTGACATCAACGATATCAATATTTCTTGTGACATCAAGATATATCATGGGATTATTGACAAAAGAAGTAAGCATTTTAAATCCTATTAAAACAGATTTTAACATCATAAATCTTATATAACCGTATGTAATTAACAGTAACTGAAAATGAAAAAAATATGAAATATATTATTTTAATTCTTGCATTGATCTTTTGCTTTTATACTTCAAGAGAACAATGATCTCCTCTGCGTAATATATATCATTAATCATACATAGTAGAAAAATTGATAGCACAACAAACAACGTCTGAAGGCACATACGCCACACTCACAAAATTTTAGTGTCAGTGTTACTAGGAAAAGCAACCTCGTAAATGTTGTCAAATACCTCGAGATCTGGCGATATGCTCGCTGTAAATCAAGCACATCAAAGTGATTTTTCGAAAGCTGGGACCGAGAGAGGTGGCACAGTGGTAGCTACACTGAATCCGCATTCGAGAGGACGGCAATTCAAACCCGCCTTCGGCCATCCAGATTTAGGTTTCCCTAAATCACTCCAGGCAAATGCCGGGATGGTTTCTTTGAAAGGACACCGCCGATTTTCTTCCCAGTCCTTGACACAATATCCGAGCTCGTGCTCCGTCCCTAATGACTTCGATGTCGACGGTACGTATAACCCAATCTTCCTTCCTTCTGCCTTCCCGGAACCTGGAGCCTTCACCTGATTACGGATCCAGGTATGTACTTTATTAATTGCATGGCTTCTACTTGTGGATTTATTTGCTGCGCGGTCAGAATAGGGCACTTCTGTAACGGGTGAATGTAAGTCTTTACTGGTGATAGGTTTCTTTGTTTCAGTTGGCCGACAGCTTTTTCTGTAACGTTCTCACCTCAAAAGAATCACGCTCTGTTATTAGAGATGTGATACTTATATTGTGTTTGATCCATACTTGGCCGGCCGGGGTGACCAAGCGGTTAAAGGCGCTACAGTCTGCGACCGCTACGGTCGCAGGTTCGAATCCTGCCTCGGGCATGGATGTGTGTGATGTCCTTAGGTTAGTTAGGTTTAAGTAGTTCTATGTTCTAGGGGACTGATGACCTCAGAAGTTAAGTTGCATAGTGCTCAGAGCCATTTGAACCATTTGATCCATACTTATAACGAAATCAGGACTGAATTCATTAATTTAGTGGAGGTTTGATGTTGAAACAAATTTGCTGTTCTCAAAAAATCCATAAAACATACGCTTGTCCTTGGTGCTAACGCATTTGATGACGCTTCGGAATTCTGCGTTTCCCCTTGACTGATTCCGCCCCAGGTGTTTAAGAGTTTGTATTCGAAACTTTCCGATAGCAATGAGGCTGTTGCAGCGATCGCGCACTGCCGCAACGTGCGTGCAGAAACTACATATTCACTGTTTCTAGCCTCTATAATACGATCGAACACCCACAAATCGATCATTCTATATTTATCTCGAGTCGATGCCCCACTTGTCATTTAGGTCGCCCATCGCGTTAGCTGTTTTGTACTTGTGAGCTTGTGCACTCCTTCTCTGCCCACTTTCCGGAAAACTGTTACCAACAGTTTTTGTTTGTTTCCACGAAGTTAGTAGCAATGATCCGAAGTTAGTAGCAATGATCCTCGAATGCAACAAGTCGCAAACCTGTTAGTGGAGCGGCAACATAATGTGTACGCAAGAGCTGCAAGATGTGGAAAGCTCACAAAAGACACCTATCACCAGTTTCTGGACAAAGTTTTGTGACCTTACGTAAAACTGAAGCCACCCCTGTACATTACTGACTCCTGGAACGGGTATAAATAGCCCTCCTTACACAATGGCCTGATTGTCAATGAAATCGGAGTACTGGCGTGGCCATTAAAAGTAAAATGTGTATGACATTCTGTCAAACCTACGACGTATACTTTTATTGACAGGTGAAGAATTACATCCTTCCATTATAGAAGCCCCTTTTCCCATCGCACAGCAAAGGGAAGTCACAACTAGAAGTGATGCCAGGCTCCAGCTTTCGAGAAAATGCTTTGATATGTTTGGTTTGCCGCGAAATTATCGCCCAATGGCGAGGTGTTTAGTAACCTTAACGAGGTTGCATTCCTTAACGATACTCACACTAAAAATGTGACTGTGGCACGTATGACGTCGCACTTTGCTGGAGGTGCTGTAAGTTTTTACACTTTGAATGTTTTTATGGTATATGCCACCCAAGGCAATGCAGTGGTTCTGTTACAGTATAAAAGTAAAACATGAAAGCAACATTAGAAATATTAGAATTAATATGATTTTCTTTTCCAGTTTCTGTTAACAGCACAATATTATATAATACTTACGATGTTAAAATTGTTTTTTTAATAAGATTTGAAATGCCAAGAAGAGTATACAACTGGATTTGAACCTGAAGCTCAAAAATTCGAAACTGCGTTCTTAGCTACTACGGTTTTTAGGAAATAAGTTCATGCTAAATCACAGCAAAACTCAGTTTTTATAATTCGTAACACACAATTGACAAAAAACTGACATTTTGATTACAAAGAATAGACATATGATTAGTGAGACGGAACAGTTCAAGTTCCTGACGTTGAGATAGATAATAAGCTGTCATGAAAAGCCCATGTTCACGATCTTGTTCAAAAATTAAATGCTGCTTTGTTTACCATTAGAATAGTATCAGAAGTAAGTGATAGTTCAACACGAAAGGTAGTCTACTTTGCTTATTTTCATTCGTTTGTGATGTATGGTATTATTTTTTGGGGTATATCTTCTGATTCAAAAAGGATATTTGTGGCTCAGAAATAGGCGGATAGAACAATATGTGGTGTACGTTCGCGAACCTGGTGTCGATCCATGTTCAGTATCCCGCAAATTCTGATATTGGCCTCACAATACATATTGTCTTCAATGTCATTTGTTATTAAGAATATCAGTTTATTCCCAAGAGTTAGGACTTTCACTCAGTTAATACTAGGTAGAAACCTAATCTGCATTTGTAAGGCACCACCTTGACTCTTGTGCAGAAAAATGTTCAGTATTCGGCTGCATCCATTTTCAATAAACTGTTCAAAAATTCAAAACTCTTAGCAGTAATACAAGCAGTTCCCAGTCTGAACTGAAGAGTTTCCTCACGGCTCACTCTTTGTATTCTGTCGAAGAACTCCTGGAAAAACTAAAAAAATAAGCAAATTCTTGTATTACCTTGTTGATTACGTTTATTTAAACTTACGGCTTGTCGTCTGCATAGGATTCATATACGTTTCATTTTATCTATTATAAACTCATCTGTTGTAGTTTCATGTATTGACTCGTTCCATGACCGTGGAGACTTGTCTTCAATTTTGTCCTACAGACATGACACATAAAACATAAAAAAATAAATAAAAATGAAAGCTGATTTGTTTTTCCTTACCTCATGAGTAGAGTTGTAGGCTACGGTAGTTTTCCTAGTAGCTTTGGTCAGTTAAGATCCTAACCACGTTACCTGTGAGTTGGATGTGTTGCCTATCTATCGGCCGTTACCTCATTTAGATCACTTTGTTTGTGCATGTGATCCGTGTCTTACTAAGTCCTCTACAATCTGGAAGCGGTGAACAGATCAGAAACTGAGTGTGAATATACAAAGGGCTACGTAACCTAATTAACGTTTTTCTTCTGCATAGTTATCCTCTTGTCTGTTAGTTTTAAGATTAATAGTATTCATAAAGAAATTGGAAGTGTTATTGTTTAATTCAAGTTTTATTCGAAAACTGTTGATATGTAGTGTGTAAGAGAGGGATAGTGTAGTAAAAAGAAAAGAAATACAGATTTATCATATAGCGCTAGGGACACAATTTCCTCAAAAGAAATTAAAATAAAAAAAAATGCAGAACGAAAAAATGTCAAATAATACTTCAATACTTCGTCGAGCTTATATAAAACAGGTTTCTGTTGTTGCTAAACGACTTTCGCACTTATGAATTGTGACAGGAAATTCTTACCATTGATGAAGAACCTTCTATTGAGTAGTAAATAACGACAATAATTACATAATTCTTTGTGTTTGTGCATGTAAACTGTATTTGCATCAGAAGCAATTGTTTTGGTTACATAAAAGCGCGTAAGTTACACTAGCAGCTAATTTTTTAACTTATAAAATGCAATTTATAATTTGTAAGGATATAATATAGGCAATGGACTAACACTGAACGATGTGCAGTCTTGATTATGCGCAAAACAATCAAAAAACAAAAAGAAGACCTCGGCTCCCAGTTCCTCTCTCACATATTCCTTTATGTTTCTTTCCCTACCAATGCCACCAATTCCATTTACTACGTCATTTATGTACTGTCCCAAAACTACCGAACCGCAGTTTTGGCAGGGTGCGACAACTCACAGGTCAAAGCGAGAGTGGTTACCTTTACCAAAATTATTTCTTTAGTATCAGCTCAAAGGAGTAGATCCAGAACTGACTACATTTTTTTCCGATGCTAGTAAAATTGCGCTATGTAGTGAGACCGCATGCTGCATTGCTTCAGCTGTGTGACGTACCGGGTGATTAAAAAGTCAGTATAAATTTGAAAACTGAATAAATCACGGAATAATGTAGATAGAGAGCTACAAATTGATACACATGCTTGGAATGACATGCGGTTTTATTAGAACCAAAAAAAAAAACAAAAGTTTAAAAAATGGCCGACAGATGGCGCTTCATCTGATCAGAATAGCAATAATTAGCATAACAAAGTAATACAAAGCAAAGATGATGATCTTTACAGGAAATGCTCAATATGTCTACCATCAGTCCTCAACAATAGCTGTAGTCGAGGAATAATGTTGTGAACAACACTGTAAAACATGTCCGGAGTTATGGTGAGGCATTGGCGTCGGATGTTGTCTTTCAGCATCCCTAGAGATGTCGGTCGATCACGATACACTTGCGACTTCAGGTAACCCCAAAGTCAACAGTCGCACGTACTGAGGTCTGGGGACCTGGGAGGCCATGCATGACGAAAATGGCGGCTGAGCACACGATCATCACCAAACGACGCGCTCAAGAGATCTTTCACGCGTCTAGCAATACTTTGTTTTCTTTTTGGTTCTAATAAAACCCCGTGTCATTCCATGCATGTGTGTCAATTTTTACCTCTCTATCTACATTATTCCGTGGTTTGATAAGTTTTCAAATTTATATTGACTTTTAGGTCACCCGGTAGATCGTATCAGGTGGCGGACACTCCCCATTGCAAGCTCGAGTTATCGAAATAAGTGCCAAAAACGATGGAAGTTATCTTAAGTGATACATACTGTAATACCTCTGACACGTTACGAAGAGCCTGGCGGACTATGAGAATCGTGCCGAAAACTAACGGACCCTGCAGCCGGGGTGGAACGTCAAGAATGCACTCAAGAAAGCATGTGAATTCTTCTGTACCGGCAGCAGTCGTTTTACCTGCCTTTGAAACCAAGAACGTGTCGACTATTCCAGCAACCCACAGTCATAGGGAGGAGCGTACACAAAACGTGAAGAATTCGCACAGGTTGTCCGCGCTTTGTAGTCAGTGTTAAGTTATTTTTTCAGTTGGGTTATTCTGTGCTAGAGGTGACAGCATTCATAAGCCAAACGGTTTTCCAGTATACAATATTAAAATGAAAGTTATTTACTCCTAGCTTCTGGTGATGTTAAAGAAGCGAATCGCTTGCACCTTTGCATTGGGTAATACAGACACAGGGCTTCTCTGCGCGTTTTTATTTAATCGCCGCAGCCCGCGAGGGAAGCACGCCACAGACAATTGCGTGATTCTCTTTGTGGAAACAATGAGGCCACCGACCAACAATTAGGGTATACATCTGAAACAAAAAACGCTCTTTCATTCAAATACATTTACATAAGCATTACTGTACAAAACTTTCTATTGTGTGATATTTTTAAACTTTTTGAAGCTGGAGAGCTGGGTTTCGTCTGCATGTTTCGCAGTAATACACAGTTTTATGCTTGCCTCCTTCCTTTATTCTGTCCGAACACACTGCACAATCCTTACTCTTGTTCGTAGCAAGCTTGTTAATAAAGTGCAGCATTCCATTTAAGCATTCCTCGTTATCAGTAGTTGAACGACGTCCTCGTTTTTATCCTCGTCTTCCTTCTTCACCAGCTAACACTTTTACAGAATGCTTTGTGAGGCGGTACTGGCAGGTTATTTTTCGCACACTGGTGCTTGTATAACAAACAGCTGCTTACAAGAGCTATCTCTAACAACCAGAAGTACACTTTTCACCACCACTTCAGACTTTTTGTTACAAAACCGTAACCGCAAATGAAATGATCAGATCGATCAATCCCGCTCATCTTCGGAGTATAATCAATAATCACATTTGGTTTCATTATTTGTTCCCTTTCCTTTCTGTTTCCCCTTTCTATAAGTGAGACTGAGTTATTTGCTTTTGTAGAAAGCTTGCCGTAGCTTTGGCCGATAGCCGCTGTGTCACTACGCACCGCAAGATCGGACATGCTCTCCGCGCTCACTACAGTCAATAGTTCGCGGACCATCATCATAGCTCGGACGTGATTGTGGAGATCTTTTGCTTTATATGTGATACGCTACCGCGAGACACGCAAATGGAATTATTTGAGGAAGTGACAGAGGTAGAGGTCATTGCAGCTGTACTGGCCGACGCGCACCACAAGTAGCCAGGACCCAACGGCCTCCCGTTAGAGTTCTACAGGACATACTGACGCCGGCGTGGGCGGACATATACCTCGACATGATGTCCCCTGCGGTACAGCTTCCTGGTAAACTCCTCGTAGGGTTGCTCTTCTTATCCATAAACCAAATAGTGGGACTGTCGCTCCCTGTGCCTCCTGAACTGTGACATAAAGATCTTTCTCTGACTTTTGGCAGCACATCTCCGAAGGTCCGGCCGCTTCCTGGTTTCCAACGATTAGGCATCTTTAGGAGGCTATCACGACATCTAGATTGCAATATGTCGATAATATGATATGATCGCGTTTTGCAGACACGGTGCGTGACGGTAGTCTTGGCCTCCCTTGATTTCAGCCAGGTCTTCAGTAGGGTTGATCACTTCTATCTGGCCGCGGTGATTTTCAGACAGCTTCTTGCAGATGACAATGCATCTGCTCCGAGGCGCGACATCTAGGATCTTGTACAATGGCCGTCCTCCACCGCCCATCCTAGTACAACGGTCGGTGAGGCAAGGATGCCCTCTTTCCATGATCTTGTACGTTCTCGCTATGGAACCGCTACTTTGGGGCGTCCGTCAACGTCTCCCCGGGATAACTCTTGGCGGCCACACTTTTTTTGCGTACAGCCTACGCGGACGACCTGGTCCTCCTACTGCACAACGGCTACGATGTTCAAGAAGCATTGGAGTGGGTGGAGTTCTATGTCGCTGCTTCAGGCAGCGTCATTAACATTTGAAAATCTCGCGCGCTGTCTATAGGACCTGGGCTGCACCATGAATGCGTCGCTCCCCTGCGAATCTACGACGTAATGAGATGTCTGGGCTTTCATTTTACGACTGGCTTGCGGTGATCTGTGGCCCTTAACAACAGACACTTATTACGCCGGATCCGGCTCCTTGACTATCAACTCCGAACTCTGGAGAAGCTCCAACGGACCCGGTATGCTAACGCTTATGTAGCGTCACGAAAACCGCAGTTGGGCCAGAATTTCCCCAAATCACCGTCAACGGCCAGACGCATTTTGGTCGCTCTGGGTTCCTTTGTGAGTCAAGGCACGTTATTTAAATTCAGCTATGAGTCCCTCACCATGCCGAAGGGCAAAGGTGGCATCAGTCTTTGTCATGTCCTACGTCGAGCAACAGTCTTCTTTGTAAGCACGCATGTCGAGATGAGGCCCCGTACTCTGACTTGATTCACCAGCCTATTATGGAGCCTTTACCCGGAGCTCGCTCGTTGCCTCAGTGCCGCTGACAGACGTCCCAGCGCCCTGTTTCTACTTGAGCTGTGTCTTTCTTGAATACAGCTACCGCCGGACCGCTCTTCTCCCTCCACGTCTACAGACAGTATATGCCTCGTTGCAGTCGCAGATACGCCGAATGTGACTGAAGAAAACCACCCGTCCGGTGAAATGTCATGTGGCATGCAAGACGACGATGGCCTTCGACTTGTCTGTGGCGAAGAGAGCGATGTTTGGCGTTTTGTCCGCTGGATGTTCACAACACGCACGACTCCTACAGCATCACCATAAAAATGCTTCTCCTCCCGGATATAGACTACTTGAGGCGTAGCGCCATATACCGATCCTGCCTTGGAGGTGGGAGATGTCTCTCGGAGCTGGATAGTGACAGATGGTGACGCGAGACTGGACGCGCACGTAGTTTATGTATCAGCCGATAGAGGACAGTATTGGATAGGGGACTGCGATTTAGTTTCGATTGTGCCCACTAGAGTGCACTAAAGTAATAGAATGTTTTTCATAAACTGTTCTAGCATTTTCATAAAGTGTTAGTATGTCTTTTGTGTATGTAAACTGTTATAAATGTGTTTTAGCAGTATGAATGATGTGTGAGTGTGGTTTAAGGTTAATATGAAGATAATTGTTTAACGAGCTATGTAGTGGGATTTAGTGTGGGAACATTTCGAAGAAGTATGGATGTGGACAAAAGGGATTTTTGTAGAATAGATTTGTAAAGTAAGTTTATGGTAAAGGAAAAGTTAATTCAGGTATAAATAACAATAGTAAATAACTTTATGCATAAACAAAACTTCAGCATATTAGATAATTACGTCGGTAAAAAGTGCAGTCGTTAGGTTTACTATTTTGCGATTGGTTTTTGATGTAAAGCGCGGACTGACGCGGGAGAATGTTGTTTTGCTATTGGCTGTTGAGTAAACTGACCATTGGTAAAGCAGTGTTCTTCGCGCGCCTTTCTCTGCTGGTAGAGAAGACTTAGAGTATTCTAGAGAGGAGTCGGAGCCTAGCCATGTAACAGTTCGGACGTGTGTAGTAGTAGTTCCGATGGAAATGATAATTTGCCGGATCTAGCAGTGTTTCATACATCAAAAGTGTTGTAAAGTGACGGTATAATTATTCCGATGGGTGTGTAGAAATTTCGGAACTTTTAAGTGAATTTTGTGAAAAGACATAAATTCCGCCTGGCGTATTGAGTAGGTCGGTGGCTAAAAACTGTTACTGCATTAGGTACCGACAGACTTTTTCGAGCATTCTCAATCAAAGACAATCCGTATTTTAGTAGCTATTATGTTTGCGGGAAATGCAACACCATAAACTAGCTAACGTGAGTGAAAGGGATTGTGAGTGACTATGTTTGGCAGTGATACTTAGGTTTCAGAATATATTAATTAAGGACAAAATTTCCAACCTTTCATTTCGTGTGAAAACTGTCTCCCGAAAGGTAGATTAGAGGCTTTAATTGCAGCCTGGTTCACGTCGAAGTACAATAGGTTTCGTTCGGCTTCCCTACTGATGATCTGTTGAGGCAATGTTCGCAGGTAGGTGCAGGTTCGTCGCAAAGCGACGGAAGGGACCGCGCCGCCGCATACTTCCCTCGTGCGAAGACCCACTCAGTAATTTGGATTAGTGAGCATGCTGTCCAATACCTGTTTGGTGGCAGTAAAAAATCGCCCCTCGATTTCTGGCAATACATTAAGAACCGGAATTGTGCAATTGTTAAGAAACCTAAGTACGAACAATATTTCTCGAACTTTCTCTGAGGGCGCTTTCTGCAACTCCTCTCGCAGGCTGGATCATCCTTCCTAGGAACACCTGACACACGTTCCTTTTTCCATTTTCCAGATGCTATCTCTCAGCAATTGTTCAACACACTAGCGAGAAGACGTGCATCGCTGATCTACTGTAGCGTTGTCACCATGCGGGCTTTATCCCGCTGATGTCGAAGGCGATCGCCAATCTTTGTGAGGACGTGGTGGTGCGACGATGATGGATTAAAAACAATAATAATGAATAAAAAGTAAAAAATATCTTTCTTCTATCGTCATTTCCTGTTTTTGTTTTTGGTAGACGTTATTGGGGTCTTTTTTCATAGGGCCATGGTCTGAAGTAGTGGAATACTTTAAGGGTTTCTTCTTAAGTGACAAATTGTTTTTTATTTTTTTTATTTTTTGAACAGGACGTGGCACTGACGTCACAGTTATAAGCGGACTGTTTGTTTCTGACACATCAAAAATTAATTACTGTAAATGTCAGTAGTTAATTAGCCGAAGGGCACATTAAAATAATATAGTCTCTTTCACAGGTGAATCTAAAACCAGCAATATCAAAACTGTATTCAGAATTGAAACAGGTATCGATAATTCAAAAAATAATACGGCAGTCAGAAGAATTAATATACATTGTTATATAACGTAATTATTTCCGTTGCTTACATTGCATCTACCGGGATAGTATTGTTTCCTCGTACCTCAGATGAAGGACGAGAAAAATCGTTTATGTGATACAAGAAAAATGTTTGCACGACGAAATCAGGTTTCCTTTTTTTTGTCAAGTCCTGTTTAAAAGAAATACATTCAGGACGACTAGTTCCTGCAACGTAAATTAAAAAAGGTAGTAATATACTGACGTAATCCCACGTCAATACGACGAAATCTATGTTTGTGCATACAGGTTATCTATTTATTCATGTAGATCAAAGCGTGCTTTTCTTCTGTATATTTCGTATCATTGTTGGTGTAGTTGGAAATTGTAATGACGACACGGAACTGCTGCTGGCTTTTACGGCAACCAATATATATTTAAATCAGCCATCTTTGCCTGCGTAGTCGCTCATTAACTATTCCATTGGACACGTTGGAATTACGAAACATACCTCATTTAATTATCAGTATCTCTTTACAGGATTAACAGCGGAAGTAAGAAAGGAGTTACCCAAGGAAATCTTTCAACTTATATTTCAAGACTTGTTGTTTGTTACACATTTTCATTCCTGCTGAAAGCCTATTGAAAATGAGACCTGTTGAACAGTGCACACCTTTCTCTACAATTTTGAAGGAAGTGGTATCCAACTGTAAGCTACGTTACCATATTGTGTTCACTGCATTCATGTTGTAGTTTCTTCTGACTGCGTCAGTATTGTCAACAGCACATCCCATTATGGAGTATACGCACAGAGATGGCAGAAGCAGAATGCCGAGTCACTTGAACAACCGCCGACAGGAAGTTCGCGAGCTGACACCATAGATCTGACTGACCGCCCATTTCTGGGCTAAGAGTAATCGCCGGAAATGGCCTGACTTACCCCAAAATACGATTCCATAGCAAGTAGGAGTGGAAAAATACGCAAAAGTAAACAAGCATTCGTGTTTCAGTGCCAGACACAGTGGATATTCGTTGTAGTGAATATAGTAGCATTTGTCACGGTCCTCCTATATGTACGGACTATGACAATGGTTTATTTATGGATTTAATATTCCTCACCTGTACATTCTACACCATTAGTACCGTGAACTTTCATGAGTTTAATGATTTATTATTTTATTTTTACAGGCTCCTATTTTGTATTTGTAAATGAATTTAACCACAGCACTTTTATTACAAATTGATGTACAAGTAATCTGTCCACATTTCCTCCCAGGGTGGAACCTGCTTACTAAAAGACAATTGGAGTGTGAGCTAACCGTGACCTGTCTAGCACCTATTATTGGGAAGGCTATCTTATTCCGAACACACGTACCGTACTAAAATTATACGGCCTTGGATCTAGGCACTTCACTTTTTGCTTTGCAATGATTTATTTAAGACACTTTTTTTTTTTTAGGAAGTACAGCACGCAGAGGTTGCGACGGAAGTCAGTGCCTATCGTTAGAAAATCCTCCTGAAAGTTTAATTCTTGTTGGAAACTTCGCATTGGAAAGATAAAATCTGTTTTCGAATCCGAATAATTTCTGTTTTGACTGAGCTTTTAGTTAGCAGAAACAATACATATACCGCCTGCACTAAAGTACTGATTTGGTTATATGTATTGAAGATCAATGATTAGTTTACGTAACTTTAAAAATGCTGTGACAGCAATTGATGATTGAATGCCTTAAAAATTCAAAGCTGATGATAAATTTAACCAAAGCTGCAGTTTTGCCGTTACACTCGAAACATCAGGGCATTAAATCAGAGCCGGCCGGAGTGGCCGTGCGGTTCTAGGCGCTACAGTCTGGAGCCGAGCGACCGCTACGGTCGCAGGTTCGAATCCTACCTCGGGCATGGATGTGTGTGATGTCCTTAGGTTGGTTAGGTTTAAGTAGTTCTAAGTGCTAGGGGACTGACGACCTCAGATGTTAAGTCACATAGTGCTCAGAGCCATTTGAACCATTAAAGCAGAACTGATAATTACGGCTTTAGAATTACTGTCAATTTAGCACGTTTCTCAACGAAGTTCACCTGTACGTAATAGAATATACGTTAAATCATTGGATTCAGTGCAGATTCAAGTCAGTCTAATACGTGGGAACATTTAAGAACATCCACAATGAAATTTTCACTCTGCAGCGGAGTGTACGCCGATATGAATCTTGCTGGGAGAGACGAGGTACTGTAGGAAGTAAAACTGTGAGCACGGGTCCAGAGTCGTGCTTGGGTAGCTCAGTCGATAGAGCACTTGCCCGCGAAACACAAAGATTACGAGTTTTTTTTTTCCTTGTGCTTTAGCTTCTATAATTTTAATAAAATATCAGTAACGACGATCCCTAGGAAAGAAAATGAATTCTTCATTACGGTCGCAGATGTTAGCGCGTGCATGAAGATAAGAGGAGAAGTGCTAACGGGTGTGTTGCCTAAATTAAAGCCTGTAACTCGGTTCGCGACTGCTTTGAGCAGACAGCGGATGAGTCAATATTTCTGCATGCAGAAGCGATGCTGTTATTTCCAGAGTGCACAAGGTGTTCATTAAAGTTCCTTCGAGTGTAAAACATCTTGTTACCAGTGTAGTGACCGTGACTCGCAGCTCCTACAAGTTAGACTTCTCTCAAACAAGCGAGCTACACAGGACACGACGGCCGGCGGGAGGCGAAGCGTGTCCGCCTGCAAATAGTAGCGGCCTCTTGCAGAGCTCGTTAGCGCAGCGGAACTATGATTCACGTCACGCGCCACGTGGAACAAATAGGGTCGATCTTACAAGGTCGCACCACCAACTCGGCCTCGTATTTTAAGGAGACAAAAGCACACGTGCCAGGTATCAGCCTCAGCAAGCGTTTCCGGGCAAAAATTTGGATTATTGTTCTGACAGTTCGCAGCTTTTAAACAAGTTCCCGCATCGCTTGTTTGTCACTCGCTCCACACCACTGCGCCCACTTACGGGGGGTAGAACGTGAAACGGGCCGACTTGGAGCAGGAGAGGCACCACAGGACAGTTTAATTTGCACTGTCTATACTTTTACAAATAAATTCATAAAACTTTGTCAGCATGACCAGGAAGGATTCGGGATTCACACTCATAGCAGAGGAAGTTCAAAAACAAAACAAAACAAATCTTTTTTACATGTGAAATTTCATCATTTTTTTCACTTGGTATTGGCTGCATTTGTTGCTGTAGGTACACTTTTCTTCATAAGTAAGAGAGATTCTTCGATGAATTTTGCATAGCATACAAACCCTATGGTTCAAATGGCTCTGAGCACTATGGGACTTAACATATGAGGTCATCAGTCCCCTAGAACTTAGAACTACTTAAACCTAACTAACCTAAGGACATCACACACATCCATGCCCGAGGCAGGATTCGAACCTGCGACCGTAGTGATCACGCGGTTCCAGACTGAAGCACCTAGAACCGCACGGCCACACCGGCCGGCATACAAACCATACTTACAGGTGTATGAAACTCTAGAATTTCCCAAATGTGTTAAAAACTGTGGTAAAAATTGAGATAATTAACTAAAAAATTCGAGTTTTCTCTAAACACGAAGTTTAAAACGTAACAGCCCATTCATTTTTCCACAGATTAAATAAATTCTAGAGTTTCATACACCTGTGAGTATGGTTGGTACGCTGTGCAAAATTCATCGAAGAATCTCTCTTACTTATGAAGAAAAGTGTACCTATAGCAACAAATGCAGCCAACAGTAAGTGAAAAAATCATGAAATTTCACATTTAAAAAATATTATTTTTTAATGTTTTTGTACTTCCACTGCTTTGAGTGTGAATCCTGAATCCTTCCTGGTCATGCTGACAAAGTTTTATGAATTTATTTGTAAAAGTATAGACAGTGCAAATTAAAATGTCCTGTGGTGCCTCTCCTTCTCGAAGTCGGCCCGTTTGACCTTCCTACCCCCCCCCCCCCCCCTCCCCCTTAATCGTTTAAATAGTTCAAGTGGCTCTGAGCACTATGGGACTCAAACTTCTGAGGTCATCAGTCCCCTAGAACCTAGAACTACTTAAACCTAACTAACCTAAGGACATCACACACATCCATGCCCGAGGCATGCCCCCCCCCCCCCCCCCCTTAATGCCCAAGCGTGAAGCACTGCGCAGCAGAGTGACAATCCGTGCCTTTCTAGTGATGAACAGCGCTACTTCTGCGAATGTACTTCACGTTAACAACGTCAGCTTTACAATACAAAGTAAAAACGCACCACAGCTATGTTAATAAATAAATAGCGCTACGTTTCTTATTTAACGATACTCTTATTCCTTTCATTCATTTGCACTGGATTTCCGAACCGCAACATAAAAATGTACTAAACAAAGAGATCTCCGACACTAGCTACATGTTAGAAAACGCACACTTTCATACAGTGAACAAAGCACGTTACCAATGTAAAAGCAATATTTTGCTAGGTGTTGAAAGGGATCTGGCTCGTCACTGGCGTAACCGCTTTGATACCAAGTGCACTGTAAGACTGGCCGAAATACTGGCGCACATAACTGCTTGTAAAGAAGGGGCAGCTTTTGAAGTTCATATCGACGCCCAGAAGTCGTATCGAGTTGGTAAACCTGGGGATAAAACCCTAGTATTTGCGAAGTCAAATACATCCAGCGGTTGAAAGTATCTTTTTTTCCATCTGGTGGTATCGTCAATACAGAAAATGCATTGTCTTCTGCTCCGTTCTCTTCATGCACTGACGAGCTGTTGTGGGCGGAAAATAAATTCAAGATTAAAACTGTTCTGCTCTGATCTTGAACAGTTTTTAAAAAACGCCTTCTGTCGCCACAACCATAAATTTTCCTTGTTGGCTTTTCCAGAAGATAAGGGGACTGCTACAATACTGTCCTAATGAAACAAACTTATATTGATTCGCAGCCCAAACGTCCCAGTCCGCTCTTTTAAAAATACATATAGAGATGACGGCGATTGTCCGTTTGCTGATACAATTGGCATTATAGTGTGCGTCGTGTTACTGATGGACTACACGACTGTGTCGATTTCTTTCCTTCCTGTTTTTTTTTGGCAAGAGAGAGACCGGACGTGATTTTTTAATTAAAACCGCTCTGATCGATATTGTACACTCTCTGTCTACCGACCGTTTTCTTAACAGCTCTGGTGTTAGCTACAGACTCTTAACATGCAGTAATTGTGTCTGTCTCATTATTCAGCTGTTTAATTGTAGTAACACGAGTATTTCTTGCGACTCATTACCATGTTCCGTTTTGAAAGCCCACACCCACCTAGCAGACGATTTAAACGCGTTTGGTCCCACCTCTACTGCGGCTTGAACGCCCCTTTGCTACATGTTAACGTCATGGATCGTCATCCTTTTCCTGAATGCGTTACTAAACTGATTAAGTTCATCTAGACAGATTGTGTTGACTTTCGAAAGTTTTTGTCGGCGCGTACCCTGGTTTTCAAGGTATCCACTTGCGATGTACATATCTCCTTCATGCTGGAATAACTTAAAATTTTTCTTGGTGGTCCTGAGACACAGATTCCCACTTTTTGCAGTTTTCCAAAACGTGACGGCTCGTTTCATATACTACTCCATTATGGTCAGAGGCAAAGTGTATCCGACGATATTACATCTTCAGAGCAGGCTTCAGCATCAGTTACTTCCCCGGTTGCACATCCCTCTCACGTTGTACTAATGACAATGTTCGACCCATGTGACTGTAGTGAAATGGCAGCCTCATTATCGTCATCGCCATACGCTAGTAAACAAGCAGCAAACGGCAGTCTACTATTTTGCTCTATATCTAGCACGTCTTCCTTCATGAGGTTGGTATTATTTCTGAAATGAAATTGAATGGTATAAACAGCCCCATAAGCTTTCACTTGTCTTCTTTAAAAGTTAGTCAAATAGCTACATACAGTGTGTATCACAATTCACGATACACCCTTCCAGAGGTTGTATAGTGGGCTTGATAGATCAAGTTTTACATATGAACCCATTTCCGTAAACATCGTCAAACGACGCTACAGAACGTCAAAGTTATAGGCGTCGGCGCCTGTAAATGTATGTGTATACATGTTGATTCCGTGATGATGTTACAAACTTGCAAGGATGATGGAGAAGGATAAATGTAGGAATTTGAGGTAAGGATCCCTGTACCGTAAACGAATGCGTCGAAAGTTATAAGCGAAAACCGTTCTAATACATGCGACTGTGGAATACAAGTACTGGTACTGTTGTTGCTAATATTGTAGAGCAGGCAAATTTCAGAGGTGGTAGTATGGACTGAAACGAGGAAAAAAATGTCCGGTAAACATGAGCTCTAAAATGCTCTAAAATTTAATCATAACTAAGACTTGGCTTAAGAATCATGAAAGAAGTTTTTAAGGAGATGGGACCTGGAAAAATTGAAATAACCGGAAGATGTAGAATGTTTGAAAGGGAGAATAAGGGAAAAATTGACAAGAACAGGGAAAATGAATACAGTAGAAGAATGGGTAGCTGTGAGAGATTAAATAGTGACGGCACCAGAGGATTAAGTAGGTGAAAGGACGAGGGCTAGTAGAAATCCTTGAATTAAATTGATGAAAGGAGAAAATATAAAAATGCAGTAATGGAAGCAGGTGAAAGGGAACACAAAAGTCTAAAAAAAAGAGAAAAAGAGAGAGAAAGAGAGAGAGAGAGAGAGAGAGAGAGAGAGAGAGAGAAAGATTGACAGGAAGTGCAAAATGATTGAGAAAGAATGGATACAGGATAAATGCAAGGATTTACAGGCATATATATCACTAGGGGAAAGATAGACGCTGCCAGCAGAAAATCTGAAGAGATCTTTGGCGCAAAGAGAAACCACCTGTATGAATATGAAGAGCTCAGATGGAAAACCAGTCCCAAACAAAGAAAGGATAGCAGAAAGGTGGAAGGAGTATATAGAGGGTCTATAGAAGGATGTTGTACTTGAGAGCAATATTATGGAGAGAGAAGAGAACGTAGATGAAGATGAGACAGGAAATATGATACAACGTGAAGAATTTGACAGAGCACTGAAAGACCTAAGTCGAAAAAAGTAGTAGACAACATTCCGTTAGAACTATTGATAACCTTGGAAGAACCAGCCACGACAAAAATCTTCCATGTGGTGAGGAAGATGTATGAGACAAGCGAAATACTACAGACTTCAAGAACAATATAGTAAATACAATTCCAAAGAAATCAACTGTTAACAGCTGTGAAAATTACCGAACTATCAGTTTAGGAATTCCAGGCTGCGTAATACTAACTCGAGTTCTTTACTGAAGAATGGAAAAACTGGTAGAAGCTGATCTCGGGGAAGATCAGTTTGGATTCTGGAGAAATGTAGGAACAAGTGAGGAAATACTGGCAGTACGACTTTTTTACAGAAGATGGGGTAAGGAAGGCAAACCTTCGTTTATAGCCTTTGTAGACGAAGAGCAAGGTTTTGACAATGTTGACTGGAACAGTCTCTTTCAAATTCTAAAGGTGACAAATGTAAAATACAGGGAGGGAAATGCTATTTACAGCTTGTACAGAAACCAGATGGCAGTTTTACGAGTCCAGGGGCATGAGAAGGGAGTGAGACAGAGCTGTAGCCTATACCCGATGTTATTTAATCTGTACATTGAAAAAGCAATAAAGGAAACTAAAGAAAAATTTGCCGATGACATTGTAATTCTATCAGAGACAGCAAAGGTTTTGGAAGAGCAGTTGAACGGAATGGACAGTGTCTTGAAAGGAGGACATAAGATGTACATCAACAAAAGTAAAACGAGGATAATGGAATGTAGTCAAATTAAATCATGCGATGTTGAGGGAATTAGATTAGGAAATGATACACTTGAAGTAGTAGATGATTTTTGTTATTTGGGCAGCAATACAACCGATTATGGTCGAAGTACAGAGGATATAAAATACAGACTGGAAGTGGTAAGAAAAGCGCTTCTGAAGAAGAGAAATTTGTTTTCATCCAATATAGATTTAAGAGTCAGGAAGTCCTTCCTGAAAGTATTTGTATGAAGTGTAGCCATGTATGGAAGTGAAACATGGACGATAAATAGTTTGGACAAGAAGAGAATAGAAGCTTTCGAAATGTGGTGCTACAGAAGAATGCTGAAAATTAGATGGGTAGATCTCGTAACTAATGAGGAGGCACTGAATAGAACTGGGGAGAGAAGAAATTTGTGGCATAACCTGACTAGACGAAGGGAATGGTTGGTAAGGCACATTCTGAGAGATCAAGGGATCACCAATTTAGTACTGGGGTGGGGGGGGGGGGGGGCGAGGGAAAGGGGGGGAATTGTGAGAAGTAAAAATAGTAGAGGGAGACTAAGAGATAAATACGGAAAGCAGATTCAGAGGGATGTAGGTTGCAGTAGTTACTCGGAGATGAAGAGGTTTGCACAGGATAGAGTAGCATGGAGAGGTGCATCAAACCAGTCTTTGGACTGAAGACCACAACAACAAAAACATCTACAACAACAGCAACATGGTACAACAGTTTGGAATATTAAATTTAATTTCTCAATCTAGTCAACTCCTTCGGAAACAGTGTCAGGAAGCCTTTTGTATTGGCTGGATTTGATGTCTTGGTACACTCCAGCCCGATGTGTAATATGGTATGGGGTGTCAGCTGCAATTCGAGATGAGTCAGAAACTTCAAAAGAAAGTCCTCGCATACACCGTGGTTTATAAGGATCCCTTCATCTGTCTTCTACGTAAACTTGGACAGATCGAAGCTTGATGGGCTAGTGCAGGTGTTTAGATCAGTATGTGCTCTTGTTGGTGCAAGCTACTTGCGCATCTGTTCCTGTTTATGGCATGTATCAGACACTTCGTCAAGAAGTTCAACAGAAGTTTTGTTTCTGGTTGTTTGGATTTTGTTCTGTAAGATGTAGCACTTGGGATATCCTTACGAATGAGAAGCTCATGAATGTCCAGCTTCTTAGAGTGTTCTTTCTGACTTTAGGTTGAAGTGATGGCTTTTAGCTGGAAACCATTAAGTTGAACCAAGTAGATTTTAGAAAACCTGTGGTCGTACGCATTGTTGTATTGATTTCGGTATCGAGCTTACTGTTTAGCAACACAGGAACATACGAGGGCTGGTCGGAAGGTAAGGTCCGATCGAACGTGAAATCGAAACCACAGTGAAAATTAAACATGTTTTATTTGCTACAGTCACCTACACTTTCCAGCTACTTTTCTGCATAGTCACCGCTCCGACTGAGACAGTTGACGTAGCGCTGAACCAACTTTCTAATATCCTCGTCATTGAAGGCAGCCACTTCTGGCTTCTATCAACTGTCTGTGCTGATCTGCAGCTTACAAGGGAACCTCCCCATCGCACCCCCCTCAGATTTAGTTATAAGTTGGCACAGTGGATAGGCCTTGAAAAACTGAACACAGATCAATCGAGAAAACAGGAAGAAGTCGTATGGAACTATGAAAAATATAAGCAAAATATACAAACTGAGTAATCCATGAGAATATAAGCAACATCAAGGGTAATGTGAACTCAGGAGCGCCGTGGTCCCGTGGTTAGCGTGAGCAGCTGCGGAACGAGAGGTCCTTGGTTCAAGTCTTCCCTCGAGCGAAAATTTTTAATTTTTTATTTTCGGACAATTATTATCTGTCCGTCCGATGCGATCACTTTTTTGGGAGTGATTATCACATCGACAAGAAAACCCAAATCGGGAAAGGTAGAAGAATCTTTTTACCCATTCGCCAAGTGTACAAGTTAGGTGGGCCGACAACATATTCCTGTCATGTGACGCACATGCCGTCACCAGTGTCGTATAGAATATATCAGATGCGTTTTCCTGTGGAGGAATCGGTTGACCTATGACCTTGCGATCAAATGTTTTCGGTTCCCATTGGAGAGGCACGTCCTTTCGTCTACTAATCGCACGGTTTTGCGTTGCGGTCGCAAAACACAGACACTAAACTTATTACAGTGAACAGAGACGTCAATGAACGAACGGACAGATCATAACTTTGCGAAAATAAAGAAAGTAAAATTTTCAGTCGAGGGAAGACTTGAACCAAGGACCTCTTGTTTCGCAGCTGTTCACGCTAACCACGGGACCACGGCACTCCTGATCCAACAATATCCTTGTATTGCTTATGTTCCACATGGACTACTCAGTTTGCATATTTTGCTTTTTTTCATAGTTCCACACAACTTCTTCCTGTTTTCTCGATTGATCTGTGTTCAGTTTTTCAAGGCCTATCCACTGTGCCAACTTATAACTAAATCTGAGGGGGGTGCGATGGGGAGGTTCCCTTGTTAGTGTCTGTGCCAAATTATTGTCTTCATAGCCAGTGGTTCATGTGAGCACAAATGAACATAAGAGGGAGGCAAGTCCTGGTTGTATGGTGGTTGATAGAACAGTTTCCATTGAAAACGCTGCAGCAGCATCCTCATCGCCCCTGCAGAGTGCGGCCTAGTATTGTAATGAAGAAGAAAATGCATGACAGTTACGTTGAGTGGGCCGCATGAAATCAGGCGAAATCTCTCACAGGCACTCATACTTGGCGGGAGGCAATATTTTATAGGCGTTTTTACATGCTCACTGTGCGCTCAGAACTGAAAAAGCGAAGTGATGCGATCGATGGGCATACTAGAGACGCTGTCCACCACATCTGTGCAAAGATTCATCAGATTTTCACTGTGATTTCCATTTCCCGATCGATCGGACCTTACTTTCCGAATATCCCTCGTGATATTCTACTGTGCTGTACACTAAACCCAACGCAGGAAATTAGACTGTTACAGTTGCTGATCACCAAGTGTCACCACTTAGCTTTCGGTGAATACTGGAAAATGTTAGGAGGGTATTTTAACCGTATTATTGTGATAAAAAATGGTTCAAATGGCTCTGAGCACTAGGGGACTCAACTGCTGAGGTCATTAGCCCCCTAGAACTTAGAACTAGTTAAACCTAACTAACCTAAGGACATCACAAACATCCATGCCCGAGGCAGGATTCAAACCTGCGACCGTAGCGGTCTTGCTGTTCCAGACTGCAGCGCCTTTAACCGCACGGCCACTTCGGCCGGCTTATTGTGATATATTTAAGCAACCTACAACGCTGTTAAATATGTATCTTAAGAAAATCACAAGAAAACTCCTTCGAATTCCTTGACGTGGGTTCATTCACGTCATTCTATTGCTGGATTGGCATGTCTCATGTCTCATGTTTCATTGATAAATGATTGAAATTCGTCACAATTTAAGGCCTATCTCTATTAGTTAATAAATATTTAACGCTTGTAATACGTAATGTCAGTGAGTGCCAGGAAAAATCCGTCTACTTTTATAAGAATTCCTTCTCTTTTCTGGTGGCAGTTTTTCGTCTGATACTTTCTGTAGTTGACTTGGATCCATGATGAACCAAGGTAGACACAGAGGGCCAGGGCAGTACGTCGCTACCTGGTGAGGCCCCCTGCGAGTTTCGGCTCGCTTTTCAGAGGAGAAAGCGAAGTTGATGAGGCAAAGTGTAGACTCATAGAAGATACAGTGCCACAGCTGAAGCATTGTTTCGCGTCCGAGTCACACTCTCGTAGTTTTTCGCAAAATGTGTCCTGTGCTATATAGGGTCCCGGCTTCCATGCAAAGAAGTCGTTTACAGTGCTGTGATGAACACCTACTCTAGAAAAGAATCTTGGTTTTTGGTTTTTATCCATTCGAAAATCATTTCAAAAAAATTTTGTTTCTCTCCGACGTTCCTCGAACGCTGAGAGGTGGAAGTCAGCCACAGATACTGATCCCCACATTCTGCGAGAAGGGGCACAGCAGCAATGTGTTCAGGAATTCTTTTTTACCTTTTTACAGCAATAGGCCGACTTTTCGGCGCCGCTGTGCACGAGGTGAGAACCCTCGCGTCTAAAAAGCTGTAAGAGGGCTCATCTGTTAATCTTAAAAAATAGCAGAGAAGGGGATGTCAGGACGCCAATTTCCAAGGAATTTTTACGTAGAGACTAGCGTATTACCTGATGTCCAAAACATAACTGAAGGGTAGGAATGCAACAAAGAATTGCTTAAGAACTGTGTATGTGGGAGTTAGATGACTGGATAACGTTGTAAAACTTCCACTAGGTGAGCAGTTATTTTGTTAACAATATGATTGGTCAGTATTTTGCAGAGCCTTTTTCATGCAAAGGAACTATGTGGACTGGTCCAGAGGAGAGAGAGGACTGTTTCAGCAGAGTTCACTTCGTCTGTGGACTCTGGAGGGAACTCTTTGGTTTTGGATTCTGAAGAGAGCACTTTGTCTGCGGATTCTGGAGAGAACACTTCGCCTGAGAATTCTTAAGAGAAGCTAACATCTCAAAACTGTGATGGAGACGCTGGTGATATACTTCGCCCACGCATGTAGAGAAGGTAGGTGACCACAATCGGCAGCTGATCTGTTGCAGACATCAGCATATAATGGCGCCTGCAACTTCCCACACTACTGAATGCAGAATATGGTGAGAATTGCAGCTTAGGCGAGCAGGATATGAGACTTAGTGAACGTTGGTAGTCGCGTTATTACGATCGAGTAGGTTCCGCGAATCTTTCTGGGTGATTGTAGGCTCATCCATGGCTCCAACAATGATGTTAGCTGCATGTTGCAGTTTTTCATTCTTCTGGCGCAATCAGGAAATCACTGCGCGTCCACCGTGAATTTGGTTTTGCACAACACGTTTGTAAGATACCGGTTTTGTCCCGTTCACCTAAATCATTCTGTCTTTGCCACGTCATTTAGGTGTTAGATTACAGCTATTCCATATAAATATTTGTCAGTTTTCGTGTTCTCTGTGTTTTTCAGGATTGAATAGATCCTGTGATTATTCCTTGTTCGTGTTTATGGAACTTTATTATAAACAGTGGTTAATGTGTTTTATTTCATAGTTAGATGAATCCCCTGTTTGTTATTTTTTGTGCCAAGCAATACAAGTGTCTCATGTTGCTATGGCCATCCCTGTCGTATTATTTATCAGTTGCGCTACAGTTTTATTAAGGCATATGAGCCATTAAGGTGCGATATTGCTATCGGCCAGTCCAACTCATATACAGGGTGTCCCAGCTATCTTGTCCACCCAAAATATCTCTGAAACAATAACAGCTATTGGAAAACGACTTTCACCGGTATCAATGTAGGGCTGGGGCCCATGAATGTACATATTTGGAAACATTCTAAAACGAAAGCATATGTGTTTTTTAACACAAACTTATGTTTTTTTAAATGGACCTCCTATATTTTTTCTGCTGCCCGTAATCGCGATGTGATTGACATGCGTAATCACACTTCCATACTTATCCAGAGGTCCGAAACGAATAATACGGTTTGCTGCCATCCTGCATTAACGTCGTACATTCCAGCAGGTATTTATCCCATAGGCTATGGGTGATGCGGTTCTGTAACATATCTGTGTACTGCAGCGTTAGTCACAAAGTTAACTTCGCTTATCGTTAATCCGTTACTTTGTGACTAACGTTGCGGTACACAGATATGTTACAAAACCGCATCACCCCTAGCCTATGGGATAAATACCTGCTGGAATGTACGACGTTAATTCAGGATGGCAGCAGACCGTATTATTCGTTTCGGACCTCTTGATAAGTATGGAAGTATGGAAGTGTGATTACGCATGTCAATCACATCGCGATTACGGGCAGCATGGGGTTCACGCCTGAGCCTCAGGAAGTGCGCTAGCAGCGCATGTCGGGTGTTTCAAGCGTCAACTTCGCGTCTTAATATCTCGGGATGTAATGGGAATATTGTGATGCAATCAACTCCATTGTGTATGTGCTTTGTCATGTTATGGATTGCTGAAGAGAAAATATAGGAGTTCCATTTAAAAAAACAAAGAATGTTTCCAAATATGTACATTCATGGGCCCCAGCCCTACATTGATACCGGTGAAAGTCGTTTTCCAATAGCTGTTATTGTTCCAGAGATATTTTGGGTGGACAAGATAGCTGGGACACCCTGTAGATCATTTTGACATCAATAAGGGTATCTCAGAAGCTCAGCTGACCCCTCGTAAGGTGACACCAAGACATCCTAATCCAAAATACAATATTAGAGTGATTTGTGCTTATACCTAACAGTTTTCAGTTTATAACGAAGTTGTTACTAGATATCGATCATTCTAAATTCACAAATGTTTACAAAGAGTTTGCTTGATTTGAATTCTGAGCAATGGTACAGTACTGGTTGCCATGAAATCTGTAGGGAGACAAAGATTCAGAGGCAGCTGATATACATAAAACCACGTTTCATACACTTGGTACCAGCAGCCAAATGTCTGGAGGGAGCAGAAATTATTTTCGTTTCTACTCTGTAAATGAATGTTTCTGTTTCAGAACGACGTTTTAAAAATTAGGAGACAGGTTCCTTACACCAAAACAAGAAAAAGTATCCAGTAAACATGGGCTCTGAAATGCATATCTTAAGAGCTATGAGCACTTATTCATCTTCGCTAATGTGAAAACATCTCTTCTACTGATCAAGTGGTCATAGCTATTAAGTTACGCACTTTAGAGTCCGTATTTAGTAGACTTATTTTCTTGTTGTTGTCCATAATACTTCCTTCGAAAAAACTGAAAGCAAAGAGCTTGCAGTGGAAGAGATGTGTTTCAGAGCATCGTTGATGAACAAGTGTACATAGCTCTTAAGGTATGCATATTAGAGCGCATTTTTACTAGATATTTTTTTCTTGTTTTGGTGTAAGGAACCTGTCCATAAATTTTTAAAACGTCATTCTGAAACTCACTGTATATCGCATCATCGGCAAGCAGTGACGTGGTGGTAATGAAGACACAATTTTTATTTAAATAAGCAATTCGTGATGTCAAAGTGGTTTTAGCCGGCAAATCAGAAAAGCATTTTGAAGAAATTCTAATAGTGAAACAGCTGCATTAATTTTCTAAACCGTAATGTCACGTGATGTGTGAAACACTGACTTGCCTCGATAGAATTGAAATCCTGGCAGGAACTGCTGAATGACATTAGTCTACTCCGATTACTAGCGGGCAGAAACGCTATCTGATTGAATAAGTTCTGAAGACGGCTATAATACAAGTTGCCTAAGCCTATCATATGTCTGAATGCCACTGATTGTTTTTCAGATCCATCAGAAACACTTTTTCAAATAAAACGAATTTTTCTCGGGACCATTTGAGTCCCATGCTACAAAGAACAATAGCCTGGAAGAATCCCAAGACTTCATAACAAACCACAATGCATTTCACCTATAATACGTGGCAACAACACACACCAAGGAAAGCATGATGGGAATCTCTTCTGAAACGACTGGCAACGACGGTATCAGCATAGGCACGACCAATAATGTTTCAAATAGCTTAGTATGTGTCTCAACAGACACGTTTACTTCTTCTCTCATGAATGGAGCCCATCCCACTTCATAGAAAATAAGCATAGTGTAATAAATCCCTAAAATCGAAAACTCAGTTAGCTTGTGACTACTGACCAATCAGCACTTGCATCCAAAGCCGTGTCCAAAGCCCTGACATATGTGTTTCACGACCAAATTATCGAATACTTACGCAAATTTAACTTATATGACAACTGTAAGTCCGGTTGTTGCAAATACCATAGCACAAAAACTGCATCATTCCACGTAACTGGTGACCTGAAATGTGCCATAGACAACCGCGAGGCCACAATAGTTACACTACTCAACTTCATAAAAGCGCCTGATCACGTCAGCTTTGACATAGCCTACTGCTCATAAAAATGAGACAGATCAAATTCTCAGATAGTACACTAAAGTGGTTTCAAAGCTACTTGACAAACAGAAATCAAGTGTTGTCTGTGGGAATTAAAAGCCACCCTGGAAGCATGTTCTCTCAGGAATGTCACAGGGGTTAGTTTTGAGCCCACTATTGTTTTCCTTGTACTTCAATAATATCTCGTTGATTCTATCCTGGAAATATTATTTCTGCGCCAAAGAGTATCCAGCTATACCTTAGTGTCAGCCCTGAAAATAACGATATGGCGATTCCCAGACGAACGACGATCTATCTTCAATGGTAAGATATGTGCAAAATCTGACTCTAAAACCAATTGAAAAAGTCTCAAGTGATTTTGGTGTCCCATCAGATATTAACAAGGTCCGAATTTCGTGAGCAATTACCTCCTCTTCTTCTCGACAGTTTTCCAATACCTTATCAAAAACAGTTAAGAACTTGAGTATAACTCTGGATAAGCATCGCAACTAGGCGGAAAATTATGTCGCCACGTGGAGGAAGACTGCGCTTGCCTCTCTGCCCTTAAAAACTTTCGTAACTTAAACTTTTGCAATTACTCGGTCTATCGAAGCTCCACTATTGCGATGTAATCCAGCAAGGCACGATTAGTGATAACACTAAAGGGTTAGAACTAATGGTGAATGCTTGTTTGCAGTTCATCTGCAACATCCACGTCAGTGGTTCATAAGCCGTGTTTGTTAGTTGCGGCCAGACAAGTTTCATGACTATACGGTACGCTAAGTTTACTTCATCAGCTCCTGAGTGTACATGCACTTCAGTATCTCGCATAATTTATTAATATCGCATCATTGGTCTCTTCATAATAGAAACTCATAGTTCAGTTATCTAGTGTGCTCATCCGCAAAACAGAAACATTCGCGAACTCCTTCTCTATTACTGCCGTCCATTTCTGGAATATACTACCTACACTCTGCGCACAATTCAATGGGTTGTTGCTTTTACCCCATTTAATATCAGAATTACTTTTCCTTCCAAAATCTTTTCATATTTATATATATTCAATACGCTCATTCAAGTGCCACATATTTTAACATTTCAGCAAACTAAAATGAATTTCAGTTTTATTTACATCACATTTTTCATTGGCATATTTTCCTGCCAGTGGTAAATGAAGGGGTCAAATAATGAGGAAATGCGAAGAGGGCGTTTTAGCATAAAACGAATTAATGTACTTTCTAAAGAATTGCTTAGTTTTCATAATAAGCAGTAAAATCAAACTTCATATATCTTAAACTACGTAGGTTGGAACTTGAATAGTGGCTCACACTGCTGTGGAAATACTATGCAATGGAATCTATTATTGTCGCTGATAGCACACGTTGTTGACATGCGTACCTTACCTCCGAGCAAATGGACTCGCCCGTCCCACGTCACCGGCGTGCGCACAATCGAAGGAAACACAGTCACTTATGAACGAGCGGTCTAACGTAACGGTGTCACTATGTTTTCGAAACGGGAACAACGGAGTTGGATCAAGATTGAATGTGCCAGAGGTCGAACAGCACGACAGTGTCATCAAGGTCATCAAGAGGCGTGCAGGGAATCGGCATTGCCGTACAGAACAGTGGCACGTTGGGTAAAAGCCTTCAACGAAGGTCGGCAAACTGTGGCAGACATGCATCTGGCGGGTCGTCCTAGCGTTTCTGAAGAAGAAGTGCGTGCTGTTGCCGCGTTAGTGGACATTGATCGATGCCATACGATTCGTGAGCTCGCCCACGAAACCGGATTAGCGCATACGACGGGGCTTCGCATCCTAAAGGAACGCATGGGCATGTGAAAAATTGCATCACTATGGGTTTCGCATGAATTGATGGAAATGCAGAAATGGATGCATTACGACGCTGCTCACACGCACTTGGAGCGCTATGAGCGTGAAAGAGAGGCATACAGCACCAGCCCTGGCTGCTCTGTTCGGTCGATGGGACTGGGAAGTGCGGTACCAGCCACCATACTCCCCGGACTTGTGACTTTGACTTTATTTCAAAGAAGAAGAAACCACTTCGTGGCATTCGCTTCAGAACTGTTCTAGAGAGTCGACAGATAGTAGACAGCTCCATTCGCACCATCAACAGAACAGGCTCTGCTAACGATATACTAGGCCTTCCACATCGCTGGCAACGGGTTCTACACAACCCTGGTGACTACTTTGAAGGAGTAACTCTTTTGTATCGGTTGTGAACAAATAGTTGCCACTATTTAAGTTCCAACCCTCGTAAATACTTACGAACTTTATCGACATTTTGTTAATTGTTTCTTTCAGTACACTATTTACTGTATACGATAAGGCTTTCGACAATCAGTGTGTGGAGAAATATTACATTTAACACGTTTGAACAGCGTTCTACGTACACAGTGTCTGCATCTTGAATTTGGCTGCTCACTTCTGATCAACCAATGATCCTTGCCGTCATGTTTCATGACAGTGTAAACCTAGAATGTAGGTCCGGTGATTTTCCTGGGAATGCTATTGATAAGAAGTATTTGAAAGCAAAGATCGCTTGTGAAGTTCAGGAGACGAAAATTAGGCTGAATGAGCATTCTTTAGAGACACCATGCATTTACAACTGGTTCACTGAGGGCCCTGTAGAGAAAAGGCAACGTCACTTCTTTGACCTTATCTTCATATGACATGTAGCTGTGTACTAGTCGTCGGCATCTACACCTCCCATTTTTTTATTATAATCAGCAACGCACAGGCGCCATGAATTTACAACTGGTGCCCTGAAGGTCCTGTAGAGAAAAGGCAACACCATTTCTTTGAGCTTATCTTCACATGATATGTAGCTGTATACTGGTCATGGGCATCTACACCTTCCGTGTTTTTACGATAATTAGCAACTCACAGAGGTTGAGGAACTTCAATTTTTTTCTGGGATAGACCGCACTAAAAATACACTTCGACACTGAAGTAGTCTTCCTGGGAGTTTTTTTCAGGGTTTGCTTCTGCTTCATTGTCTGACATACCAGAATAAACATCAGTTTCGGCTTTTGCAGATTCAACAGGAGGAAAGATAATATCACCCACTGTGCTCTTATCATCATCGTCATCATTTTCCTGCAATGCATTAATATTTTAAATAACTGATAAGCCCCTTGAAGGAATAACTATTGCTCGGTTGCTATGGTTCAAATGGCTCTGAGCTCTTAACATCTGTGGTCATCAGTCCCCTAGAACTTAGAACTACTTAAACCTAACTAACCTAAGGACATCACACACATCCATGCCCGAGGCAGGATTCGAACCTGCGACCGTAGCGTTCGCGCGGTTCCAGACTGAAGCGCCTAGAAGCGCTCGGCCACTGCGGCCGGCAGTTATTAAATGTTTCATGGTAATATATGTTAGCTCTAATTGATATCTTGCTTATCGTAATGAACTGTGACGGAATATTACTATAGGAAGGCGTGGTCCAGTGGCTCCCTGCTGGAGTTGGGTTGAGTTAAAGACGATGTAAGCAGCCAATCTATTGCCAAAACAGTATTAAAAAACATACATCAACGTATAGCAGCATATCTGCAGAAGACAGGCAGCAGACAGTAGGCGAAGACCATCGGACCGCAGCGTGAGACAGGGCGGCGGGGCACGGCTAGGTAAGCGTGGGCAGAGGTATTACCCGGGTAACGAACTCAGAGCTTCAGGTTGTGGAACTCAGACGGGCGGTGGCGGACCCCACGGCGCGGAGCTGACTGCAACTGACTATGTGACATGAGTTTTAAACCTGCGCGGCTCCAGAGGATAAATTCGGAACTGATGTCAAAATGACATGTACATACCCAGCAGCAGATTTAGAGTAAGCTGGGCGTGACACTGACATCACTTTCTCCTGTGGGCGAGTGTACAATCGGAAATCGCAGAAATAACAGCTAAATATTTAACTCGCAGCAATTTAAGCTGTACTCTCAGGTTCCTGTCTCGCCACACCATCGGAAATGGCGACATATTAAAAAAAAAAGAAAACCGCCAAATATTTGTGACAAGCAAGAGCAGAGATGTTATTCCTGCTAGTTTCACTTGCAGCAATGTCATCCACCGTTTTCTAATCGGACAAAAGTCACAAAATCGAAGTCACTTGTAGTGAGTGATGTGAACAGTGAATCATCTGCTAAATATGCGTGTGTGCGGTATAAACTACAGAACTAAATAAGTTTAAACTCATTGATCATCCACGCTGCCTCTGATCTAAAAACAAATTAATCATATACAGGGTGCTTCACAATTCATATTACACACTTTTAGAGGTTTTACAGGGGACTTAGTACATCAAGTTTTACATAGTAACCCATACCCGGAAACGTCATCGGACCACGCTACAGAGCGTCAAAGGTAGAGGCCTCGGCGCCTGTAAATGTATCTACACTACTGGCCATTAAAATTGCTTCACCACGAAGATGACGTGCTACAGACGCGAAATTTAACCGACAGGAAGAAGATACTGTGATATGCAAATGATTAGCTTTTCAGAGCATTCACACAAGGTTGGCGCCGGTGGCGACACCTACAACGTGCTTACATGAGGAAACTTTCCAACCGATTTTTCTTACACAAACAGCAGTTGATCGGCGTTGCCTGGTGAAACGTTGTTGTGATGCCTCGTGTAAGGAGGAGAAATGCGTACCATCACGTTTCCGACTTTGATAAAGGTCGGAATGTAACCTATCGCGATTGCTGTTTATCGTATCGCGACATTGCTGCTCGCGTTGGTCGAGATCCAATGACTGTTAGCAGAATATCGAATCGGTGGGTTCAGGAAGGTAATACGGAACGCCGTGCTGGATCCCAACGGACTCCAACGGCCTCGTATCACTAGCAGTCGAGATGACAGGCATCTTATCCGCATGGCTGTAACGGATCGCCGACCTGAGTGGCCGCAGGTTCGAATCCTGCCTCGGGCATGGATGTGTGTGATGTCCTTAGGTTAGTTAGGTTTAAGTAGTTCTAAGTTCTGGGGGACTGATGACCTCCGAAGTCAAGTCCCATAATGCTCAGTATCATTTTTCTTGTAACGTATCCTGCAGCCACGTCTCGATCCCTGAGTCAACAGATGGGGACGTTTGCAAGACATCAACCATCTGCACGAAGAGTTCGACGACGTTTTGCAGCAGCAAGGACTATCAGCTCGGAGACCGTGGCTGCGGTCAACCTTGACGCTGCGTCACAGACAGGAGCGCCTGCGATGGTGTACTCAACGACGAACCTGGGTGCACGAATGGCAAAAGTCATTTTTTCGGATGAATCCAGGTTCTGTTTACAGAAACATGATGGTCGCATCCGTGTTTGGCGACATCGCGGTGAACGTACATTGGAAGTGTGTATTCGTCATCGCCATACTGGCGTATCACCCGGCGTGATGGTATGGGGTGGCATTGATTACACGTCTCGGTCACCTCTTGTTCGCATTGACGGCACTTTGAACAGTGGATGTTACATTTCAGATGTGTTACGAGCCGTGGCTCTACCCTTCCTTCGATCCCTGCGAAACTCTACATTTCAGCAGGATAATGCACGACCGCATGTAGCAGGTCCTGTACGGGCCTTTCTGGATACAGAAAATGTTCGACTGCTGCCCTGGCCAGCACATTCTCCAGATCTCTCACCAACCGAAAACGTCTCGTCAATGGTGGCCGAGCAACTGGCTCGTCATAATACGCCATTCACTAATCTTGATGAACTGTGGTATCGTGTTGAAGCTGCATGAGCAGCTGTACCTGTACACGCCATCCAAGCTCTGTTTGACGCAATGCCCAGGCGTATCAAGGCCGTTATTACGGCCAGAGGTGGTTGTTCTGGGTATTGATTTCTCAGGATCTATGCACCCAAATTGCACGAAAATGTAATCACATGTCAGTTCTAGTATAATATATTTGTTCAATGAATACCTGTTTATCATCTGCATTTCTTCTTGGTGTAGCAATTTTAATAGCCAGTAGTGTATATACTGCGTGAATCCGTGATGATGTTACATATTTTCTAGGATGATTGAGACAGATAGATGTATCAATTTGAGGTAAGGGTCCCTGTTTCGGAAACGAAGGAGTAGAAAGTTCCAAGCGAATACCATTTTAATACCTCTGACAGCGGATTACAGGTACTGGTACTGTTGTTGTTAAAATTGTAGGGTCGGCAACTTTCAGAGGTGGTAGTATGGATCAAAACAAGGAAAAAGTCCAGTAAACATGTGCTCTAAAATGCATACCTGAGGAATTATGAGCACGTGTTCACCTTCACTAATGTGCAACACTTCGCCTCTATTGAACAAGTGCTCATACCTCGTTAGGTATGCATTATAGAGCCCATGTTTATTAGAGGTATCTCCCTGTTTTGGTTCATTCCACGTCTGAAAGTTGCCTACCCTTCACACTTACAAACAACAGTATCGGTACATTTATTCCACTGTCAGATGTGTCAGAACCATTTTCGCTTACAACTTTCGAGAGGTTAGTTTCCGGTACAGAGAACCTTACCTGAAATTGATACATCCTTGAAGGTTTGTAACATCATCACGAAATTAACTTGTATATACTTAAATGTACAGGCACAGGCGGCTTTACCTCTGTTAACTCTGACGCTCTGTAGCGTCACTGGATGACGTTCCTGGACAAGGTTTCCTATGTAAAACTTCATCTACTACGTCCTCTGTACAACCTCTATAAGTGTATAAAATGAATTGTGAAATACCCTGCAGACACTCTTAGCAGTATTACTGTTATACGTTGTATTTACCTCTTATGTCGTCTGCGTAAATAAATGACAGCTTTACACGACACACTCATTCTGAGAACGTGCTCTGTTATATGAAAATAGCATCGAATATTGCAGAACATAGTTGTATTTAGACCATAAAAATGTCCCAGAGTGTGTTACAAACGATAAGGTGAAAAAAATAATCCATGCCAATACACGAACCCACGTCTGTCAACAATCCAATCCGCGTAATATACTACTACTAATATGATTATTCATCGTATCTAATGAACGCTTTTATCGGTGATACCACAGTAACTGACATTTACTTATAAGCAATTGTAGATAGAATGACGTGTTTGTGACAAATGTTCAGTGCATCATTCACCATACTGCAAGTTAGAATACAAAACTAGCAAAGTATGACGAAACCAGTACGGCGCCTGTCGCATCGGGGCCAAGGAGATATATAGGCCGTGCAACGAACTTGTGATATCACACTAGTCGTCTTGTCCACCATAGTTAGCTAACGCTCAGCATTGTGCAAGAAATAGTCCAAATGGCTCTGACAAGGGAACCTCTCCATCGCACCCCCCTCAGATTTAGTTATAAGTTGGCACAGTGGATAGTTCTCGAAAAACTGAACACAGATCAATCGAGAAAACAGGAAGAAGTTATATGGAAGTATGAAAAAAAAAAGCAAACTGAGTAGTCCATGCGGAAGATAGGCAACATCAAGCATAACCAGAGCTCAGAAGTGCCGTGGTCCCGCGGTTAGCGTGAGCAGTTGCGGAAGAAGAGGTCCTTGGTTCGAATCTTCTCTCGAGTGTAAAGTTTTAATTTTATATTTTCAGACAATTTTCAGTTCAGGCACTCACACATACACTCCTGGAAATTGAAATAAGAACACCGTGAATTCATTGTCCCAGGAAGGGGAAACTTTATTGACACATTCCTGGGGTCAGATACATCACATGATCACACTGACAGAACCACAGGCACATAGACACAGGCAACAGAGCATGCACAATGTCGGCACTAGTACAGTGTATATCCACCTTTCGCAGCAATGCAGGCTGCTATTCTCCCATGGAGACGATCGTAGAGATGCTGGATGTAGTCCTGTGGAACGGCTTGCCATGCCATTTCCACCTGGCGCCTCAGTTGGACCAGCGTTCGCGTTGGACGTGCAGACCGCGTGAGACGACGCTTCATCCAGTCCCAAACATGCTCAATGGGGGACAGATCCGGAGATCTTGCTGGCCAGGGTAGTTGACTTACACCTTCTAGAGCACGTTGGGTGGCACGGGATACATGCGGACGTGCATTGTCCTGTTGGAACAGCAAGTTCCCTTGCCGGTCTAGGAATGGTAGAACGATGGGTCCTTTACGGTTTGGATGTACCGTGCACTATTCAGTGTCCCCTCGACGATCACCAGTGGTGTACGGCCAGTGTAGGAGATCGCTCTCCACACCATGATGCCGGGTGTTGGCCCTGTGTGCCTCGGTCGTATGGAGTCCTGATTGTGGCGCTCACCTGCACGGCGCCAAACACGCATACGACCATCATTGGCACCAAGGCAGAAGCGACTCTCATCGCTGAAGACGACACGTCTCCATTCGTCCCTCCATTCACGCCTGTCGCGACACCACTGAAGGCGGGCTGCACGATGTTGGGGCGTGAGCGGAAGACGGCCTAACGGTGTGCGGGACCGTAGCCCAGCTTCATGGAGACGGTTGCGAATGGTCCTCGCCGATACCCCAGGAGCAACAGTGTCCCTAATTTGCTGGGAAGTGGCGGTGCGGTCCCCTACGGCACTGCGTAGGATCCTACGGTCTTGGCGTGCATCCGTGCGTCGCTGCGGTCCGGTCCCAGGTCGACGGGCACGTGCACCTTCCGCCGACCACTGGCGACAACATCGATGTACTGTGGAGACCTCACGCCCCACGTGTTGAGCAATTCGGCGGTACGTCCACCCGGCCTCCCGCATGCCCACTATACGCCCTCGCTCAAAGTCCGTCAACTGCACATACGGTTCACGTCCACGCTGTCGCGGCATGCTACCAGTGTTAAAGACTGCGATGGAGCTCCGTATGCCACGGCAAACTGGCTGACACTGACGGCGGCGGTGCACAAATGCTGCGCAGCTAGCGCCATTCGACGGCCAACACCGCGGTTCCTGGTGTGTCCGCTGTGCCGTGCGTGTGATCATTGCTTGTACAGCCCTCTCGCAGTGTCCGGAGCAAGTATGGTGGGTCTGACACACCGGTGTCAATGTGTTCTTTTTTCCATTTCCAGGAGTGTAATTAACTTCCCTCTCCAAAATTCTAGGACATGTTCAGATTTGCTTGGACAGATGCAGGATTTGACGGTCTACACACGGAAAAATTTGAAAACGTTAAAAACATATGTTATGACAGAGCACAGGGAAAACTGTGCGGCTGTGAAACTGTTGCATTCATTTGTTGCAGTTTATGTGACAAACTTTTATGTTTTCATCACGTTTTTGGGAGTGATTATCACATCCATAAGAAAATCTAAATCGGACAAGGTAGAAGAATCTTTCTACCCATTCGCCAAGTGTACAAGTTAGGTGGGTCGACAACATATTCCTGTCCATTATAATTATCTGGGCTGTTATGCCGTGGTCGATTGATGAATTCTGTGTCGATTCCCAACGTTTCGTCTCCGACTGCGGGAGACATCTTCAAGGGGTTCCGTAGCTCGATGGAAGGTCCAACACACCCACTGGCTCGCTACTGCAGTCAGTAGCGAGCCAGTGGGTGTGTTGGACCTTCCATCGAGCTACGGACCCCCTTGCAGTCAGTAGCGAGCCAGTGGGTGTGTTGGACCTTCCATCGAGCTACGGACCCCCTTGAAGATGTCTCCCGCAGTCGGAGACGAAACGTTGGGAATCGACACAGAATTCATCAACCGACCACGGCATAACAGCCCGGATAATTATAATGGACATGATATTTCCGGCCGTGAAAGTCTACATTTTAGTATCAACATATTCCTGTCATGTGACGCATATGCCGTCACCAGTGTCGTATAGAATATTTCAGATGTCTTTTCCTGTGGAGGAATCGGTTGACCTGTGACCTTGCGAACAAATGTTTTCGGTTCCCATTGGAGAGACGCGTCCTTCGTCTACTAATCGCACGGTTTTGCAGTGCGGTCGCAAAACACAGACACTGAACTTATTACAGTGAACAGAGACGTCCGTGAACGAACGGACAGATCAAAACTTTGCGAAAATAAAAAATTAAATTTTTCAGTCGACGGAAGACTTGAACCAAGGAACTCTCGTTCGACAGCTGCTCACGCTAACCACGGGACCACGGCGCTCCTGAATTCAGTGTGTCCTTGATGTTGCCTATCTTAAGCATGGACAACTCAGTTTGTACATTTTGCTTATTTTTTTCATAGTTCCACACAACTTCTTCCTGTTTTCTCGATTGATCTGTGTTCAGTTTTTCAAGGCCTATCCACTGTGCCAACTTATAACTAAATCTGAGGGGGTGCGATGGGGAGGTTCCCTTGTGAGCACTATGGGACTTAACTTCTGAGGTCATCAGTCCCCTAGAACTTAGAACTACTTAAACCTAACTAACCTAAGGACATCACACACACCCATGTCTGAGGCAGGATTCGAACCTGCGACTGTAGTGGTCTCACGGTTCCAGACTGTAGCGCCTAGAACCGTTCGGCCACCCCGGCCGGCACTGTGCTATACCCAGCGAGAAATCAATATTTAATTGAAAAGGTACCCACTATCGCGTGCTATCGAGAATTAGCATGCATTTAACACGCAGTCAACAATTATTAAACTCGTATGAAATATTTACTCGCTCCCCGCCGGAGTCGGCTGCTGACACTCGTATGACCTGCAGTGTCACGTGCTGTCTTTCTCGTGAGCCTCGTGTCGCATCGAGTGACATGTCGTTTTGATGTCACTTCCTACAGCGGCCGCTAGTATGAGAAAGAGCCGCGTGGGCTTTAACGTTTACTGATTAGGTGGCCCAGACGTCAGAGGCGGCAGCAAACTGCTAGCTGGCAGAGTTCAGCAGTTAGACAGCGGTGTTTGGTTGACGGCCCGGGGACGGCGTTCGCGACTGCATCGTAAGTTCACTGATGACTGTCCCGGGCTGTGCGTCATACTATGGCCAGCTGTATCAAAGATGACGGTCTGGTCCCGAGGCTTTACATTCCGCTGCCCAAGACTGAGTTTGCAAAATAGCCAGGTTTCTGCGTATGCGACTGCTTGGCCATGTGCGTACTGCGGATGTACGATCTCTGCCTAACAGCATTCCTGCGATTGTGTTACGTTCCTAGCCGGCCGGAGTGGCCGCGCGGTTCTAGGCGCTACAGTCTGGAACCGCGCGACCGCTACGGTCGCAGGTTCCAATCCTGCCTCGGGCATGGATGTGTGTGATGTCCTTAGGATTGTTTGGTTTAAGTCGTTCTAAGTTCTAGGGGACTGATGACCTCAGAAGTTAAGTCCCATAGTGCTCAGAGCCATTTTTTTGTTACGTTCCTACACAAAGCCCTTGTGTACATCCTACTGCGGAACTCGTGTGGTCCGCCAGTGCAGTAACGTTGTTGACAGCAACTCGACGGGTACCAGTACTCAGCTGTGGAAATGACCGACATGGTACTTGCATACGGGAAAGCTGTTTACAATAGGAGAGCTGTTGTAAGATAGTATGCGGAACGCTTTCTACACAGACAGACTCCCCATCATTCCACATTTGCCCCCATCGACAGGTGTCTCAGAGAAGCCGGGAAGTTGCACGTAGGTATCTTCTGCCTGAGGTGTGTCCATTGTACAGTAAAGTACACTTCGTGCTTGGTACCTGCGAATAGCCTCCCCACTCTACTGTTTCTCATGTGGTAGATGCCGAAACACTACAGTTGGAGGAGGATGTGCTGACAATGTTCAAAGAGCATCAAGTAAGAAGCACTCAGGAGGTGGCAAAGGAGCGGCACACGGGTAAAAGTGCTGTATGGCATGTTGACAATGAACACAGGCTCCATCCATACTATCTCCAGAAATTCCAGGCATTACGACATTAAGACTACCCAAGGCGGGTACAGTTTACTCAGTGCCGTTTACAGCAATGCTGACTCCAGCCACAATTCCACAGCTTGGTGCCGTTCACGGATCAATGCACATTTACTAGAGACGACATGCTAAACTTGCACAACATGAATGTTTGGGCGGACAAAAATCTGCGTGTGCAGGTGAGTCAAAAGCACCAACACAGGGTCAGTAATTAACATTTAGGACGGGATAATTGGTGACCAGAAATGTCAACACCAAAGATGCCATGAAAACAGACACGCTACAATATGAACAACTTTATCACTGATACATTTATTATGATCATTCGACACATCCACACACAACAAATTTTGTTTTCTGTATTAGGCTGCTTCTGATAATAGAGAAAGCCCGAATCTAGTCAGCTTTGGTGTCAAAAATTTAAAAATGTCTTTTCTTTAATGCTTGAGAGCTGCCAGACGTGTCATACTGATGATGTCTATATTCTTCACCGCTGCAATTATTAGTAACTGACATACGGTCACTCTTCGGAATAAACTGAAACCGCAAAGCAGTGTGGGTTTTCCAGCAGCAGTGTCAGGGGCTCTTCCCAGTCATTTGGATGCATCAATGCTAGTTAGTGTGTTCCAATACTAGAGCGCCCTGGCTTGGATCTTCATATTTTCGTACCTAACGGACCGCTATCTTTTTTTTACCCACATGTCTCAACACTGTGGAATATATTCTGTCCTCCGAAAATCCTTCACCGCCAGTGCAGGTCCTTCATATCTTAACTGAAAGTGGAGTGTTTTTCCTGAGATGAATTTCACCTTTCTGCGATGTGTTTTTAAAATGTATACAGGGTGAATCACATATAACTTGCACCGCAAACATTGCGGAGAAAATGGAAATTTGTGGTAAGGACTATGGGACCAAACTGCTGTGGTCATTGGTCCCTAGGCTTATGCACTACTTAGTCTAACTTACGCTAAGGACAACACACACACCCATGCCCGAGGGAGGACTCGAGCCTCCGACGGGGGCAGCCGCTCTAACCGCGACAAGACGATTGAGACCGCACATATTGCGCAGATGGAAAGTGTTATCGATGGGCGGCTTTCACTTGAATGGATTGGTAGTCAGGAGCTCGTGTTGTTAGCCAATCATAATGTAATAATGCTTAGAAAGTGTATATTTGTGCAAACATACATTTTTTTAAGTGGAATAATGTGAAAACCGCACATTAATAGCACTTTCCATTTCCGCATTATTTGCGGTACAAGTTTTCTGTGTCGTCCTGTATATTTTCGTTTTTTACCTGGTTAGTCCTCTGATTTTTAATTTAAAAAAGAGCACAGTCTTAATGTTTTTTATGCAAACACAAACAAAATTCATGCCACTTATTGTTTAAAACCGTGTGTAATGTTTATGCTATAATAACATTTCTTCTCGTCTTTGTCATATTCAAAAGAAGCTCTTTGCCGAAGAGTGGAATATTGTACCACTGACAGCCCTTCCCCTACCCATATGGGGTGAGGGGGGCTAAAATGACAACGAAGGAAATAAAAGATCTAACACAGCTGAGATCGGCTATGTATTGAGTGTGGCTGTAGCAACTCTACAGTGCTAATAGCAGGGTACCATAATTTCTTGATTGTCAGACTGGTTAGGGTACTCCCTAATGCTTAACTTAAGAGCTGTCACCCAGTGGGGTGATAGAAACACAGTAATTTTTCAGCCTCTCTGGCAGCAGCAACGCATATTCGAAAACATATCACATTATTCATCAAATTTGTGATCCCCATGGGCTGAAATTTGTGTGCCCCAGAAAATAAGTAAATCATTAGCTAAAAATGAAATTGAAAAACGGATGTGTCCCAGAAAATTTGTACGTCATTGGCTAGAAATTGGGATGTCCCAGAAAATAAGTCAGTCATGGGTTAAAAGAGCGCCCATCAGTCCTAGCACACCACACCCTGACCTAAAAATAGAATAAAGAATAGGTCATGGGGTGGTATACCAGAACTGGTGAGCACATACTACTTACCACGCCTGTCTAACATTGCCTCCTGTCAACCGCCTGACAGTACGTCCTTTGTCACTGATGTCAGTTCATGTGAATACACAATCTTGGCAACTTCGGCTAAAAAAGTGTCGGGCAACGCCAATGCCGTAGTTGAAATTTGGTTGGATTTTAATCAGACTATTATGTCCTTAATTAACAAGTCAACATACGATGTGCTACATTGAGGACACTTGAACCAAGACATGCGTTAGAGACCTTGCAGGTTAGCGATCCACACCACATACGACTGCCGATACTCTTGTGGCGCTGGTTAAACTGTAACCGTGTTGTCAACAAATGGCTTTGAAGACCAAAATACTGCGTGAGCAACAGACATGGATCCTCGAAGTAAACTTTCTAAGGCTCGGTAGAGAGCTTCAAATTCTGCACGATTTCATACAGTCTCGCACTGCTGGGAAAAAAAAGGCAGCCGTATCGGTTGGATCGATGATATTCCTTACCTTCCAGTGACGCAAGAACCGGCGCAGGTAATTTTGCCTCCTTTCAGAAGAATCGTTGAAGCCAGAGAACGGCATCGGAAGCGTCAGGGAAAAAGGCTTCTCTGAGGGCGCCTACCCTTCCACCGAGGCGGTGTGCACACGGAACAATTCTTCATTCTGTTTGAGCAGTTCCTGCTAACGCTAAACCGAAGTTTTTGTTGCTGCTCCTGGAGGCGCAACTGCTCTTGCCAGCATTGCAAAACTACCGGGTCCATGGAGGCCAGAATTTAACACAATGAAAAAAAAGATCACACGTGTAAGAACATCCTACGTCACTACTTTTTTATCTGCACAGTTATGAAAATGCCGGAATACCCTCACTGCCAGTACAAGATATTAATATACCTGCCAACTCAGCTACAAGCCCAAGGAGCTGAATCCCGAAAGGGGGAACGAAACTCGATGTGCGAGTCAACCTATGTGGAGCAGAGGGTCCAAACAACGCGTGGGGACGAGAAACGAGCGAACACAATGCGATCATGACGGGTGACGTAGTAACTAACGACAATGGAAACAGAACGGCGCGAGCCGAAGGCTAGCTTCGAGGTAGCTGATGACCGCATAAGAATTGCCAGGCGAGGCCTATTGCCGCCGGCAGGTAAACGCCTGGGTCAGTAGCTCGGTTCGTGCAATGCCTCATACACGCGCTCCATGGTAACATTCTGCATTACTCCACTGCAATACCCATATCAATACATCTGCATCCATTTCATTACCCGATGGCCTGGATACTAAACCATTTATCAATAATCCCTATCCCTGAAGTGTGCACTGCCGAAATGGCCTTGTTCGTAGCGGGTACAAATGACATCTATCGGTTTTGGTACTGAGGATAGTCACTGTGACCCTATCTTTTGAAATAAGTCCTATAGGAATGAAACAGAGTGAACTCGTATAACGCGGGGTCAGTGTGTATTCGTTTTATGGGGCACAGAATGGATCGCGCAATTCGGCAGCACTGGAAAATACTGCAGAGGAGAGCAGGTCATGTTATTTTCTATCGGACGATACCAATAGCATTTCATGTACCCATAAGCTGACAAATTTCTGCATGATTCCCCATGCTACTAGTCAGATGTGGATAGCGAAACACGCAAACCTCCAATCTTTGCATTTTACTGTTATTTACACCTGCGGAGGCTCGAGTCCTCCCTCGGGGATAGGTGTGTGTGTGTTTGTCCTTAGGGTAACTTAGGCTAAGTAGTGTGTTCAAATGGTTCAAATGGCTCTGAGCACTATGGGACTTAACATCTGTGGTCATCAGTCCCCTAGAAATTAGAACTACTTAAACCCAACTAACCTAAGGACATCACACACATCCATGCCCGAGGCAGGATTCGAACCTGCGACCGTAGCAGTCGCGCGGTTCCGGACTGAGCGCCTAGAACCGCTCGGCCACTCTGGCCGGCGACGTGTCTCTGTTTATATTTGTAAACGTAGCCTTCATTTACAATATCCATACAAAAACTAGGATTTTTAGTTATTTCTGATGTCATAGCTAGACTAAAGAACAAGTTAAAACATCCACTGGCGGTTTCTATTTGTTTTGCGATACCGACAGCACAAGAAGATTTCTTCACAAAATTGCAACTTCTTGTTCGTACATTCTGAGAAGGAGAATTTTTCTTCCATTTTGTACCAACCATGCTTACATAGTAACATGCTTCATCTTCGTTTTCCGGTTCGTTTCTGTCATTCATTTTTTCCTTGTCGTCAGACTGTTCCGAACTGCTATCGTGATAGCTTGTTACATGGAAAGTTTGGTTTTTGTCTGAATCATCGTCTGAAAACTCATATTTTTTCTTTCTCACATTCTTTCGAGTTTTCCAACTTCTCGAGTAAAGCTGTTCTAGTACTGTCACTGTCCTCACCATCTCATTAAAACCGTATGTTATCTTGAATCATTTCTGAAATCCCAGTGAGCCATAGAGGAGACATGCGTAATAATTATAATGGATACAGAAACTTAGCGCCTATATCACTATTACAACTAAATGAAGAATATTTCCCCCTTCTAATGCACATGCACTGACGAATGGTTTGGGTCTCTAAGACTTCAAGAAGAACAATAGACTCATAAATATAGTAACAATGCCGCCGAAACACCAACAGCCATGCCAACCAATTACATCCAGATACCAAACGAATACCGCCCCAAACAGCATAGGGATGGGCTGTAATCATCACATGGACATCTTGTTTCACTTATCTAGTTCTGCCTTTCTTTTATTTCCTCCAAACACTTCGTTTCCTGCTTCAGAAATAGCTGCCGGTTATTTGTGGCAGTGCCTTCAGTTCAATCCGAAATGGACTAATTCTTCCTACATGGACCATCTTGCATTGGGTCAGAAGCTGCAGCATGTTGTTAAATGGGGATGTCTTCTCAATTACCTTGTAAAGCCCTTGGCAAACAAAAATGAACTCTCTTAATTTTTGCTTTCGTCACCGAAAGGCTAGACAGCATAATCCACTGCCCGACATGATATTTGGACAGTTTCGCTGTTTTGTTGTATATGCCTTCTAGCCATTCTAAAGCCTAATCTGACGGCACATATATTTTTAACCTTTTAGCATACCCAGGGTGGGTTGGCATAATTCAAAAGAAGAGTGCATTTCTTGCCCAAAAACAACCTCATAAAGTAAAAAGCTCGTGTTTCTATGGATTTCCGAGTTATACCCTGCTACAACATGCGGCAGTTGCACGTCCCAGTCATTGTGGTTGCTATTCAAGTAATAACTTAGGATTTTTCCTAACGATTATATGCCCGTACAGTTTCTGCCATTTGCTTTGAGGCATATTGCAATAGTTCATAACTTCTTTAGCCGGCATAATTGCTTCAATAACTCGGACATGGTCAGTTGTTCAAATGGTTCAAATGTCTCTAAGCACTATGGGACCTAACATCTGACGTCATCAGTCCCATAGGCTTAGAAATACTTACACCTAACTAACCTAAGGACATCACACACATCCATGCCCGAGGCAGGATTCGAACTTCCGACCACAGCAGCAGTGCGGTTCCGGACTGAAGCTCCTAGAACCACTCGGCCACATCGGCCGACTGGTCATTTGTTAATGATGGCGGTAATCAGTTCACGAACCGGGGTCAGTGGTCACGGCTGCGTCATAAACTTGTCACAATATGGCCCAGCTGTACTGATGATAATGGGCTGGGGATGGAGATTTAATACCGCTGCCCAGCGCTGAGCTTGCCGGAGAACCATGTTCCTGTGTCGCTTAGAAACCAGTGGAACAGAGGCTGATGACTGGGGTGTCGCTATCGTCATGCTGCAGTCGGTTACTGTGTCAGACTCGCGGAAGTGGCTGGTGGCTTCTCCTGATGCTGTGTAGACATGAGCGTTGACTGGCTGGCAAGTTGCAGCTTCTGCCCGATTACGATTCTGGGCTGCTTTCCATACAACTGAAGTTTCAAGTCGCTGCAGAATTTAACGCAAACAACTTGTCACTCTTGTTGTACTTCTCATAGATAAGTACTTATCAAGTGTTTAGCATTTTCCTTCATTACTGTTCTATCTCAGAAGTCATTTCATTTAAATTTTACCACTTGGTAGATTAACATAGAGAAAATCTTTCTTTACTGTGTGTATATATGTTTTGTGAGTTTGTGTTTGTTTGGAGTGGAGGTCTGTATCTGAAGTTGATGCTAATTCAAGTTGCTCGGTACATGTAGTTCGAAGGAAGTCCGGCAGATGTCGATACAGTCGCTCTGGACTGGGGAGGCAGCTACTCTCGACTTCCTTGAAGCTCGTTCCAGCGCCTCCCACTCTAATGGTTCAAATGACTCTAAGCACTATAGGACTTTACATCTGAGGTCATTGGTCCCCTAGACTTGGAACTACTTAAACCTACCTAACCTAAGGACATCACACACATCTATGCCCGAGGGAGAATTCGAACTTACGACCGTAGCAGCAGCGCGGTACCGGACTGAAGCGCCTAGAACCGCTCGACCACAGCGGCCGGCCTCCCGCTCGAATTGCCCGGTGATCTACTGCGGAGTTACCCGTGCGCCACTAAGTCGCCCACCCTAGGATCATGGCGCATCAACCTGAGATGAAGGGTAGTACGAAATCAAAACTTGTTTCGCAAGAATATTTTCCTGAATGCGGAGGGCGATGGTCGTAACAAGGTCTGGGAGAGATTTTCATTGATGACTGATACCGATGCCCGCTACATGTTCCGTGGCAAATGCTCTGTTTTGCTTACGGATCCGCCACCACACATCTAAAGACACATGTCTGCATAAGAAGTCGAAGCGTAAGTTCTAAATCATTACCAGTTTCACTGAAACCGACATTAATCAGAAAGGTGCGTAGAAATGTGTGCCAGAGATCTTCGTCAGTTTACATTAATGTTAGATGTAGGATGTCGTACTTTATGTCAGGGGCTTGTAAATATGGATTCAGATTTGGTCCAAGGCAATAACTCCAATATTTTGCCTCATCTCACTCAAGTATCACGAAACAGTGAAAGACAAGTCGATGAGATATGGGAGAGTATGATGACAAGCATTATCCCTGGCCATATGCGTGAATGCATAACTATGTACAACGGATATATGACCGATACATGCTATACTGACGATCTTCGCAAAAACGAGTGGCAGCCCTTCGGGCACCTAGGCTGCGCGTTTTGCCTAGGTGGCCCCTGCACACCTCAGCGTCGCGGACTCACCCTGTCGCAGTAACGAACGGACACCAGTCGGCTGTATCAGCGCTAGCAGAGGTCGCCACTTCCAAGGGACCTATTCGCGTCCGCCCACACGTGACTAGAAAATGGTGCTGCGAGTATTTCGCTGTGACCCGCTACAAAGGTCGGAGCCAAAGCTAGGTAATTCAGATCTTCCGACTTCGAGATCCTCTCCTAGACTCCTGGCGTGTGCTACTCGCCCCATCTTCTTAGGACGTTCTCGAATCCATCGTGGTGACCGACGCCTCTGTATTCAGCATTCGTCGGGTTTCCCTTGGTACAATCGGCATGTATCCAGGATAGACTTTCCTGTTCCTAGGCTGGTGTTATTCAGCACAGCTTCATCGGACTTAGAATTCTTTCCATACAAGTGTATTTGTCTATAAAGATCCTAACTGAGTTACTTTGTCAGACTCTGAAACCACCATACCATGAAGTCTTCACCACAGTGAGACACTGTAATTGTGATTTTGTTATTATCGTTGTAGCAGACGTTTTCTTTCCGTGGTCAATAAAATTTTGAAAACTTTGATCACTGTTTTCCGTGTGTCGACGTGAGCGACACATCAACACATATAAGAAAATATGTGACATATCTATTACTGCGCACTCTGTTTATCAAGATAGGTACTGCGAAATGTGATACTGGTGTCAAGTCTGTTTCCTGGGAAGAAAAAAGTCTGGAGAATTTATCGAGAACTACATTGATGAAGCATCATTGAAATTGTTGGGAGTAAGTCACCAGCATTTCAAAAAGATTTCATGTCTCACTGCATGGTTTCTGCATTATGCACGCATTACACTGAGAGAGGTGGCTCTGTAATTAGCACACTGGACTCGCATTCGGGAGTACAACGGTTCAAACCTGCGTCCACCCATTCTGATTTGGGTTTTCCGTTATTTCCCTAAATCGCTTCAGGCAAATGCCGGGATGATTCCTTTGAAAGGGTACGACCAACTTCACTCCCCATTCTTCCCTAATCCGATGGGACTGATGACCTCGCTGTTTGGTCTCCCACTCCCATATCAACCAACCATGCATTACACATGTCTTGGACATAGTCCTGAAGCACATTTTCGATGAAGATTATTCGATAAACTAGATTGCAGTGGTTTATTCCATGACTAATGCTACCAGGGAGAGTATCTGCTTCATGAAGATAACTGGTGATGTGAATTTGATACAGATAAGCTTGAAGCAAGGATCCCAGAATAGGTGAAACAACCTGTTTGGGATGCTGCAGTCTGTAGTTAGGCAGTACGATAAAATACTGGAAATGCCTCTGGAGAGAGGCGTCCCTGAAAAACTTACTGGTTACGATAACAACATTGCAAAAGGACTTGTGACAGTTTTAGGGCCACCAAAGATGTAACAGGAAGGCTGAAAGCCGAGAGATATCAACCTGTTCAGTTTGTTTTGTTATGAGTGCACGAACTGAAAAGTAGTTGTAATACGAGGCCTGAACATACAGAGGTACGTTTTGATTTCTGTAGACCCAGTTTTCTTTCGTGTTTAGTACACACTGCGTGTTCTGCAAGTGAGAATTGCGCTTAATTGCAAAATGCAAGTTTCCGTGTCACCGGTATTTTATAGCTGTCGTATTATCGTCTATTGACTGTAGACACTACGCGCGCTGAAAGAGCACTGTCTACATCTCATAGGGGAGAATGTCTAAATTCGGAGGTTGAACAGAATAGTAACATTTTTGTGGTCGCCCTTTCGATTACTGAAAATTCTGTGTGTTAGATATAAGAAATTAAATACTGTCAGTCAAATATGTGATGAATTACAGTTCCTGATAAGCTTGAACAAAATTATATCGTGGCAGTAACACCTTACTCTATTTTTGTGATATTTTTAAATATTTATTTAGGGCCGTTGAGCGAATGACAGCCGTCCTCAACATCCAAAACCACGAAGTTTCTGTTTTTGAAGTGAATAGACTGTGGGAGATGTCGGACTTCATTTACCGATGATGTTGACTTTTATTTAACCCGAATGTATGATTTTGGTGACGACAATGATCGGCCTGAGATGTGACAGCGTAACGTAGTCCTTTTCCCGTGCTATCTAATTTAGCGAGAAGGATGTTTTGTGTTCCAGCCTCAAATAAGACTAACCAAAGAAATTTCAGTGCGGCATGGAACCTTATATCGGACGAACGAAGCAAATTTGATCCGAACCGAGTCTATTCATTGCAGTTACGGTAACAGGGAATAATATGAAGATGATTTTCATACTGTTAAATATCTAATTTCTTAGCTGGTCAAGTTCATATACGTAAATCTGAATCAATAAAGCATATGATATTATACGCACGTCAAAAGAAGTTTTACATCACCCCGTTTCCCAGAACTCCTCAAGATAGACGTTGACTGTGGATATTATTATCACAGACACAGTCCCATTGATTGTTCAGAGATGTCAATAAACCCGCCCAAAGATGTAAACAACCGTACATGAGCAGCGTCTATTAGACGGAGGGGGTCTGACAGCCGATCAGTTCCAGTCATTCCACCAGGACGGAGATGCACAGCTCTTTTTGTCTCTAGTTCAAAAAAAATGGTTCAAATGGCTCTGAGCACTATGGGACTTAACATCTGCGGTCATCAGTCCCCTAGAACTTAGAACTACTTAAACCTAACTAACCTAAGGACATCACACACATCCATGCCCGAGGCAGGATTCGAACCTGCGACCGTAGCAGTCGTGCGGTTCCGGGCTGACCGCCTAGAACCGCTAGACCACCGCGGCCGTCTCTGTAGTTCAACCATGCCTAGACGGTAAATACCGCGGTTCGATCGCGTCCGCATTGTTACTTTGTGCCAGGAAGGGCTCTCAACAAGGGAGGTGTTCAGGCGACTCTGAGTGAACCAAAGCGATGTTGTTCAGACATGGAGGAGACACAGAGAGAGGGCAACTGTCATTGACATGTCTCGCTCAGGCCGCCCAAGGGCTACCACTGCAGTGGATGGCCGCTACCTATGGACTATGGCTCGGGGAACCCTGACAGCAACGCCACCATGTTGAAAAATGCTTTTCGTGGAGCCAGAGGACGTCGTGTTACGACCTAAACTGTGCGCAATAGGCTGCATGATGCGCAACTTCACTCTCGACGTCCATGGAGAGATCCATCTTTGCAACCACGACACCATGCAGCGCGGTACAGATGGGCCCAAAACATGCCGAATGGACCGCTCAGGTTTGCCATCACGTTCTCTTCACCGATGAGTGTGGCATATGCCTTCAACCAGACAATCGTCGGAGACGTGGTTGGAGGCAACCTAGTCAGGCTCAACACCTTAGACACACTGTCCAGCGAGTGCAGCAAGGTGGAGCTATCCTGCTGTTTTGGGATGGCATTCTGTGGGGCCGACGTACGCCGCTGGTGGTCATGGAAGGCACCGTTACGGATATAAGACACATGAATGCCGTCCTCCGACCGATACTGCAACCATATCGGCAGCATATTGGCGAGGAATTCGTCTTCATGGACGACAATTAGCGCCCCCATCGTGCACATCTTGTGAATGACTTCCTTCAGGATAACGACATCGCTCGACTAGAGAGGCCAGCATGTTCTCCAGACATGAACCCTATCGAACATGCCTGGGATAGATTCTAAAGGGCTGCTTATGGACGACGTGACCCACCAACCGCTCTGAGGGACCTAGGCCGAATCTTCTATGAGGCGTGGGACAATCTGGACCAACAGTGCCTTGATGAACTTGTGTATAGTATGCCGCGACGAATACAGGCATGGATCAATGCAAGAGGACGTGCTACTGGGTATTAGAGGTACCGGTGTGTACAGCAACCTGGACTAACAACACTGAGGGTCTCACTGTATGGTGGTACAACATGCAATGTGTGGTTTTTATGAGCAATAAAAAGGGCGGAAATTATGTTTATGTTGATCTCCATTCCAATTTTCTGTACAGGTTCCGGAACTTTCGAACCCTAGGTGATGCAAAACTGTTTTTGATGTGTGTAGTTATGATATGGACAATGACAAGATTCAAGAATTATTACATGTCATGTCATTGCTGTTTACCACAGAACTTCAAGCCTGGACATCATTGAAGTTAAATACTCAATTGGTTCCTGTAATAAAGTGCATTTTAACCACGTGTGTATTTTGTGTTGTAGTGAGAGGAAACCGGCCACCCACCTATCATATCACTCTCTCCTCATCCTGCCAGGAACCACAAGACATTACAAGAGGGCACAGCCACAATAGTTTCTGTGTGAAGTTTCCTGTTATTTCATAGTATTTGCTTAAAGATATTGTAAAGTATAATCATGAGTGAGAGACGTGAAAAAAGTCGTAGGTTACTGAATTGTGAGATACGTCGTGAACTGTGTAGCCAGTGGCTTCACCAAGGGGAATTTAGTGTGGAAGCAAGTGTGGAATCTAGTAAGACCCTCTCCTGGGTCTGCAGGACATGGACGAAAAACAGATCAACACTGGAGCAGGAAAATTTAAAAAAATGGCAGATGGGAAGCAGTATTTTTTAGCCAATGACTTTTCAAGATTATTTCACCAAAACATTTTCGTAATCACAAGTGCGCCTGCCCACACACACACACACACACACACACACACACACACACAGTAATTTATAGAGCGACATACTAAAATGTATTTATCCTAAAGTTACGCTAAGGGTTTTGTAGAGTGCTCAAAAGTATCCGAATGCTGTGAATATCTTTTAGTGTCTTATTAAAATGAATTAATCCATACTTTATGGAAACGGTGTAACATTCAGAATTTCAGAGTACTTTACAGACTGCCCAAAAATATCCGAACGCCGTGAACTGCCTTTTGCACCGTATTCAAATACATTTCTCCAAATATTACGTAAAGGGTATAACTTCCAGTATTTCAATGTACTTTACAGTTTGCTTAAAAGTATCCGAATTCTCTGAATTCCTTTTTATGCCATTTTAAAACGTAGTTATCCAACTATTTCGTAATGGTTTTAACTTCCAAGTACTTCACAGAGTGTTCAAAATTATCAGAACGCTCTTTGTTTTTATCCAAAAAATTATATTAAGTATGTAACTTGCAGTACTTCAAAGTACTACACAAGGTGCTCAAAAGTATCTGAGCACTCTGAAACTTTTTGGGCCATGGTAAACCTATTTATCCAAAAATTACATAATGCAGCCCTATGCTACATGCAATATTCGAATTCTCGTCAGAGGCGCAATGGAGCATCAAACTATTTTCCACATGTAAATTTCCCAATGATCAATTTCAAGTGTCACAGGGCTGGCAGATAGACACTGGCAGTTCCGACTCACTGAATGAGCGTTTTGCTTGTTCTAACAAGTCTTGTCTTGCTGATATTGACTCTCTTAGCGTAATATGACACACACGCCACATATTAGCACTACTGTTGATCTAAGCTGCTGCTATAAGTATATTTATTAACGAGAGTAAATCATATTATCATCATGTCAAAAGCTTGTCTCTCACTCCTCTCTCAATAATCGTAGTTTTAAATATATTTCAGATGTTCACCTTAGTACAGAAAACAAGAGACAAAGGTTGACTACAAAATCCTCGTTGAAGAGAGCTTTTTATCCTGTGTAGGTGCATTAGTTTTTGATGCAACAGCATTAAATACGGACAGCATGAGTGAGTTTTGTCTGTAAACGTTTTAGAAGAAGATCTCTTGAAGACTTTAGATATATGAAAGCATTTGCAATAAAAGATGGGCTATAGAAATAAAGGTACAAGTATAACAAACTTGAAAAAACTTCAAATGCATGATCTGGAACTGATGTTAAACAAGAATAATTCAGCATAGACTACTTGGATCAAGTCGCTGATCATGGATACCTTGATTTTCGTACTGATAATTCGAGAGAACAGCGGACCAGAGAAAGTTATGTTGAATTTTCAAAATCAACTGAGCTCCCTCACACAATTTCGTACCTCCACGGTGTATGCATCATGGAAAGTAGATGGCGGAAGCTACTCATTGTTTGAAAATGTATGTGTCATGTGATGTGTTACCACAAGTATATAATACGTTTCGTGATATCTGTATTTCACTTATGTGGGAGTGAACATAAAACATACTCTCCACAAATATTTAAAAACTAATCTAATTACAAATGAGAATTATGTTGTCGTCAAAGATGAGTTTAATATAATCTACTATTCTACAAGACTTCAAAATGCGAAATAATACCAACTGCTGTTTCATGCTCCCGTTGCTTGTCGGCACCATCATAGGGCATCACTTGGAAGTATTCACCGTTCAGTGTACGAACCAGGCACAACCACCACACAAATTAACTATTTTCCACATCTATAATGAATGTCAGGTGCCACTTTGTTTTTCCACATCTAAAATGACTGTAAAATAGGTTAGCAAAACCAAAACGCCAGTTTTAAGTTAAGTGTTACAATTTTATTTTCCAAACCTTCGTACTACATTTTAGAAGCGAAATCGGGTAAATTTTACCCGTTACCTGTTACCTTTTGCCATTTGATGTTACCCGTTTACCATTTTCTTTTACCCGTTCTTGCTAGCAAAGTGTGCTACAAAGGTTCAGAAAATAACAGTGTGATTCATAACTTAAACATTGTATTTCTTGTATTGGTGGCGTATTTTTCAGGCATTTTAGTTGTGAAAACAGCACTGTGGCACCCGTCAAGCATTATAGATGTTCAAAGTAATTAACTCGAGGGGCGGTAAAGTACGAACGTTTACAAGCGCGTTCGTAATAACAAGCTGCAGGAACATGAAGTATCAGTTAATTTTATTTCGCATTTCGAAGTTCTGCACAAAAACAGTAGATGTAAATTTCCTCTTTGGTGGAAACGTGTAATTCCTTAATTAAATTACGTTTGTTGAATTTTAACTACGAGGGTTGTCCAAAAAGTAAGTTCCGATCGGTCGCGAAATGGACACCTCAGTTAAAACCTTATGAAGCTTTGCACAGATGTGTTGGGCAGTGTATCTAGTATGACCGTCGATAGCATGAACAAGCTCTTTTCAGTTGTGAGCGCACTGTGAGCGAGTAAAGGCGCCTAGAACAACGATGTCTCCCGCCAAGTAGGAGGGCCCGCTGAGAGACTTCGCCTTAATTTAATGCAGCCCACAGAACACAACTGCCGCACATTTCCTTCTTCATGGCAATTTCAGCCGCACTCTGCAGGGGCAGGGAATACGCTCCTGCAGCCTTTTCGATGGAAAGTATTCGATCACCCACAACATAGCCCTTATTGGCTCGTCCTGATACCATCTCTGTTCACATGAAACGCTGGATACGAAGACAACACTTGGGCGCAGGCTACGCGCTATCGACCAGCGTAAAGAATTAACGGAAAGCACAGGCGGCTGCCTTCTGTGACGATGGTGTTGGAATTTTGGTTATAACGCTCCGACTTGTGTAGAGAAGTATATGGAAAGTGTAGCTAACTCTTGAAAATAAAGTGTTTCTGATTTTCACTGTGGTTTTCATTTAGCGACCGATCGGAACTTACTTTCTGGACAAACCTCGTATAATGGGGAGTATATTTTATACTCATTCTCGTACAAGAGAGGTACAAATATCACGAATTGTATTATATCCTTGTGGTGACGCATCGCGCAACACGTGTTTTCTAGTTACAAATAGCTTTTGCCATCTACCTTGCATGATGGATATCCCCTGGAGCACGAAATTGTGAGCGGGATCTCAGTTAATTCTCTCTCGGGGCCGATGTCCTTTCGAAGTATCTGGAACAAAATCAAGGTATCTGTACTCACCGACTTGATCCACGTGTTTTGTGTTGAATTCTGGTCTAACATCGATTCCAGGTCAAATATTTTGAAATTAAGTTTGGTATAGTCGGACCTGTATGTCTAGAGCTCATCTTTTATTCAGACATACTTTCGTGTATCTAAAGTTGCCAAGAGAACTTTCTTCAAAATGTTTTCAGTCAAAACACATACATAGTGCCTGTATTCAGTGCAGCTGTATAAAAAACTAATGCATTAACATAGAACTGAAAACTCTGTTCAGCTGGAATTTTGTAGTCAACTTATCTCTCTTCGTTTCCTTATTAATTTCAACTTTCGAAATATGCGTAAAATTACGATCAATGCGTGAGTAGTGAAAGACGAGTTTTTGAAGTGAGAATAATATTCCCGAATGATATTTTCACTCTGCAGCGGAGTGTAGGTTGATATGAAACTTCCTGGCAGTTGAAAACTGAGTGCCGGACCGATACTCGAAAATGTTCAAATGTGTGTGAATTCCTAAGGGGCCAAACTGCTGAGGTCATCGGTCCCTGGACTTACACACTACTTGAACTAACTTACGCTGAGAACAACACACACACCCATGCCCGAGGGAGGACTCGAACCTCTGGCGGGAGGAGCGACCTATACTCGAACTCCACTTCTTTGCTTTTCGCGGGCAAGAGTTCTAGCGGCTGAGCTACCCATAGACACCCAGTAGGCCCGGGACACAGTTTTGATCTGGCAGGTGTCTTCATATCAGCGCTCGCTCCGCTGCACAGTGAAAATATCATTCTGGAATAGCCCCTAGGCTGCGACTAAGCCATCCCTCCGCATTATCCTTTCTTCCAGGAGCGTTAGTCCTCCACGATGAGTTACTGGCGGAAGTAAAACTGTGACGATAGGTTGGGAATAGTGGCTGGGTAGTTTAGTCAGCCGGCGCGGTAGCTCAGCGTGTCCGTTCAGAGAGTAAGTTGTCCTCTGTAATAAAGAACTGAGTGAGTGGATCAACGCTGTACTTGAACAGGTGTAATGGAACGTCCGCCTCGAACAAATTCAACGAAAAAGTAAGATTAAAAAAAAGGTTACTTTTTCCACAGATTACAACTGCAGCCGAAGAGATCATAATACAAGGCGAGAAACTCCGACAACGTCCTAATACGTCGCTTTGGACGGAGAAGTGAAAATATTGACCCCTTAAAGCGGCCCGTGTCTACACTGGATCGACAGTAGCTCATCACAAGATGTCAAGGACTAATGCCACCACGGAAATAAGAGGACACACTTAAACACGAAGAATTAGTTAATCGTCAAAACCAACTCTAAAATAGAAGGCGAACCGAAAGGTATAATTCATCACGACTCAGCAACTGGGGCAGTAACCTAAAGAGAAGTAACTGACAGCGCGTGGGGATTCATTCTAGCGAAGATACATCAGTAAATGGGCAAATACACTAACATAAGCGACTTCCACAAAGCATAAAGTTGTATAGTCTGGGGCCTGGAAAGAAACATCTCGGACACGACGAAGCTGGTCGACTTTTCGTTTGCTATGTAAAGTGGTTGAAGGATGGTGAAACGAGTTGGCGCAAAGTTTTTGGACGCCCACACCTCATCACACATGGTAGAGGTCTGAGGCTTGTCCGTTCTGTTAACCACGATATACGGCGAACTGTGGCAGATATGACAACAGAGTACAATGCTATACTAGTTCAGAAGACTCCGTCCTTCAAACATTGGTGAACATAGGCTCCAAAGCAGATGACTCCAACGTGTGGCTGTGTTGGTTACGGTCACAGAGTGAAAGGTATCATCGACGCTGGACAGTGGATCAAAACAAACCTATCGCTTGGAAGGATGGATCACTTTACACCAGGTCGATGGTCGTATCCAGATATGCCGCCATCGATGCAAATGGCTGCTCGAAGCATGCACCACTCCACGGACGCGACTCGTGATTAGATTAGATTAAATTTACTTTCATTCAAATTGATCCGTAGTGAGGAGGTCCTCCAGGATGTAGAACATGTCAGGTCCGTATTATGCACTAGAGGACATTCACTTGGGCTTTGGTGGGACCTGTCGTAACAATGGTAGGCACACTCACAGATGTATGTTACAGGAACAGTACGAGTATTGCGGACCACCTGCATCCCTTCATGACTGATGTCTTGCCCGAAGACGAAGCCATCTTCCAGTAGGATAACTGTTCGTGTCAGAAACCCAGCATCGTGTTACAGTGGTTTCGCGAACATGATAGTGAACCCTCGTTGATGTTATGGCCACAAAATTCGCCTGATCTGAACCCAGTGGAAACATCTGGAACACTATCGGACGCCACCTTCGCGGCCACACCAACGCGCCATAATTTACGAGAACCGCGTTACCTGTGAGTAGATGTTTGTTGCCACATACCTTCGGAAACCTACCAAATATCCGTAGAATTTATACAACGGCGAATCGCTGCAATATCGTGTACCAAAGTTGGACCAACACGCTATTAACCAGGTGATCATAATGTTTCGATGCCGTAGCCCATATACTAATAAATCTTGTATATATGCAACATACAAAAGGAAACCGTGAAAAGGTCGCTAACTATACGTTATACTTGCTGCTCTCAATCCGTCTGGCCGCCCGCCGAATAATGTCTGCCTCACCAGTATTCCAGGTACCTACGAGGGGCGTTTAACAAGTAATGCAACATATTTCTTTTCTCGGCCAACTTCGATTTAAAACAAATGCGGCATTTGTTGTGGGACTTGGTGGAATATTTCTGCTTCAGCCCCTGTAGTTTCATGAAGTTTCGATAGATGGTAGCCCTGTGCGTCACCTTCCAAATGACGTCTGTAATGGAGGTGCGTTCGAAGCACAGAGCTGTCATTGAGTTTCCTTTGGCAGACAACCAGAGCACCGTAGATATTCACAGGCGCTTGTAGAATATCTATGGCGACCTGACAGTGATAAGCATGGTGATTTGTTGGGCAAGGAGTCTGTCATCATCCCAAAGAGGTCTCGAAAATATGCGAGATCTCCCGTGTGCCAACCGACCGCACACAGCTGACTCCTGCAGTGTTGAAACATGCGGACACCCTAGTTCGATGTCATCAACGGATCACAGACATCTTGCTACAAAACTGGATGTCTCTGTTGGCTGCTACGACGTCATTCAAGATGGCACCAGAGGGAGCCATTACTGGGTACTAAGTCAGTTGGAGTCCGGACCTCGTGGTGAACACACTGGTTGCCACCATATTGGTTAACATCACAGATGAGAGCGCCCTCTGGTGGTGGCGCTGTGTACTATGTCAGTTGGAGTTGGGACCACATGGTGAACAAACCAGATGGCCATACTGCATGACATTGTTTAAATAAAGACTTATGTCAAAGTCCTTTTCCCACAGATCCTTCGGAGGAGGTGACGGTCGGGTGACTGAGATTAGTACAAGTGTCCTTTCCTTAGCGCCATTTTCTTAGCTTAGTAGAGATAGACAAATTGACAATTGTTTGCCACCAAAATTGAAACTTGGCGCCTGTTCATAGGAGGAAGTGGCGGTTGGGTGACTTAGGTTAGTGGAGGTAGCCCAAGTGACCTATCTTCCTGCAATTTTCTTAGCTTAATAGATATAACCATGGTGTGATGCATTATCCTGTTGGAATTTGAACTTCCTGCCATTTTTCTGGGGGAGATGGGCATGATACTTTCCCACCAAAATTCATAATTCCCGCCAAAATCCACCATCTTGAATAACGTCATGGCAGCCATCTTGGATGACGTCATGCGCTGTTACCAAGTCTACACGCTGCCATCTTGAATGACGTCATCGCCGCCATCTTGGATACATCTGGCAACAATGCAGAATGTACAAACGTTGTTCCAATACTTCTGTGCAGAGTTGATCGTGCATTAAGGGGGTTGGTCTTGACAATTTTTTGTCGAACATGACAGGCGATGTAACATGGGGTCATCACTTCGAACCGGAAACAAAACGGTAATACATGGAGTGGCGCCACCTCTTCTCTGAAGAAATAGTTCAAAATCGCACACTCATCTGGTAAAGCAATGGCGACGGTCTCCTGGTACCCTGAAGTGGATATTCTGTTTGATATCCTTCCTCACAATGCAAGGACCAACTCTGATGTATATTGTGCTACGCTCAGTGAAAAAAGAAACCACTTTGGCGTGTTCTTAGTCACAAAACTGCAAACGAGCTCCTCCATGACTACTCAAGTTCTCGCATAAGACCGTGCACCCGAGTTGAGCTCACAGAACTTTGTTGGACTGTTCTTCTTCATTCATCCTACATCCCGAATCTCGCACCTTCCGACTTCCATCTCTTTGTACCAATGAAGGATGCATTCCGCGGTAAGTAGTACGTGGATGATGTTGGGGTTATTGGTACAGCAAGACGGTGGCTCTGATGTCGATCAGTAGAGTGGTACCACGCGGGCATACAGGCTCTCCCGGTGAGATGGCTTAAGGTGTCGCATTGAACGGAGATTACATTTAAAAATAAGGTTTTTTAGCCAAACGAATGGGCTATAATATGCTGTATTGAAATCCTGAATAACCGAACCTGCTTTCAAATGTGTTGAATTAATTATTGAACGCTCCTCGTAGCTCTGCACCAAAACCTTCCACATCACAGAGAGAAGATATATGGCGGTCTCTTTGGAAGGATAGATCATACCGAACATTTTCCTACATGCTACAGTCATGATTCAGTGGTGGTCGAAGTAGTCACCAGCGCTGTGTAGAACCCGTTGCCAGCGATGTGGAAGGCGTAGTATACCGTTAGCAGAGCCTGTTCTGTTGATGGTGCGAACGGAGAGGCCTACTGCCTGTGGAATCTCTGGAATAGTTCTGAAGTGAATGCCACGAAACCAAAACTGAAACGCCAGTCCAACGAATGGCGTCATTATGGGTCGCCACGAAAGTCGAAAGTGCTACAGAGCTCCAGTATGGTGAAAGTTAGGGTGATACTCGTATACGACTGTGATGGTGTTACCCTAACGCATTACGTTCCTCCACGGCAGACAGTCAATGCACAGTATTACTGTTCGTTTTTGGAGCATCACGGCGACCAGCTTTGCGAAAGAAGCGGCGACACTTTCTGTGCAACCCGCCCATCATTTTGCATGTCAATGCGCGGGCATATACAGCGCAAGCTGTGCCTGCTCTGTTCGGTCGATGGGACTGGGAAGTACGGTACCATCCACCAGACTTAAGTCCTTGTGACTTTGATTTGAATCCGAAGATGAAGAAACCACTTCGTGGCATTCGCTTCAGAACTGTCCCAGGGATTCGACAGGCAGAAGACCGCTCCATTCGCACCATCAAAAGAACAGGCTCTGCTAACGGTTTACTACGCCTTCCACATAGCTGGCAACGGGTTCTACACAATGCTGGTGACTACTTTGAAGGACAGCAACAGATGCAAACATGTAACTCTTTTGTATCGTTTGTGAATAAATAGTTGTCAATATTTAAGTTGCAACCCTCCTACTGTGATGCTGGATACTTGTGTTACCATGTGATTAGCATCCTTTACTGGGTATGTATCGTGTTCGAACAAGTATAGGACGCTCTGAAGCCATCGCTGAGATTTGTTCATTACCTGTGTGTACAACGCATTTAACGTCGACACTCTTATCGGAATATTCCTAATACTATGTTGTGTCCATCACCCATGTTATTGTGTACTGATAGATTTTTCTGTAGACTTGATCATCTGCTGTACTGTACCTATCGTGTTTTACCTGTGACCTTCCGTTTTCTTTTGACCGCTCTGATCTTGGCAGAAAGCCGAAACCGCTCACATTGTAAATTATGCAATAAAGCGCGTTCAAGACGGAAAGTGATTATTATACAGGATTTTTTCTATCTTCAGTCCACGGAAGTGCACCATAAGACACGAACATCGTCTTTGAAGCAGTAACACTGGAAACTGGTCTCGTAATCAAAAACCTGTTGTTGTTGTCGTGGCCTTCTGTGTGAAGACTGGTTTGAAGCAGCGTTCCACGCTAGTCTATCCTGTGGAAGCCTCTTCACCTTGCAATAACTACTGCAGTCTACGTCCATTTCAACTTGCTTACTGTATTCGTACCTTGGCCTTCCCTTACAGTTTGACCCTCCCTCGCCTCACAAACACACACACACACACACACACACACACACACACACACACACACATACACACAATTACTTCATTCCAATACAAAACTGAAAACTCGTTGATGGCTCTGAATGTATCCTATGAACTTATCCGTTCTTTAAGTCTAGTTGTACCATAAATTCCTTTTTTTTCCTCCAATTCGATTCAGTAAAATGTGTGTGAAATCTTTTGGGACTTAACTGCTAAGGTCATCAGTCCATAAGCTTACACACTACTTAGCCTAAATTATCCTGAGGACAAACACACACACCCATGCCCGAGGGAGGACTCGAACCTCCGCCGGGACCAAGCGCACAGGCCATGACTGCAGCGACCTAGACCGCTCGGCTAATCCCGCGCGGCTCGATTCAGTACCTTCTCATTAGTTACAGATCTACCCATCTAATATTCAGCATTCTTCTATGGGACCACATTTCCAAAGCTTCTGTTCCCTTCTTTTCTGAACTATTTATCGTCCACGTCTCTCTTCCATACAAGGCTACAGTCTAGACAAATACCTTCGCAAAAAGACTTCCTAACACTTAAGTTTGTATTCGATGTTAACAAATTCCTCTTTTTCAGAAATATTTTCCGTGATACAGCTACTCTGCCTTCTACATCATGTCTACTTCTGACACCATCAGTTATTTTGATGCCCAAATAGCAAAATTTATCTATTACTTTTAGTGCCTCATTTCTTAATCTAATTCCGTCAGTATCTCCTGATTTATTTCGACAAGATTCAGCTCCCCTTCTTTTACTTCTGTTGATGCTCTTCTTACAAACTTTTTTCAAGACAGTATCTCTCCCGTTCAGCTGCTCTTCCAAATCCTTTGCTAAGTCTCACGGAATTACAATGCCATCGGCAAAAATCAAGGTTTTTATTTCTTCTCCCCGATCTTTAATTCAGTCTCGAACATTTTCTTTGGTTTTCCTTACTGGCTGCTCAAAGTCCAGGTTGAATGACACATGGATTAGGCTACAAACTTGCCTCACTCCCTTCTCAATTAGTGCTTCCCTTTCATTTCTTTCTACTCATATCACTGCAGTCTGGCTTTTGTACAAGTTCTAGATAATTGTTCGTTCCCCGTATTTTATACTTCCTATCTTCAGAATTTAAAGGAGCATATTTCACTCAGAATTTTCAAAAGCTTTATCTATATCTACAAATGCTCTAAATGTTAGTTTGCATCTTTCCGCTCTATTTTCTAAAAAACCGATCTTTCTCGAGGACAGCTTCTACGAGTTTCGCTGTTCTTCTGTAAACAATTCGTGTGAACATTTCGCAAATATAACTTATTAAACTGATCTTTCGGTATTATTAACGCTTGTCAGCCCCTGTTTTTATTGGTGTTGGAATTATTACATTCTTCTTGAAGTCTGGAACATAGGCTATGTGAAATGAGAACTTGTGAAAAACATGAAAAGAAAGTGTTTCTTTCTGATGTAATGAACCAGGTTGTATGTAAGGTGACGTAACTGCTTGTCGTGGGGTGATGGACTACCATAGTTTACCGAGCTGGAAGGTCCGCAATGGAATGTGTGCAGATGCGCAATATGTGGTTGGAACACACTGGATATTGCAGGTTTCTGAACTACTCAGTCAAACACTGAAATCCGACGCATCACTCAACAGAGATCATGATTAAATTTGCTTCCACGAACAGACTCTGTGGAAACACGCTGTAATATTAATACGTACCGCGTGCAAGGAAATTAAATTGACCTACGCAGTCGAGCGTTTATGCCAATACACTTCATGGTCGCGGTAAACACGACAGCTCTGCTGCGGAGATACCTCCCCATAAAGCCAAAGAGATATTTGGAATTGCCGAGGGATACGAGACAGCTACTAGAACGTTAGTTCTCTGGGAGATTAGTGAACGACAAATGTGACACTAGTTTGATTCAAAGATTCAAACTACTTATGCGGAGTGAACTCCAAACCCATCGACAAAATTTCGGAGGTTGTTCAATGATATTTTTTGATTGTTTTTGTATAAGCGAGCCTATGGCCACTGTGTTTGTTTGATTTCTTACCCCCATTTACCATTTTATCTGAACTTCAATGAAAATGTCTTCACAACAGTGCAGCTGTCGACGGTATGCTCTGTGTGTCTTGTTTGCGAACAAACTTATTCCTTTGACTCACAGTACATGTTGTTGACAACAACAACGTCCATTTTATTCTTCGCCCTCACACTTGCATTCATTACTACCCCTATGTGACTCGGGATTTTCTCCTGGCAGTCTTAGTTGTAAGTTAACAGTGATAAATAGCAGTATGTATGCGTTTGCTGATGAAGACGTGGCTGATATACGCAACGTATATGTGTTTACTGATAGCAATGACAAAGAGGCACAACTTCGCTATACTGAGCTGTCCTGGCAGCGACGGTAACCATATCATATCTGTCTGAGGGCTGTTGCGTCACTGGGTGTTTCGTGTTGGACGGTTTGTCATGTGCAGGCTTTTTCACTATTTTGAAGGTATTCTCACGTAAACCAAGATAACTGGAATAATAAATGGAATAAAATATATTTATGTCATTACTGTGTACCAGGAGCGTTGAAAGAGTAGTGTAATAATTATTTTTTTCAGCCAGTTTCGGCTGAAAAAAGCCGAATTTGTTGTGGAACATCGTGGAATATTTCCATTTCAGTCCCTATAGCTTCAAGAAATTCCGCTAGTTGTCGAGGCTATACGTAGCCTTCAAAATGGCGTATGTAATTGAGATGCGTTCCAAGCAGAGCGCTGTCGTCGAATTTCTTTAGGCGGAATACAAGAGCGTTGCAGATATTCATAGGCGCTTGCAGAATGTCTACGGAAACCTGGCGTTGAATGAAGGTACGGTGAGTCGTTGGTCGCGGCGTCTTTCAAAAAATGGCTCTGAGCACTATGGGACTCAACTGCTGAGGTCATTAGTCCCCTAGAACTTAGAACTAGTTAAACCTAACTAACCTAAGGACATCACAAACATCCATGCCCGAGGCAGGATTCGAACCTGCGACCATAGCGGTCTTGCGGTTCCACACTGCAGCGCCTTTAACCGCACGGCCACTTCGGCCGACGCGGCGTCTTTCATCATCGCAACAAGTTCCCGCAAACAAAACCGATCTTCCACGTGCTGGCCAGCCGCACACAGCTGCAGCACCTGCAACTTTGGAACATGCGGACACGCTCATTCGAGGTGATTGAAGAATCATAATGCAACACATCGCTGCTCATCTACACTACTGGCCATTAAAATTGCTACACCAAGATGAAATGCAGATGCTAAACGGGTATTCATTGGACAAATATATTATACTAGAACTGACATGTGATTACATTTTCACGCAATTTGGGTGCATAGATACTGAGAAATCAGTACCCAGAACAAACACCTCTGACCATAATAATGGCCTTGATACGCCTGGACCTTGAGTCAAACAGAGCTTGGATGGCGTGTACAGGTACACCTGCACATGCAGCTTCAACACGTTCATCAAAAGTAGTGACTGGCGTATTGTGACGAGCCAGTTGCTCGTCCACCTTTAACCAGACGTTTTCAATTGGTGAGAGATCTGGAGAATGTGCTGGCCAGGGCAGCAGTCGAACATTTTCTCTATCCAGAAAGGCCCGTGCAGGACCTTCAACATGCGGTCGTGCATCATCCTGCTGAAATGTAGGGTTTCGCAGGGATCGAATGAAGGGTAGAGCCACGGGTCATAACACATCTGAAATGTAACTTCACTGTTCAAAGTGCCGGCAATGCGAACAAGAGGTGACAGACGTGTAACCAATGGGACTCCATACCATCACTCCGGGTGATACACCAGTATGGCGATGACGAATACACGCTTCCAATATGCGTTCACCGCGATGTCGCCTAACACGGGCGCGACCATCATGATGCTGTAAACAGAACCTGTATTCATCCGAAAAAATGACGTTTTGCCATTCGTGCACCCAGGTTCGTCGTTGAGCAAAATATCGCAGGCGCTCCTGTCTGTGATGCGGCGTCAAGGATAACCGCAGCCATGGTCTCCGAGCTGATAGTCCATGCTGCTGCAAACGTCGTCGAACTGTTCGTGCAGATGGTTGTTGTCTTGCAAACGTCCCCATCTGTTGACTCAGGGATCTAGACATGGCTGCACGATCCGTCACAACCATTCGGATAAGATGCCTGTCATCTCGACTGCTAGTGATACGAGACCGTTGGGGATCCAGCACGGCGTTCCGTATTACCCTCCTGAACCCACCGATTCCATATTCTGATACCAGTCATTGGATCTCGACCAACGCGAGCAGCAATGTCGCGATACAATAAACCGCAGTCCCGATAGGCTACAATCCGACCTTTATCAAAGTCGGAAACGTGATTGTACGCATTTCTCCTCCTTACACGAGGTATCGCAACAACGTTTCACCAAGCAACGCCGGTCAACTGCTGTTTGTGTATGAGAAAACTGTTGGAAACTTTCCTCATGTCAGCACGTTGTAGGTGTCGCCACCGGCGCCAACGTTGTGTGAATACTCTGAAAAGCTAATCATTTGCATATCACAGCATCTTCGTCCTGTCGGTTAAATTTCGCGTCTGTAGCACGTCATCTTCGTGGTGTAGCAATTTTAATGGTCAGTAGTGTAGATGTGTGTGTTGGTAGTGCTGACACGCTCGCCCATCGGTTGGGGTACTCAACGAAGAACCATCTTTGCGCAATTTTTTGCTCATTACCGATCGTGACAATTTTTGTTGGACATCGTCACAGGCGATGAAACATGGATTCATCATTTCTAACTGGAAAGAAAACGGCAGTCCGTGAGTAGCACCATACCACCTCTCCTCCAAAGAAAAGTTGAAAGTGGCGTCCTTTGCCGATAAAGTCTTGGCGACGGACTCCCGGGACTCTAAACAGGTTGTTCTGTTCGATGCTGTCCCTCATAACGCAACGATCAACTTCTGAATTGCATTATGCTACCCTCAGGAAATTGAAGAAACGACTTCAGCGTGTTCGTCGTCACAAAACTGTAAACAAAGTTGTCCATGTCAACGCAAGGCCTCCCACAAGTGTACGCTACCGAGAGAAGTGCACAAAACTTCACTGGACTGTTCTTCCTCATCCTACAGCCCGGACCTCGCACCTTCCGATTTTCATCTGTTTTGCCCAATGAAGGATGTACTCCGCGGGAAGGAATATGTGGATGATAAGGAGGTTACTGATGCAGTAAGATGTTGGCTCCGACGTCGACCAGTAGAGTGGTGCCAAGCAGGCAAACAGACCCTCACAATAAGGTGGCGCAATGCCTTCGCACTCAGTGGAGATTAGGTTGAAAAATAGGTTGTTGTAACCAAAAGATTGGGGAATAATTTGGCCAATGAGGTGCCTTCCCAAGTGTGAAATTTTGAAAACTGATGTTCAAAATTCCCGGCTTCCAGATATTCGTTTAAGTTACGCGGTGGGGTGATTCCCACGTTGCGAGCGAGAGAATTTGTTGTCCATGTGGACTGGCGTCTAGATGACGTTATACCTACCGCACAACAGTATACAGGAAGGAAAGTTAACAATAACTGCTGCATAGCCTTCCTAAGTGAAAACAGCAAGATGGCTATATTTCACCCATGATGGCCTCCTCCAGATTTCTCTGGAGATTGGTCAGCCAAAACCGTAACAGCAGGCATTTCTTTGAAATGAAATACCGGCTCGTAAAGTGATTGATTTTGCATTGACCGTACAACATTTTTCTATAAGCCGAGCTTTATTGAAGTAGTTTTCGGCCATACAGGTCGAGGACTGCCGTTCTGAAAACCTCTAGTTGCACACACGCCTGGCACTGCAGTGGAAAATGCAGCGTGTCTGGGAAATTCTACCTGTCGAATAGTGGACAGGCCACTACCCTATGCTCCGGGCGGGCGTCCTTAGAATTTGCCCGATTCCCCAAGGGACGCCCCTGCCACCCATAATGCTTTCTAGATTGCCCGCTACGTGCCTCATCCATTCTGTGGAGTTGTCAATTCATTAAACATGCAGCTAAATACAGGGTATCCGGGCTAGCGGTAAGAATACAAAAATATTTGTTAATACTTCAGTACCTGTTAACTTTTATAACTTAATTTGTCCAACATTGTATACAGGAACTCAAATATTTTTATACATGTTCTCACAGTTCAATGTGAGCACCTCCTATTGCTCGACAGATATCGGAATTGTACCCCACTTCTAGCCACACGATGGTAAGCATAAGTGTTATTATGGCCTGCACTGCGCTGTAGATCCATTGTCTAAAATCTACCAGATCTCAAACTCTAGTTCTATAAACAATATCCTTCATAAACCCTCATGCACTGAGTGGAATCAGAGCGGGTAGCCGTGGGGGCCAGTCAATTCCCCCCCCCCCCCCCCCGCTCTCCACCCCACCCCTCCCCTTCCGTTACAACGCTCGGGAAACGTCTCATCCAGAAATGGGGTAACGTCCTCATGATAGTGGTGTGGGGCACCATCCTGCTGGAAAAAGACTTCAGGAGGCGTCTATTGAGCTGAGTAGTTGGCCAACATAGGCGTGACCTGTCACTGGCGCGCATGCGCTGTTGATGAAATGCTGAGGATCACGTCCTAGAGAGTGTCCCTATCGAGTATGTACTTATATATCAACATAAAATGTCGATTTCTTTCGTTATAAGGTTTTTTTTGTGTGTACCTCTAGCTCGGACACACTGTAAGTAGATGGAAAATGAAAAATGAAGTAGGTGGTAGATGCTCAGGCCTCGCCATCATTGACATTACCAGTGGCAACAACATACATATACCTATGAACTGGCGCAACCACTATACAGATTTCTATAAACTGTTGCAACAACAATGAAATGTGTAATGTATCATCTCAATACTAGGGTGATGCATTTCAACTTTGTTTTAAAGTACTCAGAAAATATTTCGATGAACCTCTAAAATTTTGTAGATGAACTTCATCGATAATAAGTGGTCTGGCAATGAAGTGTTCACACCCTCCGGCGAGACATTCGAAAAACACGAAAACCGCAAGTAATCAAACTGGCAAAAGCATTCGGGGATTGCACTAAATATTTATAAGAGAACCCCATTATGCTAAACCAAAGAAACCAAAATTTGTGTCATTCACTTGCCAGCATGACATTTTTGTAACGTAGTGTTGTACCGATGTGCTTCGCATTGATAACACTCGGTAAATGAGAGAAATTATCGAATGTACTGTGATATTCAAGAAACGCTGCTAGAAAGTAAACCTAGAAAACAGAACACGATGGAACTTCCCTTCGACTCACTGTTGGAAATGCCGCAGTGCTGTGAGAAATCTAACTCTCGGCAGTGGCTGGAATCTGCTCACTGTGGAACCTTCCTCACAAGGGACGTGAAAGCGATCATGGACGTTAAGTTCGTCGAATTTTGTGGCATCACAATGTTGGATTTCACGTTGCGGAGTATTTCCAAGTGTGGAAGGTAAAATAACACGTCAGATGTTTTTATTTATTTATTTATTTATTCATTGTTTTGAAGAAGCTTGACCAATGAGATGCAAGATTGGAGCGACTGTTAGTACTCTCCATTTAAACCATTTGCATGTTAGTGATGTTAGACTGTCAGTAGCCTGACTACCGTGGTACTCTGTGGCATAACAAGAATTTTTCTATTTTTATACTCATGAAATATGGCTTTTGGATATGCGAATGGCCCCATTTGTGGTTTATTTTATTGTGTCACACGTCCCAGTTATAGTCTGTGTTATGGGATAAAGAAACGTGAGTGACTAGCCAAAGATAGAGAGTAGTGGGCTTTGTCAATGTACAACCTGAGGGAATGCTAAGCAAAGAGCTTGCCTGTAGGCTTCGGAAAAGGTCGAAAGAGTCGAGAATACGTGGTATCGGATGGCTACAGCCAATAGGAGAGGTTCCCCTCCGGGCAGTTAGAACAACGAGATATTGTCTCCGGAAGTCCACCACGCTTGGGAACTGTTCGATGAGCAGGTCTGGGGTGCGGAAGCTGTTGTGGAGCTCTTGCTGGTGTGGTGGAGAAAACTAAACTCTGTCCTAACAAGCCATGAAGGCCCAACGGCACCGACCGACCGCCATGTTATCCTCAGCCCACAGGTGTCAGTGGATGCGGATATGGATGGGCATGAGGTCAGCACACTGCTCTTCCCGCCGCTGACCAGAGCCGCTACTTCCCAATCAAGTAGCTTCTCAATTGACCTCACGAGGGCTGAGTGCACTCCGCTTGCCACCAGCGCTGGGCAGAACGGACGGTCAGCCATCCAAGTGCTAGCCCGATCCGACAGCGCTGAACGTCGTTGATCTGACGGGAACCGGTGTTACCACTGCGGCAAGGCCGTTGGCTGATAGGGTGGATAAGAGCTGTAAAAATAAGTTATATCATCGTGCATAACGTTCTTAATGTGTCATTCAGAACACATATAGTCAGGGAAGTGTCGGAAGATAGTTTAACTTTCATAATTTTGTTCATATAAAGTAATTGGTATATTGTCGTCGTGGCCATTGAGTGTGAGTATTACCCACCAGCTGTGTACTCTATTTGGGAATAATGGTGAGTAAAATCTGTTATTCTGAGAGAAGGTGTCGAGTTGTTTCTTAATTAGTAAAGTTTTGTGGTATAAAGTTGAATTTTATACGAGCTTGCGAAGTATCTTGCAGACTTGCGACTGGATTCAAGGCTTACTTGCAGATAGAACTCAACGGAACAAAATCGACAACGTAAAGGTAATACCCAGAGTACCACAGGGAAGTGTGACAGGACCGCCGGATAGTTACGTTGTTTAAGGAAACAGGAAGTATTCAGCCATATGTGAAACGTCAACCACGACCTGCAACAAATGATGGTGCCCAAGTAGGTGTTTTAGCTGCTGTCGCGGCTAATCCGCACATCAGTAGCAGACAAATTGCGCGAGAATCGGGAATCTCAAGAACGTCAGTGTTGAGAATGCTACATCAACATTGATTGCACCCGTACCATATTTCTCTGCACCAGGAATTGCATGCCGACGACTTTGAACGTTGTGTACAGTTCTGCCACTGGGCACAAGAGAAACTATGGGACGATGACAGATTTTTTGCACGCGTTCTATTAGCGACGAAGCGTCATTCACCAACAGCGGTAACGTAAACCGGTATAATATGCACTATTGGGCAACAGAAAATCCTCGATGGCTGCGACAAGTGGAACATCAGCGACCTTGGCGGGTTAATGTATGGTGAGGCATTATGGGAAAAAGGATAATTGGCCCCTATTTTATCGATGGCAGTGTAAATGGTGCAGTGTATGCTGATTTCCTACGTTATGTTCCACCGATGTTACTGCAAGATGTTTCACTGAATGACAGAATGGCGATGTACTTCCAACATGATGGATGTCCGGCACATAGCTCGCGTGCCTTTGAAGCGGTATTGAACAGCGTATTTCAAGACAGGTGGATCGGTCGTCGAAGCACCATACCATGGCCCGCACGTTAACCGGATCTGACGTCCCCGGATTTCTTTCTGTGGGGAAATTTGAAGGACATTTGCTTTCGTAATCCATCGACAACGCCTGACAACATGCGTCAGTGCAATTTCAATGCATGTGTGAACATTAGGGAAGGCGAACTACTAGCTGCTGAGAGGAATGTCGTTACACATATTGCCAAATGCATTGAGGTTGACGGACATTATTTTGAGCATTTATTGCATTAATGTGGTATTTACAAGTAATCACGCTGTAACAGCATGCGTTCTCAGAAATGATAAGTTCACAAAGGTACATGTATCACATTGGAACAACCGAAATAAAATGTTCAAACGTACCTACATTCTGTATTTTAATTTAAAAAACCTACGTATTACCAACTGTTCGTCTAAAATTGTGAGCCATATGTTTGTGACTATTACAGCGCCATCTATCACAAAGCGAAAAATGTGGTCCAACTAAAACATTCATATTTATTGACGTACTACACGAATATGTAATTAAAAATGGGGGTTCCTTCAAAAAAAAAAAACCGCAGTTGATATCCGTTTGACCTATGGCAGCGCCATCTAGCGTGCCAAGCATAGCGCCATCTGGTTTCCACCTTCAAGCTAGACAAGTTTCGTTCTTTGTAGTTTTTTTGTTTGATGCTTACTTCTTGAGATATTTGGCCGGTCACTATCAATGGACCACCCTGTATATGATCTAGTAGAAAGCGTCGGATGCTCTTTAAGATTATTAGCAGATGACGCAGTTGTCTATACCAAAGTAGCAACGCCGGAAGATGGTAAGAATTTGTAGAACGACCTGCAGAGAACTGATGAATGTAACATATTGCACATACATAGGAAAAGAAATCCACTATTGTACAGTCACACTATTGATGAGAAACAGCTGCAGACAGCGTCTGCCGTAAAATATCTAGGCATTATTGTGCAGAGCGACCTTAAGTGGAATGACCACACAAAGCCGATAGTGAGTAAAGCACACACAAGATTCAGGTTCATCGGAAGAAACTTAAGGAAATGTAACTCATCCACGAAACAAGTGACCTATAAGGTGCTTGTTCGCCCGATTCTTGAGTATTGTTGATCTGCCTGGGATCCCTATCAGGTAGGGCTGATAGAGGAGATAGGAAAGGTCCAATGAAGAGCAGCGCGTTTCGTCACGAGATCGTTTAGCTGGCGAGAGAACTTTACAGAGATACTAAACAAACTCCTCTGGCAGACGTTACAAGAAATGTGTTGTGCATCACGGAGAGATTTAGTACTAAAATTTCGGGACAGCACTTTTCAAGAGGAGTCGGACAACATATTATTTCCCCCCACATACATATAGCGTATTGACCACTAGGAGAAAATTCGAGAAATTAGAGCCAATACAGAGGATTACCGACAATCATTCTTCTCATGCACTATTCGGGAGTGGAACAGGCTTGGAGAGGACAGATAGTGGTATCGAAAGTACCCTCCGCCACACACCATTAGGTGGCTTGCGGAGTATGATGTAGATATTTACACAAGTTTCGTTGCAACATAGTCATGAGCACATGTTCACGCCAATTCTGTGGGCGCAGATTAACAAATAGAAATTCAAAGTTTGTCGGGTGATTAATCCTCTTAAATGCTTACTAAAGATATGTGCAGGGAGGGGACCCCCCAAGAGGGATCATTGCTGACAAAATGTTATTAAATAGAATTTTCCATGCATAATGTTCGGCCGTAGCCGGCTTGGGCTGGCCGGAGGGTGCTGGCCGGAAGACCATGGTCGGCACATTCCTGCCACGTGCTCCTCGGTCAGACTCAAGTCCCACGGGTTGGTTGCGCTGACGGGGGTACGCTACTAGCAAGGCTCGTTGGCGGAATCAATCCTCCAATCAGAGACTAATCGTGTGATCACGTGGGGACGCGGCCGGGAGCGGCGAGGGCGGCTTGGAAACAGCCCCGGGCGCTCTTAGCTTCTGACCTCGGCCCCGAGTAGTCGCTCCTCTAGCCTCTGCCTCTCTGATGAGCAGACGGCGAACCCTCTTGGGGCTGCTCGGCCCTACGTAGGCACCACTGTACCATCATTACAAGAATAAACTGGGTCCATTCCACTTCAATTAATTTTCATTTTACAACGCTCTCCGCTCCTGACCTCTATCCTGACGAACAGATAATAGAAGCTGAGCCACAGTATTTTCACTCTATTATTTTTTAGATTTTGGGCAATTTCTCTGCTACTTGTACTGTAACTACACTGCTCGCCACATGGATGCGTGGAAACAGTTTTGAGCCCATTTGAGCTATCGGAGTGTGCTTAAGTGTGTTAATGTTTTCCAAAATTGATTCTATGAAATTTCAAACCTCCTTTTGTGAAAATTTTCGTTCGATTTTAACTTGTTCTTTGTAAGTGAGGTTTAGCCACATGTATAGTAGTTGACGTGATACATAAATAGAGAGTGAGTCAGATATTGTTTAATGTCCTGCAGTCCGATATAATGATTTTGATGGCCATCTGCCATGTCTTACGTAATAATTTGGTAATATTTGCTGTGTTGCTTTTGTAAATCCTAATTATATTCATATCCGGACTCCATGCGGTCCCGTCACTGTGTGGTCGTTACCTCCTGTCCGGCAATGGCGTTTGTTTGAATTCTTTGATGTGAGATAAGAGCCTGTCAGAGCTAATTTCATTAATTTTCCTGAAATTTTAAACTCCGTGGTAGACTTTATTTGTTGACAATATCCACACCAAATTGCTTTGCTAAACGATATCAGACACGGTGCTTATCCTGATAATGTATAACATAATTTGTGCTTTCGTCAACGTGCATTTATAGAAAACCCCTCATCAATCTCTGTTATGCTTCGCTTTCCGACTGTGCAAGCTTGCGCAATTACTCCGAATACCTACCACGCGGACTCCCCCCCCCTCCCCCCCCCCCCCGTTTCTGCTGTAGCTTTTACTTGTTCTTGTGTAAACGTGATGTTGCATATTGCTACATGGAGCAACACTGATTTTAATCCACGTCCGTACTCTGTAGGGTGACTGAAGTTCCTATTTATGTAGGAGACCAAATAAGATAAAATTCGTAATTGAATCGTGATTACCATGCCTGATATCAATGTTATATGTATAACCTCATGTTGAAGGCCGTTTTTTATACCAATAAATGTAGATAATTATCGCGTTTTGAGTTCAATATAACCGGATCACCACTCTATTTCCTTAATAAATACTGATTGTGTTGAACCCCTTGCAAAGAATGATTTGAAATATGAAAAAATTGCAGGACGAGTTATTAAAACTTTAATGGACCAAGATCAAGGAGTAGCTCAACTACTGTCATGATAAAGCAAACAGTTACCGCCCTCTGTACTGAAAGAGTTGGTTCGAGGTGCAGCTAGCGATAGCCTTTGAATTATTAACCTGAGTAGATTTCAGGTCCCGTATGGATGTAATTAAAATCGGGCTGCTGGCCGGAGTGGCCGAGCGGTTCTAGGCGCTACAGCCTGGAGCCGCGCGACCGCTACGGTCGCAGGTTCGAATCCTGCCTCGGGCATGGATGTTTGTGATGTCCTTAGGTTAGTTAGGTTTAAGTAGTTCTAAGTTCTAGGAGACTGATGACCTCAGAAGTTAAGTCCCATAGTGCTCAGAGCCATTTGAACCATAAAATCGGGCTGTTATTGGTAATTAAAATCGCTGTACCAAGAACCCTGTACGCTGTCGGAGGTTAAGATGAGTGCAGAAATTATCAGAGAGTAGATGCAGATATAATCCTAAGTTACGTAGTCTTGAAAAGAGAACAAAATAGCACGGATACGATAGTACTTGCGATTCATGTACCATAGTTCCATTCTACCCCCACTGTGCCATATCGCTTTCTTGGCCAGCTTCCTAATTTTCTCATTTCAAGTTTTCTAAAGGGTTCTGAAGCTTTGATTTAATGGAAGCGTGTTCTGGAGTAATCAATGCTATGTTTATGGATTATTGGTTATAGCTTGTTCAATGTGCTGCACGTGTGTGCTCCAGAACTTGCGCTGTCTGGGCACTACATGCTTCGCCTCGGCTTTGTTAGGATATGCGTACAAAGAAAGCAGATTACCAACAAACTGGAGGCCAGCGTGGGCAGGCTTGTTAAAGCAGTGCGAAGAATATTCCCTCTTCTCTAATGAGGCAGCTCATAGCACCGCCGATTGTCAGCCCCGACGGCACGGGACAGGTACCAGCTAGCCGAATGAATTAAACAGTCTTTGTCTACTTTGCTGCACAGGTGGCAGACTTGCTACAATATGGGAACGCAGGTAGATGTGAGTCCGCAACTGCAATCAAATTTCTCTAGTCTCGAGACATACAGTATGTTCGGATATTTCCATTGAAAGTTCTAGGACTTGCAGTGGGGAGTCAGTGTATAATACTTTCAATAGGCTCCCATGTCTGAAATGTACCGTTTTTGTTCTACGACGGTTTCAGTTGCGATGTTTAACTTTTCCACTTCTGCTTCAGGAACTGAATTACGGGTGACGCAGTTATTAGGTAACAATTCGAAAGGAAACATAACGAAATAACGTTGGTTGCCTCCACATCGAGACGCAGTTGAAATTGATTAGTGCTGCTCTGTATATACTGTATGCTGGGTTCTTTTTTGTTTTGAAATAATGTAAACACGTAATGTTTAAGTGTTTACACAAAAATTGTGGTGTCACCGCCAGACACCATAGTTGCTAGGGGGTAGCCTTTAAATCGGCCGCGGTCGGTTAGTATACGTCGGACCCGCGCGTCGCCACTATCAGTGATTGCAGACCGAGCGCCGCCACACGGTAGGTCTAGTCTAGAGAGACTCCCTAGCACTCGCCCCAGTTGTACAGCCGACTTTTATAGCGATGGTTCACTGTCTACATACGCTCTCATTTGCAGGGACGACAGTTTAGCATAGCCTTCAGCTACGTCATTTGCTATGACCTAGCAAGACCCCATATTCAGTTACTATAATTACTTCACGAATGTATTCTGAACAGATAATATTGTGAATCATGTACCGTCAAGATCGACGTTCATCATTAACGGATTAAAGTTAAGTATCAAACTAAGTACGTCCGCTTTCTGAATTCTCATTCCTTGTCATGTTCCAGACCTCACGTCAGTATAGTTCTTCCCTCCTCACGCTAGTCCAATTGAGCTAAAACGCGTGCATTTCGGCCTCCATTCGTAACACGATGTTGGCTCTTCTGATAACACAAAAAAAGTGCTTATGTGATAAAGAGACGTTACGTTATGCATCCTTTCGAATTGTTACATAATAATTGTACTGCGTCACGCCTAACTCAGTTCCTCAAACGGAAGTGCATGATTTAAACCATCTGAAATGAGGCCGTCGTAGAACGGAACCAGTACGTTTCCAGACATGGGCTCCTATTTAAAATACAGGGTGTTTCAAAATGAATATACGGGTTTTAAGGCTTTGTAGCATTCATTACATTCACCTTACAATTATAAATAATACAACAAATGAAAGAGCAACTCAAACAGTTTTGTTTGTGTACCTGTGGGCAAAGGAAAGAGAATGGAATGAGCCGAGAGTGACTGAACAACGTGTTGAACGAGTGAGAGCCTTTCACCCGTAGCCCCAAGAAATCAGTTTGGAAGGCTAGTCATGAATTAGAAGTGCCAGTGACACCTGTGTGGAGACTTAAGGAGAAGCGTACAACTACGTCCTTATTTGCAATTGTTCCAAGCTCCAAAGCCTACAGAGTACGGTTTACGTGCCAACTTTGCAACCGAAACGTTGCTGCATGGCGATGAAGATTTTCTGGATCGTGTCGTCTTCTGTGATGGATCGACGTTTCACTTAAGTGGAAATGTGAACACAAGTAATGCGCGCATCTGAGGGTCAACGAGGCGGTATAGTGGGAAAGAGACCTAGCTGAACTCTTCTGTGCTATATCCCGGCGGAAAGTTTACGAGGAGCCTTTCTTTTTCGGTGAAGCCACTGTAACTGGTGTTTCTTATCTTGATGCTCTGAATTATGGCTCTTTTCCTCTAGTGGAAGAAGCTGACCCAGAGAGCTTTATTTGACAGCAGGGAATTGCACCTCCTCATTGTCGTAACTAAGTGCGCGATTGGTTAAACGACGTTGTACCTTAACGATGTGGCCGAATGCCAGAGCTTGTTTTGCATGACCTCCATGTTCACACGCGAGCTGACTCAACGCGACTTTTACATTTTGGGATTCACAACGGATCTTATGTGTGTGCCTCCGCTATCCACTGACCCACCTCACTATATAAATAGCATCGTTGCAACAATTATACCAGACACACTGATCAAGATTTGGGAAGAACTCCCATACTGACTCGATGTCAGACGAGTGGAGGTCACATTGAACACTTGTAAGAAAAACTGTTTCAGCTGCTCTCATTTCATATATTACTTAGTACTGTTAAGATGAATGTAATAAATACTACAGAGCCTTAGAAGCCGTACATTCATTTCGAAACGCCTTGTATCATGCACTCACTCCCGTTGACAAGTCTTAGAAAATTGTAGCAGGCCGTTGTGGCCTAACGGTTCTAGGCGCTTCAGTCTGGAACCGCGCGACTGCTACGGTCGCAGGTTCGAATCCTGCCTCGGGAATGGATGTGTATGATGTCCTTAGGTTAGTTAGGTTTAAGTAGTTCTAAGATCTAGGGGACTGATGACCTCAGAAGTTAAGTCCCATAGTGCTCAGAGCCATTTGAACCAATGATTTGAAACTTAAATTGGTGTTTGTTTAAGGGTTTATTATATGCATTTTAAGGTATGTTTGGGGATTTAAATTTTAATGTCAAGTAGTTTCAGCTGAAACAATTAACTGATGTCGTTAAAATTGTCTTCAGCTTAAGCTTGACATCATTGCATCAGCGCTATTTGCCATTAGTACTGGATCATGTTTAATATTGAATGAAGGATGTAGTACTGGTAACCGTTAAAAATGGATTAGACAACATGCGTTTGTTGTAAATGGCGAGTAGGAATTTCTTGTTAATAAAGTTTTTTTAAAAACATGTCTGAATTAATGTTAGCAGTGGCACCTTACCACTTCCTGCAGCTCCCACTACACAACAAACTAGAGAAGTTTTACAAATATATGATAAATAAGAGAGAAACGTTGTGTTATACCTACTTGAGCTGGTTCATAGTCACACTGGAAAGCAATTCAACTTCGAAAAATAATTTCATCGGAAGACAGACTAGTTGTAACCATGCGGTAATTGTTTTTATTCATTCTATTTAATAATTTGTTCAAAAACTTGAGGTTTCTCTATGTCTATTATTAATTCCAATTCCACTACAGTACTTACTCAGTAGAGCATCATATGCAAAGCCTGGTGAAGTAATATGATGAGCAGGATACATTTATTAACTGAATTATTCACAAATCACCTCCATCCTTAAATTTATGCAGTCAGTTAACTTCGATAATATAGTTTTAATATGCCTAAATTTAACATATAATCCGAGATATATACCTCTTCTGATATTTGCTAGTCTCAGTACAGCACAAATTCCTTCTGTTTTGTGCAAAACTTACATTTTACAATCCATGTTTCGTGTGTAGGAGTGTCACTTTATTCTACAGAAGACCACAAACTGGTTCGATAGGGGAAAAGGTGACAAAGGAAGTGTGTGGAGGGGAGGGAGAGGAGGCTCTGGTAAAGTGGATTGGGTGGGGTGGACCAATAGCTGGTAGGATAGGTAAATGTCAGGGTAGATTTCATGATCTGTGAGCGGGAGGTAGTTGAAGTTTCTCTGGGAGAGCATTTGGAGGATGTGTAGGTGGAGGGTTGGTGGGATGCGGTGTAAAAGGCAAAGTAGGGTATGAGGATTGGAAAGTAGAACTTGGTATGTATTGCTCGGGGGTGTTCAATGTGAGTGAGGAGAAGTGGCACTTTGATGAGTTGGTGGGATGCGGTGTAAAAGGCAAAGTAGGATATAAGGATTGGAAAGTAGAACTTGGTATGTATTGCTCGGGGGTGTTCAATATGAGTGAAGAGAAGTGGCACTTTGATGAGTTGGTGAAGGATCCTTATGAGGGAAGGTAAACGAATCTGAAAAGTGAGATGGAGTGCATGGTGTTCGAGGATCTGGAGGGACTGATAGATCTTGGGTGACGTGGAGAGAGAAGAAATGTGCTTTTTAATAGAGGTATTGAAAAAGGAGTAGTGTTTGTATAAAGTTAAAGGTAATATATGTAGCGTGCCTCTATCATTAATTCGCTCTTGAAGCCCTCGACATGTCCAGAATCTTCCTTACGATTTCCTTTGCTTAGGGCCGCGGTGGTCTAGCGGTTCTAGGCGCTCAGTCCGGAACCGCGCGACTGCTACGGTCGCAGGTTCGAATCCTGCCTCGGGCATGGATGTGTGTGATGTCCTTAGGTTAGTTAGGTTTAAGTAGTTCTAGGGGACTGATGACCACAGATGTTAAGGCCCATAGTGCTCAGAGCCATTTGAACCAACCTTTGCTTCGCTTCGACATCGCTAACAGACCTAACGTAGCTATTTTACGTGCATTCACTTTTGCAAGCGAACTTTGTTGTGTTCGTGATAGCAAACAACTGCCGCTGGAGAACGCTGCGGTCCCAAATGACTTTGAGAATCACATATGATGTTCGAGCCCATTTCTGAGCGTGCACCAACCCCACTGAAAACTACATCGGACCTGCTCCATAGTTTTCAGGAACTGGGTTCGTGTGAAGACGGCATTACCAATGAGCGGCGTGTGAGATAGACTGTGTGGCATATAGCCCTGATGATTAATAAGGAAACGATTATCGGTGGGCCCAGATCAATACTGGACACTTTTACGGTTACAAAGCAGTCGTAAGAAGGGCCGCCAGTGACGCAAAATTTTTAACTGTGCTGTCTGCCCACATTTTTATCACTGTTTTTAAACAGTTCATGAAGACAGCATTATGTTATTTATGTCTCTCCCACTCAAGTCACCTTTTAAAATTATTTTAGATTCATAGTACATGTGTCTCCTTGTTTTTGTTTTTTTGTTTTAGCATCTAAATTGGCGTTAAGTTCTGCTGGCTGAAGAGTGGGTTATTTGTACTGCTGCCAGCCCACGCCCATCCCTGGCCTACATGGGGTGAAGGGGTATGAAATAACAATAAAGGGAAAAAATCATGAAACAGATACCATACTCTCCGCCTCACTTTCCGCATGCACTTACCTTCCCCCACAAGGATCCTTTACCAGTTCAATAAATTCCCACCTCTTCTCACTCACAATGAATCTCTGAACAAACTACACCATCTGTAAACTCGAGTCTAACAATCCTGTTGTGTCCCCTCTCCTTGTGAGTCCTAGTGTGCTGCCACTTCTCGACCTACACATCCCACCAACCCTTCACCTGCGCGCCCTCCACGTCCTCTCCCACAGAAATTTCAACCATCCCCCAGACCACGAAACCCATCCCGACCTATACCTATCCTACTAACTCCGCATGCACCCTACCCTATCCATCCCCCAAGGGCTCTCTTCTCCTCCTCTATCCGTACCACGCCCCCTTTTCCCCTTCCCGGTCACCCCATGTCCTTCTCCTCACCAGTCTATATATCCCAATACCAGACATCCCTCTCACCTTGTCCCCCACAGCCACCCATATATCTCCACCACCTCTAACCAGTCCTCCGTTCTCATCACGACCACTCTCCTATATCCCTACATACCCACCCTTCCTTTCATCTACAGTCTACCGCCCCAGGGCACGTCCTTTTTCAGTTTTAGTCAAAGTGCACAGTGCTCCGAATGTAGTGGTGAGTATATCTTCTGTCGTGTTCAGTGTTTCAAGTGCTTTTTCAAGTGTTTAGTGTTCTTCGAGTGTTTCCACTCCAATTCCAATGATAAATGCACTATTGTAACCTAAATGTACTTAAAAAGATTCCAACGTGCGATCACTGCACTTCTAAAAGTACACAGCTAACAATCAATACACTGCCAACAGCCAGTAGTCTCGATGCAGCGACAGTTACCGCTTGATAATGACCGAGGGATACACAAGGAAAAGCTCATGGGAAGTTAACCAACTGAAGCAGCCGAAATTCCGTGAAAATTTTATTGATTCATATAACTGCGAGATCATCCAATAGCAAATTCTGTAATGAACTTTGTAGTACAGTTACAGTTCGTACGAAGAAAGCTCCTTGTATCTGACTATGTCCCTAATTTGCGGGATATGTGTGTACCATCTGGTATTTGAAAGCTTGTAAAAGAAGTGTTATTCTTTTTACCATTTTCTCGTCGTAACTTGTATACTCTTTTCACAAAAGAAAAAAAAAAGCTTGAACGAGATAACAGAGTGATTATTTTGAGCATGTTTCCGAGACAATGGGTGGAGTTATAGTTCCCTCAGACTTGACTACTGTCAGATGGATTTACTGACAACTGACAGATGGTTCTGTTTGCCAATGGGCTGCTTAGTTCCTAGACCCTCTGAAAAGGAAATACTTCTGTAAAGACGGTATCGGTATTACGGAAATAATCCCAGCTGGTGTATTTCAATACAAGAAAGGCACAGGACAGGTGATATTCTTCAAAGCATAAAAAGAAAAAAGCTTCTGACCTGGAATACATTCATATTGCAATAGTCTGTGGGGAGAGATTCTAGAGACTACTGTCATCATGTCACTATAGGAAAGCTGAAAACGATAAAAACGATTCGCATACGATAGCGTCGAACGAGTGGAATTTAGCAATATCTGCAGAAGCGGAGGGAAGCGTGACAGCGACAGGTTATCAAACGCAAATATCCGCCCAAATATCCGCCGCCTCTCCCACGTGTTCTCAAGCGGAAAAGCGACCTGGCGGCGACAGTGTAACTGGCAGCTCATTCCCTTCGCCTTTGGCTGGAGAATGTTATGTGAGCCACTGTGTACTGTTCTTAAAAAGCAGATTCCCCCTTCTCTCAGTTAGTCGATCAGTGCTCCTGCCGCTGACAAGCCAGGCGTATGCTGGGGCGCAGAACGAGCGGAAAAAGCAGACCAGTGCGGCACTGGCAATATGACGCATGCTAATGTGTCTAATGGAGGCACAGAGCAGGGTAGGCCAGATACCTGCGTCCAGTTGCGCAGGGTTTGGGGCGGTGGCACAGTTTCCGGCCTCCTGCTCGACTCATTGGAACCGCTCCCCATCTAATTGATCCAAAGTCGGAAGCATTATATTATTATGATGTAAAGAATCTCTTCTGTGCGGCATGAGATATCCTAACTGTGTGGAATAAACACTCAAAGAATTTTGCCAACGAACAGGAAAAGAAACACAATACTCGTTTTATAAATTGAAAAACCTCTCTCTTCTTCAGTCTATATTTATTTATGTTCCAAGACACCTTTCGCCTTGTACTTAAAGGCGCCTTCAGTGGATTTAATGCAAAATAAAACAATTTTTTTAAATATGCATCACATACAGTTAAGAAAACATTTCACATCATAATTTTTACATAACCAATTTACTGCTTATGGTTATTCGTTTTGCTTGCCGAACCCTGAGTTTGCTCTCATCTGCTCATAGGTTAGAGGTCGCACTATCACTTCACTTACAAAACATCGACACACATTCACGTCATGATATTTCCGTTTTGAACTTTGATATTTCGTAAGTTTACTGTTGTATAACATTTCTATTGGTCTGGCACTAACTGCAGTTTTTTCTTACTGAGAATCGTGACTGATTTCTGTCGTAGGTGTGTGCTCAGTCTAACTTCGTATTTACTTACGTACGTGGTGTCAACCTATGCAAAGCTAAAAGCTGTTCATTTCGATTGTGTCTCTCTATGTTTTTGTGTATCTCTATCTCTGTCTCTGTCTCACACTACTATTATTTCTATTAATGACAACAGTGAGTTGTTTTTCATGTACCTCGGTCTTTCATAAATGCTTTCTTTTCAGCTTTGATGTATTGTATCAGATAATTTTCTCACGAAATTAGAAAATTCATTCAGATTATTTTTATCTTTTCTTCTCTAGCTGGTGGCTGATGCTGAGCGTCTCAGAGGATGCTCTGGAAATGTGAATCGATTTGTCCCACTCTTTCAGGTCCTCATAATGTTCTTTGTATTGGACATAGGTTATTTTACCTGTTTGTCCCGCGTATTTCCCACCATATCCGTTGCATTGTAATTAATGTATACTTGTGATTCTTCCATTTCTCTAGGCGTATTTTATGACGAAATAAATCTCAGGTGAACAGCCTGGTATGAGTGTGCATAGGACACAATTCAGTACATCAGCGCACCTAATGATGGCAACGTGGTCGATTGCCGAAATATTGTGTCCTATGCACACACATACCAGGCTGTTCACCCGAGATTTATTTCGTAATGTATACTTGTTTCCAGTATAAGGCTATGTCTCTTCTCAGTTATGAAAAGTATTGTTTGACAGAATTGTCTGTTGTTTATGCTATGTTTATACTTTACCTTTTGAAAATTCGTCATATTTTGTGTGAGTTTGTGTTTGTATATCACTGTCCACCATCTGGTGTCTAATGTTACATATTGTTGATTATTCTGTGTTGTTGCTGTTGTTGTGATAGTGAGGATATGTGTGTTTTTACAGGGTTATGTTGTGTTGTTTGTGGCTTTGGGGCTACTGTTTATCTTTCAATTTTTTTGCTTAGCTTTGTGATCATGTTACTGTTGTATCTGTTGTTTGTGGCTCTCATCTTTTTCGTAGTTTTCTTCGATGAGTGTAGCTGTGTTAAGTCAATGGAGAACACTTCGAAGTGCTGCTTGTTATTGTGAATTTAGGTGTTGCAAGGTTTGGTGCATAAATGTTTCAGTTGTTGTGACTTTACTGTAAAATTCAAATATGTGGTTGTTGTGTTGTCTTTTGACTGTTACATATAAAAAGTTAACATGATTATTATGTTCCTTTTCTATTGTGAATTTAATCTTTTGTGTGTGCCTTGATAATAGTAGTATGTAGCTTATCAGTTTTTGTTTGTGGTTCATCTACTAAGCAAAGGGTTTTGTCAGTGCACCTTAAGCAATATAATGCAGGGTAGCGCAGTTAAAAGTAGCCCGCCTCCCCTTTGAATGAGACTGCAATATTTCGACTTCTGAAATAGAGCAAACAGCTACGAAAATGGACAGTTTTACGCAATAATCGATTGTTAGTATTCCTCTGACAGCATTTCAGTTTATTTCATCAGTGAAGTTAGACATTACTCTTTACCATATGCAAAATGACTTTCTCGATAGAAGAAATAATTGAAATAGCGGAAGCATATGTAAAAACAGGTCAGATTAAGGAAACTCGTGAAATTTTCGGGGACAAGTATCCAGACAGAGGACTACCAGCAAAGAGAGCAATACAAAGTCTGTGCAAAAACTGGCGCACCTACGGATCATCAAAAATGTAAAACGACAAAGAATTCCTCCAGTTCGCACACCAGTAGTTATTGCAGATATTCGCTGAAAAATTATTCAGAGCCAAAAGAAGTCTACACAAAATGTGACCCAACAGTCGCAAGTCAAGTAGGTGGAATGCCAGCGCCTATTGAAAAGTCTTAATTTGAAGCCATTCATATGGTGGTTGTGTAGCAACTACTGGAGGATAACAATCGGAAACGTTTAGGTTACTGCGCGTGGCTTCTAAATAATGCCAGCGATAGTTTGTTAGACCCTTTCCATTACATCACGAATGATGAATCATTGTTTCATTTTTCTGGTCATGTGAATTCACAGAAGACGAGGTCTTGGGCAACGGAGAACCCTTACAATGCGTGTCAGCAATCACTCTATGATGAAAAAATTAGCTTTTGATTTGGTGTAACAGGACTGTGAATCAGTGGACCGATATTTTTTGACGCTATCCTCAACATGGGCGCGTGTACGGAAATTTTTGATACATCTAAGGTTCAATTCACAGAATATGAAAGATAATACTGCTTCTTCCAGCAAGATGGGGCAACATGCCACATGTCTAAAGCATCCCCAGAACGAGTCCATCATGTCTTCTCTGAGAAACGAACTACCGGCAAACTTTTATGGCTACCACGTTCGCTGGATCCAACAACATATGTTTTCGACCTGTGGGGACACTTGAAGAGCAAGGTCTATGAAACAAATCCACACACAGTACAGGAACTGAAAGACAACATCAGTCGAGAAGTTGCACCATCAACATCCGAACTTTACGCCAGATGTATCTGAATATGTTTAGATTTGCACAGCTGAGTATTGATGTCACAATGGGTCACTTTCATCATCTTCTATGAATGTAAATATTTCACTTTATTTCTCATCTCATCTTCCCTTCGATATTAGGCAGGAATTGCCTGTTACGGTACCCATCTCTGTCGAGGTCTTCCTTTGTCTCTGTGTCCCATGGCACTTTTAATTTCTTGCCTTTAAGGGAAGTCTCTCACTCTCCATTCTTTGTAGATATTCGTTCCATTTCCTTCTGTAATCTCGAATTTTATCATTGATGCTAAAGATTTGCAGTTCTTCTCTAACATCTTGATTTCGTAGCCTGTCTTCTCTTGTACAAACTTTAACACCTCTAAGGAATTTCATTTCTTGTGCATGAATCCGGCTTTCTTGTTTCTTGGTAATCACCCAGGTCGCAGTTCCATAGACCAGTGAGGGAACTGCACCAGTTTTGTAAAATTTAATTTGACAGTCTTTCCTGGTTTTGTTTTTTGGGTTTCTGTTAATTGTTCCACATACCTGGCTGAATTTACTAAGCTGAATTTCAATATCTCTGCTGTAGCCATATGTCATTTCACATCCGAAGTAATTGAAATGGTTTACTTGCTATAAAATCTTCTGATCAATCACTATTTTGGTTCTGATTGGTTCTTTCCCCATGAAGGCCATTGTCTTACTTTTTTATTTTGAAATTTTCATGTTAAATTTTGCACTTATTTGTTTTAGCAAGTAGATTCCTTTTTAAGGTCATCTTCCTGGTTTGCTAGGATCACTGCGTCATCAGCATATAGTAAATTATTTAAAAGAATGTTCCTGTCTAGATAGATGCCTTTCTGAAATTCTGATTTCCATATATGTATTATTTCTTTAATGTAGATGTTGAACAAAGTTGGAGAGATGCAGCTGCCTTTTCCTACCCCTTTGTTAGTTGGTATCTCCTTAGTTGTTTTACCCTTTGAGATCTAGGACGATATTTGCGTCTTGATATGAACTTTTTGTCGCATTTACTAGATGCTTTGGATATCCGCGATTCGCCACTATTTCCCAAAGTTTCTGTGTATTGACATTGTCAAAAGCTTTCTTAAAGTCAATAAAAGCAATGTGCGTTTCTTTATTATACTCTCTCAGTTTTTCTATTGTTCGCTGTAGAATAAAAACTGCATCTATTGTGGAGGGTCCTTTCCTAAAACCCCTTTGTTCCTCATGCATACTTCTTCAGCTATGGTTTTAAGTCTTAGCATACATCTTGTATGCCGAGTCCAGTAAACTTGTTCCTCTGTAATTACTGCATAGGCTTTTATCTCCTTTTTTAAAAATTGATATCACTCTAGCTGTTTTCCAGTCTTTGGGAATACTCTTCTTCTTCCAACATTCTTTGAAGAGATGTAGCAGTCGTTGGTGTATCATCATTCCTCCGTATTTTAATAATTCTGCATTAATGCCGTCTTTTTCTGTTGCTTTTCTATTCTTAAGTGATGTTAGTGCAGATGTTGATTTGCGAAACTGTATTTCATCTAATCCGTTCTCGTCTAGTTCTTCAATTTCAGTTTCTTGTGCGGTATGATCGTACCAGAATTCGCTGTAATGATTTATGCACTGTTCTTCTTCAGTACTATTTATTTGTATCTTCTCTCTTTCTGTTATGTTTAAGATTTTTAAAACCTTATATGCCATTTGTTGTCCTCTGTGAATATCATGTTCGATATTAGAAATAAACCTATCCCAATATTCCTGGTGTGCTTTCCTTACTACGAATTTAGCGTTATTTCTTTTCTCTTTTAGTTTTGTTTGTTCTCAATAGTGGGGGTGCTTAAGTATTTTATATATGCATCCTATTTTTCTTTGACAACTTTCATTATATCCTCATTCCAAATTTTTAGGCCTTTTCTTTTCGATATCCTTTTTTTACCGAGAGTTTCTCCTACTCTACATACAGTATTCTTCAGAGTTTGCCATTCTTCTTCTATATTGTTTTTAGTTTGTAAGTTCGCTAGTTCTTTATTTAATCTCCTTTGGTACAGATGTCTGATACTGTCCTCTTCAAGCAAGTATACCTTATAAACGCTTTTATCTCGTTGGGTTTTTACTTGTTTAGTTATTTTCTTCCATTTTGTAAAAAGATCTATTCTGGAGATTATTATGAAACGATATAATCCTATATCTTGTCCTCTATAAACTCTTGTATCCCTTACTTGGCCTGCTAGCTTATCATTTACTAAGATGAAGTCAATTATTGATCTAAGACCTCTGCTGGACCAAGTATACTTGTGTATATCCTTTTTCTTAAAACGTGAATTTTTGATTTTTAAATTGTTGTGACAAAATCTCTTACTAATTTTCCATTTTCATTACGTAATGGTTCTCCAAACGGACCTACAACGTTTGTTACTGGGATATTTCCTATTCTGAAATTGAAATAACCCATCATAATAATCTGATCAGTAGCACTGTATTTACTCAGTCTTCTGTAGTTCTTCATAGAAGCTTTCATGCTCATCTTTTTTCCCCTCTTCAGGTGCATATACACTTATAAAGGTGGCGTTACCCCTTATCAGTTTCAGCCTGACTGTAAGTATTCTTTCATTTACGTATGTAAATCCTGAATGTTATTTTCCCATTTTTTATGCCGGAGTAGTGATACACCTTTGCTTGCTCTTTTATGTTGTTCAACACCACTATAGAACATAATGTAATCTCCTACATATTTATTTCATCTTAATTTGTTTTTAGTTTCGGTGAGTGCTACAGCATCGATATGTACGTCGCTTAGTATATTTACTAGTTCTACCTCCTTTTGGGAAATTCCTCTCACTTTCCACATTGCTACTTTGATGTGTTCATTTATCCATTTTCGTTTCTCCTTTTTCATAGCCTTGTGATTTACTTTTGAGACCGTCCTGTTTCAGTGGCTCGTTTAGGTGCTGGGAGTACTCTGTGTTTTCTGAGATTTGGTTACCAGCCATTTGCTCAACCTCCTTCTGGGAGGACAAGGATTTTCTTTCTGGGTTATCTCCCTTATCCAATATGTTCTGGTTATTTAAAGACGCCAGAAATAAGTTCGCCTTTTAATCGTGTCCCATTGGCTTTGATGCCCGTATCCATTGTGTGTCATACATTGTCTAAGGGTCTCGCGACTCATGCTTTCTAGGATGTTGGAGTAAGGTCTGTTGGCAGAGCTGCCTTGAAATGCTTCATTCATTTCACAAATTTCGGTGGACATTTCCCACAGTTTTGTTTCTGAAAACAGGTGTCGCCAGCCTAAGCAGACTCCGAGGTCCTTTGCCAAACTTTGATTGTTCCAGAAGAGAAAAGACAAATGAAAGACACCCTCAGGCCTCGAAACCTAATACCATTGGGGTCGAAAGGGTAAGAGTTGGCCAAGGGAGGCCGATAGGAAAGAAAACAGAAGAAACCTGACACAAGTAAGTGGAAGTAATGTCAGACTTAGCTAAGGACCCATTTGGTTGCCACCCACATACTGCCAAAACAGGAGCCCCCTGGGGGGACCTGTTTGGCTGGAATCTCACCAACTGACCTTTCTGGCATGGGTGATCCTACCGGGAGCATAACTCCCGCCGACATAGCTCAGTGGATCACTGATACACGAAAACCTCCCCACCAACGTTATGGTGGTAGTTCTTGAGGAGGTTCACTTTATTTTTCATTGTAAATAAATAAGTCCATTTCACCTCTTCGTTTCTGCAATTTCACTGCATTTTCTTTATACTTGGTTCAAATGGCACTGAGCACTATGGGTCTTAACAGCGGATGTCATCAGTCCCCTAGAACTTAGAACTACTTAAACCTAACTAACCTAAGGACATCACACACATCCACGCCCGAGGCAGGATTCGAACCTGCGACCGTAGCTGTCGCGCGGTTCCAGACTGTAGCGCCTAGAACAGTTCGGCCACACCGGCCGGCGGCATTTAACACATCTTTTCTTAAGCGCTGTTGAACACCATCACTCCAAAATTTGCTCAGAAACATCCGCTCGAATTCGTTATACCTCCTGCACTCCGGCCGGTCCTTTTACACTTAAACGGGCTACTTTTATCTGCGCCACTCAGTATATCTTCTTCTTTTGTAGCTCTTTTTGTAAGACTGATCTGTTCAACACGTTTTATCAAAGTATTCCCTAAGGCTGCTGGAACTACCACTGGTAATCTACGCTCTAGTAAATACACTACTGGACATTAAAATTGATACGCCACGAAGATGACGTGCTACAGACGCGAAATTTAACCGACAGGAAGAAGATGTTGTGATATGCAAATGATTAGCTTTTCAGAGCATTCACACAAGGTTGGCGCCGGTGGCGACACCTACAACGTGCTGACATGAGGAAAGTTTCCAACAGATTTCTCATACACAAACAGCAGCTGACCGGCGTTGCCTGGTGAAACGTCGTTGCGATACCTCGTGTAAGGAGGAGAAATGCGTACAATCACGTTTCCGACTTTGATAAAGGTCGGATTGTAGCCTATCGCGATTGCGGTTTATCGTATCGCGACATTGCTGCTCGCGTTGGTCGAGATACAACGACTGTTTGCAGAATATAGAATCGGTGGGTTCAGGAGGGTAATACGGAACGCCTTGCTGGATCCCAACGGCCTCGTATCACTAGCAGTCGAGATGACAGGCATCTTATCTGCATGGCTGTAACGGATCGTGCAGCCACGTCTCGATCCCTGAATCTACAGATGGGGACGTTTGCAAGACAACAACCATCTGCACCAACAGTTCGACGAAGTTTGCAGCAGCATGGACTATCAGCTCGGAGACCATGTCTGCGGCTACCCTTGGCGCTGCATCACAGACAAAAGCGCCTGCGATTGTGTACTCAACGACGAACCTGGGTTCAGGAATAGCAAAACGTCATTTTTTCGGATGAAACCAGGTTCTGTTTACAGCATTATGACGGTCGCATCCGTGTTTGGCGACATCGCGGTGAACGCACATTGGAAGTGTGTATTCGTTATCGCCATACTGGCGTATCACCCGGCGTGATGGTATGGGGTGCCATTGGTTACACGTCTCGGGCACCTCTTGTTCGCATTGACGGCACTTTTAACAGTGGAATTACATTTCAGATTTGTTACGACCCGTGGCTCTACCCTTCATTCGATCCCTGTGAAACCCTACATTTCAGCAGGATAATGCACGACCGCATGTTGCAGGTCCTGCACGGGACTTTCAGGATACAGAAAATGTTCGACTGCTGCCCTGGCCAGCACATTCTCCAGATGTCTCACAAATTGAAAACGTCTGGTCAATGGTGGCCGAGCAATTGGCTCGTCACAATACGCCAGTCACTACTCTTGATGAACTGTGGTATCGTGTTGAAGCTGCATGGGCAGCTGTACCTGTATACGCCGTCCAAGCTTTGTTTGACTCAATTCGCAGGCGTATCTGGGCCAGAGGTGGTTGTTCTGGGTACTGATTTCTCAGGATGTATGCACGCAACCTGCGTGAAAATGTAATCACATGTCAGTTCTAGTATAATATATTTGTCTAATGAATACCCATTTATCATCTGCATTTCGTCTTGGTGTAGCAATTTTAATGGCCAGTAGTGTAACTGGAAGTGGTTTTGTTTAGTTTTAATGGTAATTTGGAAGAATGCTTTCAAACGATATAAATCGAAGATGCGACGGTCACGGAGCCAGATATCGATAATGTTTACAGCGATCATAACGACAACGACAAAAGATGAACAACGTGCATTTTGTTTGTAGTGTTACCAAAAAAAACGACCATACATGAATATCATCCTATGATTAGATGTAATGTAATTCCAGTTACTTTATTAGTCATTGTTATTTTAGCCTTGCACATTCCCGCGTGATGTTTATGCAGTCGGTGGGTGTCTCTCTCTTCAAAACCAGGATACACTCTAGCTACGTCTCGAAAAAAAGTTGTTAAAATGTCACTAGGATGTTTGATACCACGTAATCGCAGGTTGTGCACACAGGAAGCGGCTACACGGGTATCGGGGACTGTGTGGAGGGGACTGGGTGGTTTTTTTAGGTTAGAGGGTGTCAGGAAACCACAGAAAGGGCGTCGATCTAAAAGGGGGCAAGTAAGACACAGCAAGGTAATTGTAGAAACGGTCGGTATTGTAGTTGTAAATTGTCGTAGCTGTGTTGGGAAAGAACCAGAGCTACAAGCCCTAATAGAAAGCACTCAAGCTCAAACAGTTATAGGTACAGATAGCTGGCTGAAGTCGGCAATAAATTGAGCCGAAATTTTTTCAAACGATGTAACAGTGTTCAGAAAGGATATATTAAATACAGTTGGTCGTGCAGTAGTTATTGCTGTCAAAAGTAGTGTGCCTCTTAGTGAAATTGAAGTAGATAGTTCCTGCGAAATAGTATGGGTATAGGTTATACTTGACAATTGGTCTAAACTATTAACTGGATTGTTTTACCGATCCCCCGACTCAGATGATATAGTCGCTGAACAGTTCAAACAAAACTTGAGTCTCACTTCAAATAGGTACACCATTCATACAATTATAGTCGGTGGTAACTTCAAACCACCCTTGATATGCTGGAAAAATTATACTTTAAAGCCGGCGGCAGGCATAAAACGTGATCCGAAATTGTACCGAATGCTTTCTCAGAAAATTGTTGTGAACAGTTGGTTCACGAGCCCACTCGAAGCGTAAATGGTTGCGAAAGCATACTTGACATTTTAGTAACAAATAATCCTGGACAAATAGTGAGTACCGTGACGAATACAGGGATTGCCGACGACGAGGCAGTTGCTGCTAGGCTGGATACCGTAACACTTACAAACATCAAAAAGAAAGGCAATGTATATCTATTTAAAAAATCTGATAAAAATCTTCTTAACGCCTTTTTAAGAGACAGTCTTCATTCCTTCCAATCTGATCATTTAAGCGTAGAAAAGCTGTGGAATGATTTCAAAGCGGTAGTATCGAGAGCAGTTGAGAGATATATACCTCATAAATTAATAAGTGATGGTACTGATGCCCCATGGTACATAAAACGGGTCAGATCGCTGTTGCAGAAGCAACGAAAAAGGCTTGCCAAATTTAAAAGGACGCAAAATCCCCAACATTGGCAAACTTTTGCAGAAGTTCGAAATATATGCTTTTAATAATTTCCACAACGAAACTCTGCCTCGAAATCTGGCAGAAAATCCAAAAAAATTCTGGTCATACATAAAGCACACCAGTGGCAAGACGCAGTCAATACCTTCACTGCACGATAACAACGGTGAAGTCACTGATGACAGTACCAATAAAACAGAGTTATTAAACACGGTTTTCCAAAACTCCTTCACCAAAGAAGACGAAGTAAATACTCCTGAATTCCAATCAAGAACAACTGACAAGATGAGAAACATAGGAGTAGATATCCTCGGTGTAGCAAATCAGTTTAAATCACTTAATAAAGGCAAGGACTCCGGTCCAGACTGTATACTAGTCAGGTTCCTTTCAGAGCATGCTGATACAATAGCTCCATGTCTAGCAATTACATACAACCGCTCGCTCACAGTAAGATCCGTACCTAAAGAGTGGAAAATTGCTCAAGTCACACCAATACCCAAAAAGGGAAGTAGGAATAATCCACTGAATTACAGGCTCATATCACTAACGTCGATTTGCAATAGGGTTTTGGAACATATACTGTATTCGAACCTTATGAAGTACCTCGAGGAAAACTATTTTATTGACACATAGTCAGCACGAATTCAGGAAATATCGTTCTTATAAAACACAACTAGCTCTTTATACTCACGAAGTAATGAGTGCTATCGACAGGGCATGTCAAACTCATTCCATATTTTCAGATTTCCAAAAGGCTTTTGACACCGTGCCTCACAAACGTCGTCTAACCAAACTGCGTGCCTATGAAATATCGCCTCAGTTGTGCGACTGGATTCATGATTTCCTGTCAGAAAGGTCACAGTTCGTAGTAATAGACGGAAAGTCATCGAGTAAAACGGAAGTAATATCCGGCGTTCCCAAAGCTAGTGTTATAGCTCAAGTGGTTCAAATGGCTTTAAGCACTATGTTACTTAACATCTGAGGTCATCAGTCCCCAAGACTTAGAACTACTTAAACCTAACTAAACTAAGGATATCGCACACATCCATGCTCGAGGCAGGATTCGAACCTGCGACCGTAGCAGCAGGGCGGTTCCGGAATGAAGCGCCTAGAACCGCTAAGCCTCAGCGGCCGGCTAGTGTTATAGGCCCTCTATTGTTCCTGGTCTATATTAACGACGTAGGAGACAATCTGATTAGCCGTCTTACATTGTTTGCAGATGACGCTGTCATTTGCCGTCTAAGTCAACAGATGACCAAAACGAATTGAAAAATGATTTAGATAAGATATCTGTTTGAGGCGGAAAGTGGCAATTGACCCTGAATGAAGAAAGGTGTGAAATTATTCACATGAGTACTGAAAGAAATCCGTTATGCCAAGAAAAAATCGATAAGCCACACATCCAAGTTAGACACATAGTAAACTTCGTAAAAGCCAACACTAACATGTTTGCTAGACGTATGTTAACAACTGTTTTTGGAAAACTTAGAAGTATGAGAAGACAGAACCATTAAAACACTTTACAACTAATACAACACATAAAACACACAAACATTCCAGAAACATTTATACTTCTACATTACAGAAAAGCCGCGCGGAGGGCCACGCGGTTTGAGGCGCCATGTCACGGATTGCGCGGCCCCTCGCACCGCAGGTTCGAGTCCTCTCTCGGGCATGGGTGTGTGTGATGCTCTTAGCATAAGAGACCAAAGCTTAATCCAGTGCAACAAGAAATTTTATTTGCTAGAGGATGGGTTACCAGTATCTTCTTCAGTTTCAGGTACCTCAGGAAATATTTTTATATCGATGCTGAACAGTTAAAGAGTTGCTAGGTTATCTGATTATGTATTGTTAAGGGGCTGAGATGCACATTTTAGGTCACAGATGAAGAAGTAACGAAATCATTCAGACGAAGTAGTGTTCAGTAAGAATATCTATGGAGTGGCCTTACTGTAGTGCAAATACTGCCAACATTGATGTAGGATTGTTACGTGAGCCTTGTGTAATGTCTCTTGTTGTGCTAAGAGCTAAGCTATAAAATTAGATTGGTGCATCCATGTTTTTTTTCAATATAGAAGTACCATAAAGATCTAATTATTGATCAAAACCACAGACAGAGTCACATACTTTGACACTTCGAGAAACGGCCTTGAAATCAGTCCATGGTATTTGAATTAGCTGCAAACATTTTTTAAATTCTGATGAAGGAGATATATATCCATATACGCTAATAATAATAATAATATCACATATGCTTAGTAACTTCTCGCTTCATAATTATGAACTCAACAACCCAGTGCCAGCAATTCCCTCTCATTTCTACAAAGTCTAATTTGTTCGTACATTGAAAATTCTGTGCGACATGTCTTTCCTATTGAGACGATTGCTTATTTGATAAAAAAAACTTCTGAGCTACATCACACCACTTTTACGAGACTCAGTGGCTGTCAGTGTTCTGTCGCACTGTAAGTCAACTGAGATGTCTGGTAATAGTTGTCCTTTGAACAGTGTACCAAGAGCATGTACTATGACCATTTAAAACGCAGCTATCTGGAGACTGAGCTCACTGCATTAGCGAATCGCAGCCTCTTTTCCACTGTTGACTAGATGTCATTGCTTAGATAAAATTCGTCACTTTCACATATTATAAAGCCATTTTGCTATGGGTCTAATGTCACAGAGACTTGAGAATACTTTAGTCTGGTACAACAAACCGAAAACTCGCTTTTCGTATCATTGCATTTATCTCTTCAAAATTTTTCATCCAAATAAAGATTTGCACATATTAGCGACCGATCTCTTGGATATTCTAATTAGACTGTATTTCACTATCAGTTTTACGTAATATGTTACTCATGTGGATTAGGTAGCAGCAAGCCTCAACTGTCCTACTACGCATTTTTGCAAGCCCCAATTTGTTCTGAGAAAAATATGCGTGTTTTTTCCTTGGGTCAGTGATGTATTAGAGGTGGGAAAGGTATTGACTCTCTAAGTACTTTTGCAAGCCACATTTTTTCAGGATTTTTGAGATGGTGAAATAATAGATACCATCACTATGCGTGTGCAGACACTTTTGCTGCTGATTCAGTAAGAATGTTCAGAATTAATCTGAAGATTGGGAAATACTCAGGATGGAACGATGATCATAAAAGTGAAAGCTTGTAAGGTACTCCTTATTTGCAGATAAGAGCACATTTTACTTCATCCCAGTTTTGCTGTTTCACATACATGAAGTGCATGTATCAGCGCTGCAGTACGTACGTACGGAGTAAGGAGTGATCGGTAGGCTCCCACGCTGGTTAGCAGAGGCGGTTGGGCATCTGATGTTTTCAGAGCCAGTGGGATGAGGTGCCGATGTAGAAATAGCTCGTGACGTCAGCACAGAGATACATAGCAAAAGTACACTTGTTCTGGAGCGAATCAATAATTGTTACTAATAAATATTTGCTAGCAAAAGTTGCCTTTTGCCACTCAGACACTAGGAGCAATCTATGGTTCATAAATACTATCTTCCAGAAATTTTACAATGCCAGGAAACGTTGATATTAATAAATAAATGAACGGCTTTGGCATAACCGAAGATGAGTAAATTGCACCGATTGTAAACTCAAACTGTGCGCCATAGTCGGCAGTCGTCGATAGGATGCCTTCCGATCTAGTCATAGTTAGACCATGCTCTCATACTGTTAGTAGCTTAACCAGTGTGAACAGGTTCATTTTATGGTGTTTCTTAAATAAGCGCAACATAATGACATCCTGTGTAAAAATTATTTGCACAAAACTCTTCTTACCGCCTCAAAGACAGTATTCTTGCACGTTCAGAATCCGACGGCGCTGCTACAGCTCAGCAAGTGGACATAAAACTACGAGAGCACCTCCTCATAAGAGCTAGGAAGAATTCCTACGCGGCGGCCAGCTAAGTCAGTTCAAGGACGGACTGGCTCAGTTATCGTAAAACTCGGGTGGGAAAGCGTGGCCAGTTATACTGTACGCCCCTTGTAGCACCATCTAAGAACTCACTGGCTACACTAAGACGTGTCTGGAGGTTTGGTACGAGTGGAGATACTTGTGGTGACAGCAGATACTTGTGGTGAAATACTTGATGCTGAACCATCACAGTGAACGTTTCAACACATTCTTCTAACACACGAGAACTCTCCAAAAACTGTGATTCTGTTTATAACAATTTTATATTTTTTCGCGCACTGATTACTTGCTGTACGTAAGACATGATTCTTTCTCATTCAGGTTGCAGAATACTCATTGGCTTAGTTCTATATAATACACAAACGAGCAGTGATTGAAGAACTGCGGCATCAAAATACCCAAAAATTCCATGTGTGCAGCTCCCCTCCACAAAACCTGATGGTCTGAAATCATTCAGCAACTGATTCTTCTGATTATGCAGATCATTCACAAAGCCTCTTCTCTTTTTTCCTGTTATACATGTTTCTTGCCGTATCCATGAATGCAACTATGTTGTGTTTCCTGAGGTGTGCTTTTCATCGTTCAGTATTGTAGAATCTGTAAGCAGCAGTGACTGTCAAAAAATACAGTCGATCGATTGTTGAGCAACGGAGAATGCGCAGCAGGTGAAGGGAAGCACTGCAGCAAATGCTTCCCGGTCGACGAACGAAAAGTCTCTTGGAAGGCTTTATATCGTCGTCGACTTCGAAACTTTATTGTATTAATAATAATCGGTGAACCAGCTCCGAAATGTCTTAAATTAGATGATCTTGAATGGGTTACTGTTGAGTCTACATTTGGAAATGTTATACGTACTGGTGGGACAGATAACAGTCTCGGTTTTAAGGAGCATAGATATTTCTTGGATATATGTTTTCACACTTTTGAGAACCAAGTTCGCAGACTTAACCATCCAATGAAGATAAATAGGATACTATTCTGCTACTTTTTCCTGTCCAAGTCAGGCCAGGAAAAGCAGATATATCTCAATACCAAGAATGCAAGCAGAATGCTACCCGAACATAGTTATGGTTGGTGATCAGTTAATGTTAGTGGTAATTTGTTAAACAAACTTGAGATTCTTCAGATGAGAAATTCTAGATAGTCGTTGAAGGAAATAATTCAATCGCATGTTAAATTAATAAAAATAAGACTTTTATGTAAGACTGCATGCGAAGTTAGTCAAAGCTATAATACGGAAACATGCTTCAAGCGGTTGGTTTTTACAGAATTGTATCCTGTAAATCAGGATGCAGACTGCGAGTCTAAATGTTGGGCCGGCCGCGGTGGTCTCGCGGTTAAGGCGCTCAGTCCGGAACCGTGCGACTGCTACGGTCGCAGGTTCGAAACCTGCCTCGGGCATGGATGTGTGTGATGTCCTTAGGTTAGTTAGGTTTAAGTAGTTCTAAGTTCTAGGGGACTGATGACCACAGAAGTTAAGTCCCATAGTGCTCAGAGCCATTTTCTAAATGTTGGCGAAACGAACACATATTAAATTTTGCAAATATACTGTTTCCTGCAGAGCTCAAACATGTCCACGTTTTCGAAAAACCTCTACGGTATACAAGATTCAGATTATGAATAGGTAACTTGCGAGACAAGATGGATAAGAAATAATTTAGGGGTGTGCCCGTTAAGTCGGGAGAGCGTGGAGGCCATGACATGAATTGCTGATCATGATCTCCACCACGACCGATCCATCGGTTTTCCAATCTCCTGTTTAAGAAATGCCGAATATCATGATGGAAGTGCGGTGGAGCACCATCTTGTTGAAAGATGAAGTCGGCGCTGTCGGTCTCCAGTTGTTGCATGAGCCAATTTTCCAGCATGTCCAGATACACGTGTCCTGTAACGTTTTTTTCGCAGAAGAAAAAGGGGCCGTAAACTTTAAACCGTGAGATTGCACAAAACACGTTAACTTTTGGTGAATTGCGAATTTGCTGCACAAATACGTGAGGATTCTCTACCGCCCAGATTCGCACATTGTGTCTGTTCACTTCACCATTAATAAAAAATGTTGCTTCATCACTGAACGCATCCTCTTCCGTGAGCTGTTGCAACCGCGCGCGAAAATTCAAAGCTTTTGACTTTGTCATCGGGTGTCAGGGCTTGTAGCAATTGTAAACGGTAAGGCTTCTGCTTTAGCCATTTCCGTAAGATTTTCCAAACCGTCGGCTGTGGTACGTTTAGCTCCTGCTTGCTTTATTCGTCGACTTCCGCGGGCTACGCGTGAAACTTGCCCGCACGCGTTCAACCGTTTCTTCGCTCACTGCAGGTCGACCCGTTGATTTCCCCTTACAGAGGCATCCAGAAGCTTTAAACTGCGCATACCATCGCCGAATGGAGTTAGCAGTTGGTGGATCTTTGTTGAATTTCGTCCTGAAGTGTCGTTGCACTGTTATGGCTGACTGATGTGAGTGCATTTCAAGCACGACATACGCTTTCTCGGCTCCTGTCGCCATTTTGTCTCACTGCGCTCTCGAGCGCTCTGGCGGCAGAAACCTGAAGTGCGGTTTCAGCCGAACTAAACTTTATGAGTTTTTCTACGTATCTGTAGTGTGTCGTGACCATATGTCAATGAATGGAGCTACAGTGAATTTATGAAATCGCTTCAATCATTTGTAATAGCCCTGTACATTCAGATATGCCCCTACGACCGGAAAAAATTGGTGCCATCATCAGACAGTAAGAAACCAAAGAAATCGTATTCAGTTCCGAACGATAAGAAAAACTATGTCATTCGTTGCAGAAATTTGAACTATGTTTACAAAATAAATTGGTCATAAAAAAAAGATTCATCAATGTTATTGTTTATACGAATTCCATGGATGAATGCATGCACTGAGATTGTCGCACAAAATTGCATGAACTCGACCAATGATTTCGTGAAGAAGTTTTTCAAACTCGTGAATAACAGTATGTTTGAAAAAAAACATGCAAAATATGTTAAAGATGCGGGACATCATATTAGCAGCATCGTGGAATGGCTGACATGGCACAGTTTCATTGACTGTAAAACCAAATTTTAAAAGTAGCATCATTTTAATGAAAATTTAGTCTTCTTTGAACTGAGACTCAGTGTAGTCTTTGACAAACACGTTGCAGTTGGAATGACGATTTTCGATAATTTCAAGACGCTTCTTTTCGACTTCTGCTGCAGATATGGGTGAAAGAAATATCCACCAAATCGTGTAAACCTCTGCTACACAGACATTGATGGCCTCATATACCACATCACAACTCGGAATATCTACGAGGATATTAGGAGTGATGTGCCTACAAGGTCTGGTACCTTGGATTTCCCAGCAAACGACAGATAGAATGTTCCGTTGATGAATAAAAAAGTGACTGGAACTGATTAGAGAGCCTATTACAGAATTCATTGGCCGATGAGAGGACATTTATGCTCTTGAGATTGAGTCTGGGTGCATACTGAGCACAGGAAAAGACATAAAACAGTTTTCTGTAAATAGGTTAATCATCACTAATTACAGGTAACGGAAGTAGAAATAACTCTGCACTATGTACTTCAGTCAAAACAATTTGTTTCTACCATCAAACGACAAAAACTGCCTGCACAGGGCGAGAAAGGTCATATACCTCGGTACATTAAATACATTGGCTTGGGGACATTAAATACCTCGAAAAAAAAACGTAAATTATAGACTAACTGATGCAAATTCAATGGAAATTGTAGACTGTATTTTGAGATCAATAGCAACTATGCAAACGATGTGTGAATTCAGACAATCCTCACTCATATTCTCATATCTTTATATATACTCTCTGATGGAAATTCAGTGGTCCATTGTAATTACTTAGACAGTTGAAACAAACATTGTATGGAAAGAATTATAATAAATTTTATGTTCATAAGTTTCTCTTTGTGTTCTAATTTAGAATGTGTATGATATTATACAAAGCTATTATACAAAGCGATTTTATTTTAGTATAAAAAACTGGTTTTAAGGATATAGTATTTCTGCAATGAGAAACAATGTAATAAATTACATGTGTGAAAGAACACTCAACAACTTAAACTTTGAATATTGCTTTTTTATGTAAATGTGCACAGTCATGTGTGGATATGCACTTTGTCTGGTAGGTACTGCTTTTTGTTTCAGTCTATTTCCGAGAGAGAGAGAGAGAGAGAGAGAGAGAGAGAGAGGTGAAATTTAATGCTAAGACAGTATAATATTCAAGTCTAAAAACAAATAAGGCATAAAAACAACGAAACTTATTTCTGAGGCTACAGTGTGTGTGTGTGTGTGTGTGTTTGTAAATATCCAGCAAACTTCTGTCTTTTTTAAAATTCCCACAATTCATCATCTGTAATTTTTAAGATTCACACATGTCATCATTTTTAATTTTTAAAATTCTTGCAATACAGCATCATACATCTGAGGTCAGAAGCCCAATTGCCACACTACTTGTGCGTACTGAGTGCAGTGAGGTGAAATCTTTCACAGACTATTTTCGCGACTCTTGCACTGTATTAATTTCTTCCTGAAATTGAAAATTATCTTACGCTGAAGTTACACGGACATCGTGCGATTAAAGGCAAAAATAAAAGATACTTTTAGAATTTCTGAAATGAAAGCACTGTCGTTTCATAAAATTTAAAAGAAACTTTAAAGCTAACGTGATTGTTTCAAAATTGTTTGTATCGATTCCCTGTTATTGGCCCCTCATTGATAATTGATGTGTTCAGCCTTTTTAAGGGTTATGAAGTTCATTACAATTCGACACAAGCGTGATAAGTGTGTCAAAATTCATTACGCCTGATAAAAAATGCCTGCACCCCTCGTAAATGCAGACGTTCGACTCGTGTGATGTGCGCTCACTACGCAGAATTATCCTGAGACGTCACCCGTATCAGTTCACACACCGAATGCGTTGGGCCTTTAACACACTATCGTCAGTTTAGCTTTCCTCTCCCGAGATCGGACTTCTTTTGTTATTGTATTTGTGGGGAAAAATGGGATGCAGGCGGTTCGCAGCTGTCAGCGTGCCTTCGAGTACTACCACAGGTCCCATGCAAGCGCAGGAAAATGTCTCCTACAGCATAATACTACTCCCACCAGCCTGCGTCCATGGCATGCTGCACGTTTCGAACCGCCGTTCACCTCGATAACAGTGGTTCTGTAGACGACCATTATTCTAGTTTAGCAAAAATGTGGTTCACTCAAAGAGCCGACACGTTTTCATTGATCGACAATCGAATGCCAATGGTCCCATGCCCACTGCAGTCGTTGCTGACGATGTCGTTGGGTCAACATGTGAACACAAAAACGGTTCAAATGGCTCTAAGTACTATGGGACTTAACATCTGAGGTCATCGGTCCCCTAGAACTTAGAACTACTTAAACCTAACTAACCTAAGGATGTCACACACATCCATGCCGGAGACAGGATTCGACCGTAGCAGCAGCGCGGTCCCGGACTGAAGTGCTTAGAACCGTTCGGCCACCGCGACCGGCATGTGAACACACATGGTTGGTCTGCTGTGGAGTTATATGTTCAATAATGTAAAATGACCAGTGTGCTCCAAAAGACTTGTGCATGCACCAGCATTGTGCTCTTTTGGCAGAGTTGCCTCAGATCACCTGTGCTTCATTACAGAGCAGACAAGCCTCCAAACACCACGTTATGTGAAGAGTCGTAAACGTCCAACCTTTTAACGCCTAGTGGTGGATACACTGTCCTTCTACCTCTTTCCGTAGATGCTTACGACGGTAGCACGTCAACATTCGACTAGCTTCTTCGTTTTCGAGACACTCGTTCACAGGCTCTGCATGATGATAATCTGCCGTTTTTCAAAGTCGATTATCTCAATTGATTTCCTTATTTGCAGCCCCTATCTTTGTTAGGGTGATCCCCCATCCATCTCTGCTTCGCTTACATACTTACGTTATAGTTCGCGCAAAATGCCGTGGCCGCTAGATGCGCAGTCTGCTGGGGAAGTATGGGGAGAGCGGCAGTGGTGGTGGGTCGCTCACAGCGCTGTAGGGGAAATACTGAGCTCTGGAGGAGAAGTGGCATTCTCAACTGAAACCTACACCCACGTTTTTGGTAGATATTAAGCGGAAGCTCTCCACGCCCTCACTTTCATGGTGATCATTCAAAAGGATCTGTCATCTCTTCTTTGGTTATGATCTAAAGTGAATTCCGCCGAAAATTTAGTGATGTATTCCCGCCTGGTTTGTCAACAATTTGTAACTTTCTGAGAAGAGTCACACATGGGGAATTTTGAATAAAACCTACACGTTTCTCTTTTTGCCATGTTAAAATTTGCTTCTTTCGCCAAAACTCAGCGAAGTTTACATAGTCTCACCTCACTAACATCTATTGCAGACACAATTGCGAAAGAATTCTGAAACAGTGGTTTATTATGTTCATTAAGTGAGGGACTGAGGAAAATTTGTGTGTGCATCTTAGTTGTTCAGATGTGTTACACTCGCTGGCTCTCGATTGAAATTGCAGTTGCTCGAATTGTAGAGCAATGACGTGAACTTTCTTTTATGCTTGACATCGTGGGGTCCAAGGAGAGGGATTATACTGCCTACATCTACATCTACATCTACTTCTACATGATTACAATGCAGTTCATAATTGTCTGGCAGATGATTCATCAAACTACTTTCAAAGTATTTCTCTACTGTTCTAGTCTCAAACAGCGCCCAGGAAAAACGAACACTGAAATCTTTCTGTGCGAGCTCTGATTTATCTTATTTTATAAGATGTACGTGGTAGCCAACAAAATATTTTCACGCTCTGGAGAAAAAACGGTTGATTGAAATTTCATAAGAACATCCTGTCGCAACGAAAAAAAGCCTATGTCTTAATTATTGCCATCACAATTCACGAATCATTTGCGCGGGGCTCTCTCAACTGTTTCGCGACAGTACGAAACGAGCTGCCCTTCTTTGAACTTTTTCGATCCTATGTGATGCGAATCCCACATTGCACAGCAGTAGTCCAGGAGGACGTACAAACGTAGTCTCTTCAGTAGATCTGTTGCATTTTTTCAGTATTCTGCCAATAAATCTTAGTCTTTGCTCTGCTTTACCCACAAAGTTATCTATGTGATCGTTCCAGATTAAGTTATTCGTAATTGTAATCCCTAAGTAATTAAGTGGATTTACAGCCTTTAGACTTGTGGGATTTATAGTGTGACCCAAATTTAGAGCATTCCTTGTAGCACTCATGTGGATGGCTTCACACTTTTCATTATTGAGGGACAATTTCCACTTTTCGCACCATGCAGATATCTTATTTGGATATTCGGACATGTCCCAAAGAACAGACATCATTGATGATCTGCAGCTGTCTAGAACGAAATTAGAATGATATTAATACCTTCAGCTGTTGAAGAGCGTTGATATATATCAACAGGGACAGGTGAAAATGTGTGCCCCGACTGGAACTCGAACCCGGGATCTCCTGCTTACATGGCAGACGCTCTATCCATCTGAGCCACCGAGGGCACAAGAACAGTGCGACTGCAGGGACTATCTCGCGCACGCCTCCCGTGAGACCCACATTCCCCCTAGTATGTCCACACACTACATTCGTACTCTCCCATCTCAACACACTCATTACTCGTGGAAGACATTCTTTCCAAGTCCCGTAAGAGTTTGGGGAATGTGTGTGCAGCCGTACAGAAGAAGAACGTCATGGCCGATATTGCCAGAACTATATACTTATATGGATATGGATATGGTGAACTACTTCTTCTGTGCGGATGCACAGATATTCCCCGAATTCTTACGGGACTTGGAAAGAATGTCTTCCACGAGTAATGATTGTGTTGGGGTGGGAGACTACGAATGTAGTGTGTGGACATACAAGGTGGGAATGTGGGTCTCACGGGGGGCGTGCGCGAGATAGTCCATGCAGTCGCACTATCCTCTGTGCCCTCGGTGGCTCGGATGCATAAAGCGTCTGACATGTAAGCAGGAGATCCCGGCTTCGAGTTCTGGTCGGGGCACACATTTTCACCTGTCCTCATTGATATATAATAACGTCCGTCAACAGCTGAAGGTATTAATATAATTCTAATTTCATGTAGGTATCTTGTCTAAATCGTTTTGCAATTTGTTTTGATTATTTGTTTACTTTATAAGACGATAAATGACAGTATCATCTGCATACAATCTAAGAGTGCTACTCAGATTGTCTCTTAAATCGCTTATGTAGACCAGGGCCTATAACGCTTCCCTGGGGAACGCTAGATATGACTTCTGTACTTCTCGATGACTTTCCGTCAGTTACTACGAACTGCGACAGTTCTGAATGGAAATCACGAATCCAGTGGCATAACTGAGACGATACTCCATAGGCACACAATGGGATTAGAAGTCGCTTGTAGGAAACGGTATCAAAAGCCTTCTGGAAACCTAAACATATGGAATTAATTTGAGATCCGCTGTCAGTAGAAGTCATTAATTCGAGACAATAAAGAGCTAGTTGTGTTTCACAAGAACGATATTTCTGAATCGAGTTGACTGTTTGACAGTAATTCTTTTTCTTCGAGGTAACTCACAACGTTCGAACATAGTATATGTTCCAAAATCCGAGTGCAAATCGACGTTAGCGATAAGGTTCTGTACTTCAGCGCATTACTCCTGTTTCCTTTCTGCAGTATTGATGTGACTTGTGTAATTTTCCAGTCTTTAGCTACGGAACTTTCGAAGAGCCATCACCTTTATATGATTGCTAAATATGGAACTGTTATATCATTATACAATGAGAGGAACGTCACTGCTATACAATCAGAACCGGAGACGATACCTTTATTAGGTGATTTAAGCTGCTGTGTTGCATCAAGGATATCTGCTTCAAATTACTCATGTTGACAGATGTTCTTGGTTCGAATTCTGGAATATTTACTTCGTCTGCTTCGGTGAAGGAATTTCGTAAAACCATATTTAATAACTCTCCTTTAGTGGCACTGTCATCAGTAACATCACCATTTTTATCGCGCAGTGAAGGTACTGATTGTGTCTTTCTGCTGGTGTACTTTACAAACGACCAGGATCTCTTCGGCTTTTCTGCCAGATTTCGAGAAAGAAATTTGATATGGAAAGTATTAAAAGCAGCTCACATTGAAGTTCGCGCTACATTTAGAGCTTCTGTAAAACTTCGCCAATCTTGAGGGTTTGGCATGCTTTATTCGTTGCTTCTACAACAGTGTTCAGACATGTTTTGTGTACCTACCTTCCATGTAGGCCTATCTAGATGGAAAAAAATGCATATCTCATTTTCCCTCATCCAGTTTTGGCCGACCTGAAAGACTGAATAGGGCGCTTTGAGTCCTGGCTGCAGCTCCTTCTAGCGTGTTGGGAGACTTAATAGTTTTATTGGAGTGTTTTGCCAATAAATTCGTTCCCCGTACGCAAGAAGAACTTCTTGAAGGACAATTTTGTAATGTACATATATTATCGCACATATTTAAGATTAGAACCTGAGGAAAATTACAGAATATAAGACTCTGCTGAAGAAGATATTCAATTTAGGAAAAAGTGATTTACTGCTCTTATTAAGTTACACAGTGAAATTCAAGCAAGAGTTCCGTCGATGTTAAATTTTTGAGAAATGTATCAGTGTCGTCAGTTCAAAATTCTTTGCGAGTGTCCAAGAATCACTTGTGCTAATAATGAAAAATCTGCGAGTCCCTAGCGAAACGACCTCAAAGGGAAAATTTGAGTGGTAAAATGTGGTATTTGTTAAATGGTAATAAACCTCTGAGAGCCTGCTTCTCTTGCATGAGGTAGCGAACTATAAACATGCTTCAGCCGGTAATCAGTTTGAGTGTTCATAGCATATAGAAACTTCTTTACTAGTTTTGACAATGGCAAATGCAGAGTTGGGAAGTATTTTCAGTACCATGAACATCGGGAAAAAGAATCTATAGAATGTCATCGTAAGTGTTAAACTTAACAAATACAATTAAAACAGAGCTTAGTCGGAAGGGAAAATGTTTCCAAATCTAAAAATTTCCGTCGAGTGTATCAAATTAATGGTGACAAAACTGATATTCTGCCAAAAACTTGAGCTGTATCATCTACAGCTGCAGACATTTCGAGCACGAATGCAGGCGCATCTTCATTTTCGTCGATCACATAATTTCAAATTGAACTAGATGGTCCAACAGAGATCTTTGTTTAGAGAAGGTAATCACCAATTTGGTGCTTCCTGAAATATTAAGAATATAAATAAAATCATTAATAGCGTTTAACTGTATGCCTTAATAACACCTATGAATACACTGCGCAACAAACTTAAAGGATCACTCTTCCGAAACCTGTAATTTTTCCCCACTGCGACTCATAATTTTGACATTTGGCTCAAAGGTGCATACAGCCTTTCTCTGCAACGGTGCCAATGTGTGGCACGCTGCAGCGTCACCCTCGGGCTAGAGACACTTCAAACGTCAAGGTGTCGAAACATGCGAAAAAAGGCCACAGCTCAGAAATTCATGTGAATTGCAAGATGAGTTAAAGATGTCACATATGCAGCAAATTTCAACACAATTCTGCCCAACGGCATCATGGACGTATCACGATGGGAAGTTCGTCGCAACCCAACTTACCCACATTTCACACTTTCATTTAGCGGCTCTGCAGTGGAAGTTAGAACCGATATATTCACCGTTGAAATAGCACAGTGTTCTTATGAATAGCCGAGGAAAACATTTCAGGCACACCGCCACCGAAAAGCAACTCGAAAAGGCCACAGTGAGTGGCATAAAGGTCGTCAGTGAAACCACCTGTTTCCTTGGGACTTTGATTCCGACACATTTCACGGTCAAAAACGACAGTTGTAGTTCGATGACCAACAAGAAGACAATTTTTGGTACTGGTGACATCTCCCTGACGCTTTAACCCTTCTCTAAGGATATCGTTGGCTAGCAACTCCATTGAACGTGATGTTACCCGTTTGGAGTGCAGTGCGACCGCAAATCCTGCTCTGGTGTACAGGGTGGAACTACTAGGGACCTTTCAAAATCCGAAGTAGCAAAGGGTTCTTATGTTTCTTTCAGTTCTCCTGTTTCACGCCTTCCTGTGGCGCAGTGCACCATTGACAAATGTGTTAATGAAATGCCAAAGGCTCCCTTTAAGTCCCCTAGTTTGGCAATAACCTCAGTGCCCTCTCCCTACCCCTACCCCCCACACACACATATTTATTGAGAATCTCGGAAGTGTGCGTTTACAGAGAAAACTTTCGAAGCAGTGCTAGTTTCCTGCAGGGCAGCACCTGCCTAGAAAGGTGTATCAGGTGGTTGCCTACCTGCAGGTGCCTGCTTTGAAAGTTTTCTCTCTAAAGGAACATTTTTAAAATTCTCAGTAAATGTGGGGGGGGGGGGGGTGGGAGGATATCACCGAGGTTATTACTATACTGGGAATCTTAGAGTGATCATTTGTCGTTTTATTCATTCATGTGACACCGATGCACCCCTCCGTGATCACACCACAGGAGACCGTGAAATAGGATCACTGAAAAAGCATGAGAACACTTTGCTGCTTAGGATCACGTCCAGATTTCGTTGAATAATTTTGAAAGGCGTCTAGTGGTTCCACCATATACAGCAGAGCAAATCTCTCGGTCGCACTGCACCCCAAAGGGTGAGATCAGGTTCAATGGGATTGCCAGCCCACGATGTCCTTAGTGAAGGGTTGCAGAGTCAGGAAAATGTCAGCAGTATCTAAGATACACACTAAACTTAGCTTATTAAACAGCTATTGTCCATTAACAAGCGTTAAAAATATTTCAATATGTAGGATAAATGAACTTAGGTTTGGCAGTACATGGGTTGCCCTCTCAAGGCCTTTACAACAACTTCACAACTTCAGTGGAAAGAAGCCTGCTGCCTCATCTTTGGAACGGCGTCCAACTTCACCATGGCAGCCAGTGGTTCCAAATGGTTCACTAACAAGCCTTGAGAGGGCAACGCATGTACTGCCAAACTGAAGTTCATTTATCCTACATATTGAAATATTTTTAACGCTTCTTAATGGACAATAGCTGTTTAATAAGCTAAGTTTAGTGTGTATTTATTTTTAATTCATGACAATGTCCTTTTAACTAAGAAATTTTACATTGTTATTCGACTTACAACTCATTGGTTAGTAATGACATCAAACCATCAGAAGTGGGCGGAGCCTCCATTATATATACGAGTAGTAAGACGTGCACTGGTTTCTCCAGTAGTGATTCTCCAACAGAGAGAGGTTCCTACTCGATGGTAATTCATCGTTTTATAACTTTATGTATTTTCTTTAATGTATGTAGCCCTCTAATTAAAGCTTTTTATACAACTTGTAGGTCTGAAGATGACCACAGTAGTGGTCGAAACCGATCACCTTGATAAATAAATCGTGATCAAGACAGTTTTTGATAGTAAATATGTAAAAAGTTGAATTTACGCTCTGCAGAAGAAACTATGCAATTTTTGGACGCCAAAAATAGTTGATAAAACGACTTCTCTATGTGGCTATATTTGAACTGAGCAGAATTAAACGTTTTTGAAGCGTATGCTGCAAGATGTTCTGTGCCATCTGGGTTTTTATCAGATATCCATTTCTCAGGAAGCTTAGAAGTTTAGATATTTCTGATGCCTGGTTGATAAATTACCCACAGTAATAGCCAGTAAATGTGTGAAGATGGCCTTGTAATCCGAAAATCGGTTAACACAATAAAAGTAACGCTGTAGAACAAAAGCAAACTAGCGCTTTTCATTTATCAAATGGCTCTAAGCACTATGGGACTTAACATCTGAGGTCATCAGTCCCGTAGACTTAGAATTACTTAAACCTAACTAACCTAAGGACATCACACACATCCATGCCCGAGGCAGGATTCGAACCTACGACCGTAGCAGCAGCGCGGTTCCGCACTGAAGCGCCTAGAACCGCTCGGCCACAGTGGCCGGCTTTTTCATTTATCACAATAATTGACTTCACCCAGCAAGGACTGCAATTCCTTAAAATTAATGGGCGGGAGATTCTGATGATCGCTTCGACATTTTTAGCCACCAGACGTAAGATGTCCTTTCTAAGGATGTGCCCCAGGTAGTCAACCTCTGGTTTAAAGGATTCGAGTTTTCATAAGCTGTAGTTTAGGACACTGCTTTGGAAGTTACAGAAGAGAACGTGAAGATTGCGTAGATGTGCGTCTGGCGTCTGTCGTACGGACGAGAATGTCATCCAGGTAGTTAGCGCAGCACGGTACATCAAGGTACGGTAGCAAAAAAAAAAAAAAACTACCCACATAAGCAGTCAATATCGTCGAAGGGAAGTCACGTTTACTGAAATATCAAGCTCAAAGCTATTTACATGAGATGCTACGAGACATTATGATCAAAGTGTGAAGAGACTACGAAATAAGTTAATTTCCTATCGATTTTCTATCAATTGCGTCTGTGGCGGAATTGTCGTTGCTATCCAGGCAGACACAAGAAATTAAAAAGGAAGAAAGAGGACAAATGTCAGAAAATAGGTTGTTAGAGGAGAAGAGAAGAGAAGGGAGGACAAGACAAATTACCTAAGAGAATAAGAAATGAAGACGTGAATTCCTGTATAAATTTCATGAGAGTGTCTCACAATAATTGTTTAGTTACTGTAATTAATTACCCCAAAAAATTGAAACAAGCTTACTCAACTCAGAATATCAGTTTCAATTGTGGAATGCTCCTAAGTGACACCAAGAATTCTCGTTAATCATAAGTAAGAAGAATCAAGCAGCTAGAGGAACATAATGTGATTATTTAGGGCAATTTACATACCTTGCCTGGAGTAGCTTATCATCTCAGCAAAACGAGAAAACAGGAAAATGTTTTAAATTGTCTCTTCAAAAAAAGATTGATTTACTTCCTCATGCATTTATCTACAAATGACGGTAACTAATGCAAGAGCTACTTTTTCAAAATTCCTACCACAATTATTTCACGACTAATTCCTGAAGAGCGTAAAGCGCTATATGAGGTCCCAAACGAACATTCACTTCAGGAGCTTCAAACGCTATACTATTTCCTTCACTGTCCCTATGTTCATTCAGTGTTATGTCCCACAATTCATGATGTGACTCAAGTAGTTGAATCAAAAGGTGTGTTTTTCCTTATCCCACACAAAACCATGGCGTCGTTTTTAAAACCTATAAAATGCACTGCAGGACAAAATGTGGAGCGCCCAGATGGAGAGGAGGAAACAAAATGAAACTTCACGGGTTGAGAGGGTATGGGATGTTATTTCAGTGATTACAAAATCGAATCAAATTTACAAGGAACTTGGTAGTATGCGCAAACTTATCGGAATGATGTTACAGCACCTCTGGCATGGATACATCCACTGACTCGGTTTGTTAAGGTGTCATAATGCTGCTGCATCCTCCTCTGAGGCGAGCTGGTCCACAGTTGTTATAAATGGTCTTTGATATCCTGGCTGCTGGCTGTGGGACGGAGTTGACGCCCGAAATGGACCCACACATGCTCTATCGGGGACAGATTTTGGGACCTTACTGGTCATGGGAGTACTTGAACACCACGCGAACAGTTCATAGAGACACGTGCCACCCGTGGAAGAGCACTGTCCAGTTCAAAAGTGGCACCACGATGCTGTCGCTAATGATGTAACACGCGAGGACGCAAGATGTCCGTAACACACTGTTGTGCCGTGAGAATGCCCTCAGTCACGACGCCAGAAGTAACACCACCGTGCGTTTCCAAAATATTGGAAGACTGGAACCTCTCTGCAAGTAGCCGCTATACTCGTCGACGATGGTCTTCCGAGGTAGTGCAGAACAGTGATTCATCGATGATCACAATGCAACGACGCTATTTATCAGTAGTCCATGCTTTCTCGTCTCGCAGCCGTTTGTGTTGTACTGTTAACGGCAGCCTATGCATGGGACGGTAATTCCCAGAGTGAAACTTCCTGGCAGATTAAAACTGTGTGCCCGACCGAGACTCGAACTCGGGACCTTTGCCTTTCGCGGGCAAGTGCTCTACCAACTGAGCTACCGAAGCACGACTCACGCCCGGTACTCACAGCTTTACTTCTGCCAGTACCTCGTCTCCTACCTTCCAAACTTTACAGAAGCTCTCCTGCGAACCTGCAGGACTAGCACTCCTGAAAGAAAGGATATTGCGGAGACATGGCTTAGCCACAGCCTGGGGGATGTTTCCAGAATGAGATTTTCACTCTGCAGCGGAGTGTGCGCTGATATGAAACTTCCTGGCAGATTAAAACTGTGTGCCCGACCGAGACTCGAACTCGGGACCTTTGCCTTTCGCGGGCAAGTGCTCTACCAACTGAGCTACCGAAGCACGACTCACGCCCGGTACTCACAGCTTTACTTCTGCCAGTACCTCGTCTCCTACCTTCCAAACTTTACAGAAGCTCTCCTGCGAACCTGCAGGACTAGCACTCCTGAAAGAAAGGATATTGCAATATCCTTTCTCCTGAAAGAAAGGGTATTGCAATATCCTTTCTTTCAGGAGTGCTAGTCCTGCAGGTTCGCAGGAGAGCTTCTGTAAAGTTTGGAAGGTAGGAGACGAGGTACTGGCAGAAGTAAAGCTGTGAGTACCGGGCGTGAGTTGTGCTTCGGTAGCTCAGTTGGTAGAGCACTTGCCCGCGAAAGGCAAAGGTCCCGAGTTCGAGTCTCGGTCGGGCACACAGTTTTAATCTGCCAGGAAGTTTCATATCAGCGCACACTCCGCTGCAGAGTGAAAATCTCATTCTGAATTCCCAGAGTGGCTACGGCTAGTCTGAAACCAATGGCGCGAGGTGAACAGAATCTTGCAGGTACTGCATTACTCTTTCTCGGATGGCAGGCGTACATGTGTAGGTGTTATGATGTTCTTTGTGCACAATGAAGTGTTCATCCCTTGTGGTGGACAGACATGGCGGACCGGAACCTTTACGACGGGTATGCCTGCTCTCACTTTCCCAAATAAACATTGGACCACTGTCACATTCTCATGTGTCAAAAATGTGGATACTGCACGATTTCACCAACTAGATGAATGGAGACCAATAATTAGGCCCCTTTCAAATCCTGTTACGCGCTGATAATGCTGTGTCACAGGAGTAGGCGACATCTCCGTGTCATTCACAATGATCATTGAACATCTGAACGCTGTTCATACCTGTTTTATATCCCACAAGGGCTGGTAAAAACGCTTAACACGAAAAACACTAATGCACTCTTGTGAACGTTCTGTCATAGTATGTCACAGAGACATGCAACCCTCATCATTTACATGCCCGCCTATGGTGCGTACGTTTTCGTAGTTACATTGACATCCAACCACGACTTTTGCGTACTTTATATTTTTGTCAGGCTCTGTATATCAACTAACCGTTGGTTGATTGATAGGTCTACATACAGACTGTGCCTGATCCCATGAAGAATGTTGTCTACATCTACATCTACATGGTTACTCTCCAGTTCACACTTAAGTGCCTGGCACAGGGTTCATCGAACCATTTTCATACTACTTGTCTACCATTCCACTCTCAAATGGCGTGTGGGAAGAAGGAACACCTAAATTTTTCCGCTCGAGCTCTGATTTCTCTTATTTTATTATGATGTTCATTTCTCCCTACGTAGGTGGGTGTCAACAAAATATTTTCGCATTCGGAAGACAAAGTTGGTGATCGAAACTTCGTAAATAGATCTCACAGCAAAGAAAACCGCCTTTGTTTCAGTGACTGCCACCTCAACTCACATAACATATCAGTGACACTCTCACCCCTATTGCGCGATAACACGAAACGAGCTGCCCTTCTTTGCACTTTTTCGATGTCCTCCGTAAATCATACCTGGTAAGGATCCCACACCGTGCAGCAATATTCCAGCAGAGGACGGACAAGTGTGTCCTTTTTTCGCCTTCCCCACAATATTATCTATGTGGTCTTTCCAATTTAAGTTGCTCGTAATTGTAATTCCTAGGTATTTAGTCGAATTTACAGCCCTTAGATTTGTGCAATTTATCGTATACCCAAAATTTATCAGATTTCTTTTAGTAGCCATGTGGATGACCTCGCACTTTTCTTTGTTTAGTGACAATTGCCACTTTTCGCACCATACAGAAATTCTCTCTAGATCATTTTGTAGTTGGAATTGATCGCCTGATGATTTTACTAGACGGTAAATTACAGCGTCATCTGCAAACAATCTAAGGGAGCTGCTCAGATTATCACCTCTAGATCATTTATGTAAATCAGGAACAGCAGAGGGCCTATGACACTACCTTGTGGAACGACAGATATCACTTCTGTTCTGCTCGATGATCTACCGTCTATCACTACGAACTGTGACCTCTCTGAGAGGAAATCACGAATCCAATCACACAACTGAGACGATACTCCATATGCACGCAATTTCATTAATAGTCGCTCGTGAGGAACGGTATCAAAAGCCTTCTGGAAATCTAGGAATATGGATCTGAAACCCCTTGTCTATATCACTCATTACTTCATGGGAATAAACGCTATGTGCACTGTGTGCAACTGTTTAGTTCTGTCACGGAATTAAGCTGTCTATCCTATAGAGAGCTCTGGGTGGTGTTTACACTCCTAGCTACGCTGGGCAAGTCTGCTGGAAAAATTTACAGTGTATGAGCTCCTTCAAAGATACAAAAAGAAGAGTGCTACATAGTACGTTTACCTATGGCCACGCGTTTGCCATCTATGGGGGTAGATGAAAAATTTTCCATTCGATGGCCGTACTTTCCCCAATCGGGTAAAATCGCCGCGAACATCGAGGAAATCAGCCAGCCGACGCATCACGTTGAAGATACCGGTTTGATAAAACTCAGTGACTTGCCGCATGAAGAAGTCTTTAACTGACTGCTGCACATCCTCGTCCGACAGGAATCGTTGACCCTTCGAGGTCTTGTTTAAGTGACCAAAGGCGTGATAATCGCGTGGAGAGAGATCAGAACTGTAGGGTTGGTGCTCGAGTATCTCCTAGTTGAGTGAGGCTGGCCTCCCGTATCGGCTTGCGTCTTCTGACCAGTTGTGGCAGCACAGAACTTGGCGTACCATTCCACAACGATGGTTTTCGGTTGACATCAGCAAAAAAAACAAAAAAAAACCCACATTGGTCCTGTTTGGAAGCATTTGGTGATAACTTCGCCATAGTTCACATTGCTGCATTTACTGCACCTGCCTCACAGAGACACAAATGCCACTCTTAATCCCTCACCTACATGTCGGTACTTACATACCCACATCGAAGTCGCACTACGTTACATATACGCTGGAGCAAAGTCCTCAAACGGTAACTCTTTAATCTCCCTTCGAATTGCACCAGTGATGGGACGGAACCGCCGCCGACAGCGAGGCAGACTCCCGTAAGAGGACATGAATGCGCGGTGTCTGTTCAAGTCCGAAAGAACAGACACCAGGTATTCATATAATTATTTCATCATTTGTCTGGTGGTGTATGTCTGCAAATGTGGTGTGTAATGAAATCCCTGTGCCAAAGTAGCATAGCGCATAACTAATGATGCAGCCCATTGAGGAGTGCTGGGCAATAATTAGTGCTTTGCCTTTCAAGGGGAATAAATAAGCAACTAGAGTCGTAAAAATGCAGACAAAGCGACATGAATGAGGTGATGGCCAATAGGTATTCAAAACTCCTAATATAGATGTAACGCAGTTACCATCTTAACCCACCAAGATTACTAGGAAAACTACCGCAGTCTATGCATACTCAAGCAAACAGAATAACTATGTCATGGAGAAACGACTGCACCTGTTCCTTGTGTCGAAACAAACGCTTCTCAATATTTAACCGCCAGCTTATTTGCTAAGGCTCTCGCCAGGGAAGTGCCTTTGATCGATCACAATATGTCACTCCCTGTTCGACACGCGGCGCCTACATTTGCGCTCGTCGGACCGACGCCAGCAGCCATTACAAAAACATTACTTCCCACTACATGGGCATGAATCTGCCAATTAATCACCTGAAGCTCATACTCCGCCAGATGATCTTCTGGAAGTTTCCATTTCCCATCCTTCAGCCGTCGCACTCCACCAAACAAAAACGCCTCTCTGCTTTCCTATGAGAAGATTCTTTAGAGGTCACTAGTGAGCATCGTTTGACCACACACATTCCTTTACAGTAAAACGACGCCCTTTCTCTTTCTTCCACTCCCAACAATATTTCTCCAGGTACACTATTCTGAAATTGTTTTCTCTTCTCACTAGAGAGAAACCCACCGCTTACTCTGTCCTTGGTACGGGGGTTCTGCGGCCGCTGCCATGTTCTGCTCTATATCATGGCAGTAAATGTTTGCTCCTACAGAATACGGTGAGACGCTTCCCACCCAGATACTATTTAGCCGATAACAGCTTCTGAGGAATGTGAAGCCACTTGGCCCTCTCTGTCAGAGCCCAGCCATAATTAATGCCCAGACATGCAGTACTACAGAAATTCTGCTAGTCAGTTTGATTGTGCATCGTAAATATACAAATACAAATCTACAAAAATATTAAATGTATGCTGCCTAAGTCTTTCTGCCTTACAAGTCATTCTTCCTGCACGCCATATTTGAATGGAAATGATAGATACTCTAATAACTGGAACAATGGAAAGCACCGTGTGCCATGCCCTTCACAGTTGTTTGTGGAGTTGATTCCTGTACACTTACACCATATCAGCATGAGCTGTTGCTGCATTACTCCTAGAGTTATGCTTTACCAGAAACTATGGTTCAGTAGTTTTGGTACAGTACATAAATGACGCAGTAAATGTTAGGTATACCGATAGTGTTGGTAGCTTTGGTAGTAAAAGACACATTAATGAAAATGTGAGAAAGAAACTGGGAGCTGACGACACCTATTTCCTTTTTGTTTGGTTGGTTGTTTCTTTCTTTTTCCACATAATTAGAATAGCACATCAGTCCATTGTGTATTTTGCATCCCTACAAAATATAAATTGTATTTTATAAGTAATAAAAACTGGTTGATCACATAATTTATGTGCTTTTATGCAACCGAAGCATTTAATTTTGGTATAAGTATCGTTTGTATGCACAAACATTAAAAATATACATAATTGTTGTTTTGTTCTCAATAAAACATACTTCATCATGATCAAAGGCAAAAGTTTCCTGTTATTATTGGTAAGTTGCTTATGAATAACTGAAGCATGCTTAACATAAGCCCGACGAAGTACTGACGTGATGTCTGACATGTTTTTGTTTTTAGTTTCTTTAACTTGACTTTTTTTATAAATTGCGTTTACCAGCAATATATGACATATTTTTTTATTTGTACTACGATGCCCCTCTGTTTCACAATACAAATCAACAATTTTCTTATAAACATTTAGAATTTCAATTTCGCTATAAATACTGTTTCCTTTCAAGTAACAGACAAGTGGATAACTATGTAGAACAAAACTGTTCCTTAGGTGATGTGGGCATTTATACATCCCCACTCAGTCTCTACACGGTTCACCACTTCCGGTTTTTAGGGGAACCTACTAAGACACTGATCGCACATGCAGACAAAGCGATCTCAGTGAAGTAATGCCCAATAGACACTCATCACTGCTAATGGAGACGTAGCGATGTGACGATTCTAACCCACCAAGGCCACTAGGAAAGCTACCGTAGTCTTTGCTTACTGAAGTAAACGGAATAACGAAGTATTGAGAAACGACTTCACAAGCTCCTTGTGTCGAAAGCAACACTTCCTACTTGCTTTCGACAAAAAGAGAATCTGAAGTCGTTTCTCCGTGACATAGTTATTCTGTTTATTTGAGCGACGATTACTAGCTATCTATGAATGCTTCTTTACGGGGGAACACTTGAGTCGAATTTCTGTTTCTGGCTAGTGAGCTAACAGAAATCTTGACTTGTGTTCCATCTAGTACTGAGGTAATTGCAGCCCTAGGAGTTTGCGGACGGCTTATTGCCTCTATTGAATAGGCAGAGAATTGCAGGAAAGCCATGCACATCATCTGCGCAGTGGCCAGCGCCCCAAAGAGTAGATCATCGGTGCAGTAATCACTGTCTGTACTTCATTAGGTGATGTGCGCGCTCCAGTTCGGCTGATAGAGAACAAGTCACAGTAAATATGTTCAGTTCCATTTGCTTGTCTACTGAGCTTGTGTTTCTCACCGCTAATCAGTATCAGCCTACTTTGTGTTCGTCTATAAAGCAGGGGGGGGGGGGGGGGGTCGGGACTGAAGTCAAACGTAGTTTCTGCAAATCTAGAAATTACATAAGTCTTCTTTTTTAAAAATAAACAGGTTACAATATCCTGTTATTCATTTTAGTAGCATCCCAATGGGAATGATTGGTTTGATGAGCTAAAGTGAAGTGAAGTAAAACCACAAAACGATACTTCGTTTTATGGAAATCCCCAGCTGCAGGTTGTCAACGACAGTGCCATTTTAATCATTTGTAGACGTGACAACTCCATTGCGGAGATAACATTAGGCAGCTACACACATACACACGCTATATGGTATATACATCACGGAGATTTACATAAAATACTGAATGCCTCAGTGCGCACTGTAACTAGTCTGATCTTGTCTAGGCGGCCTCTGCACGAAGATACATTCCTAGATACTTAAATAAAGCTTCTTCCTGAAACTTTGTAAGTAGACTTTCACAGAACAGTTTCTACATCTAAATCAACATTTACATCCATACTCCGCAAGCCACCTTACGGTGTGTGGCGGAGGGTACCTTGAGTACCTCTATCGGTTCTCCCTTCTATTCCAGTCTCGTATTGTTCGTGCAAAGAAAGATTGTCGGTATGCCTCTGTGTGGGCTCTAATCTCTCTGATTTTGCCCTCATGGTCTCTTCGCTAGATAATACGTAGCAGGGAGCAATATACTGCTTGACTCCTCGGTGAAGGTATGTTCTCGAACCTTCAACAAAAGCCCGTACCAAGCTACTAAGCGTGTCTCCTGCAGAGTCTTCCACTGGAGTTTATCTATCATCTCCGTAACGCTTTCGCGATTACTAAATGATCCTGTAACGAAGCGCGCTGCTCTCCGTTGGATCTTCTCTATCTCTTCTATCAACCCTGTCTGGTACGGATCCCACACTGCTGAGCAGTATTCAAGCAGTGGGCGAACAAGTGTACTGTAAGCTACTTCCTTTGTTTTCGGATTGCATTTCCTTAGGATTCTTCCAATGAATCTCAGTCTGGCAGAAGGCCGGCCACGGTGACCGTGCGGTTCTAGATGCTCCAGTCCGGAGCCGTGCTGCTGCTGCGGTCGCAGGTTCGAATACTACCTCGGGCATGGGTGTGTGTGATGTCCTTAGTTTGGTTAGGTTTAAGTAGTTCTGAGTTCTAGGGGACTGTTGACCACAGCAGTTGAGTCCCATAGTGCTCAGAGCCATTTGAACCATTTTTTTCAGTCTGGCATCTGCTTTACCTACGATCAACTTTATATAATCATTCTATTTTAAATCACTCCTAATGTCTACTCCCAGATAATTTATGGAATTAACTGCTTACAGTTGCTGATCTGCTTTATTGTAGCTAAATGATAAGGGATCTTTATATCTGTGTATTCGCAGCACATTACACTTGTCTACATTGAGATTCAATTGCCATTCCCTGCACCATGCGTCAATTCGCTGCAGATCCTCCTGCATTTCAGTACAATTTTCCATTGTTACAAACTCTCGATATACCATGGCATCATCCGCAAAAAGCCTCAGTGAACTTCCGATGTTATCCACAAGGTCATTTACGTATATTGTGAATAGCAACGGTTCTACGACACTCCCCTGCGGCACACCTGAAATCACTCTTACTTCGGAAGACTTCTCTCCATTGAGAATGACATGCTGCGCTCTGATATCTAGGAACTCTTCAATCCAATCACATAATTGGTCTGATAGTCCATATATGCTCTTACTTTGTTCATTAAACAACTGTGAGGAACTGTATCGAACGCCTTGTTCGCTCCACTACACCCACGAAAGGACGCACTATTTGCGGCACCTTCTGCCAGTCACAGTTCTAGCTTCCACGCGCAACACGACGGCCACATCGACTCACATCCAAAGCGCGGCCTATGCATTCCTTGTTCGCTTGTCTCAACGGAAAACCTCACTCGAAATATCTCGGAACTTTTACCGCGAACTGCCAGCAAACAATGGAAACTCACGCCCACAAATTCGGCGCAAAAGATCGTTCCACCTACGTCCTCTAGGTCGCGAACACCAAGACGGAGGGGGCTGGTGTCCTCTATCACTCTCTCTCCTTTCTCTTCGAGACCTTCCTCCCCCTTACCCACTGCCATTGTCCTGTGGATTCCAGTAGTTCAGCTCTCTGTTTCTAAGCTTGGAGACAGCAGAAAGCTCGCCTTTGTCCATAGCCAAGTAACATGTAGTTTCGTGAAATTTCTCTCCATTGAGAATGACATGCTGCGTTCTGTTATCCAGGAACTCTTCAATCCAATCACACAATTGGTCTGATAGTCCATATGCTCTTACTTTGTTCGTTAGACGACTGTGGGGAACTGTATCAAACGCCTTGTGGAAGTCAAGAAACATGGCATCTACCTGGGAACCCTTGTCTATGGCCCTCTGAGTCTCGTGGACGAATAGCGCGAGCTGGGTTTCACACGATCGTCTTTTTCGAAACCCATGCTGATTCCTACAAAGTAGATTTCTAGTCTCCAGAAAAGTCATTATACTCGAACATAATACGTGTTCCAAAATTCTACGACTGATCGACGTTAGAGATATAGGTCTATAGTTCAGCACATCTGTTCGACGTCCCTTCTTGACAACGGGGATGACCTGTGCCCTTTTCCAGTCCTTTGGAACGCTACGCTCTTCTAGAGACCTACGGTACACCGCTGCAAGAAGGGGGGCAAGTTCCTTCGCGTACTCTGTGTAAAATTGAACTGGTATCCCATCAGGTCCAGCGGCCTTTCCTCTTTTGAGCGATTTTAATTGTTTCTCTATCCCTCTGTCGTTTATTTCGATATCTAGCATTTTTTCATCTGTGCGACAATCTAGAGAAGGAACTACAGTGCAGTCTTCGTCTGTGAAACAGCTTTGGGAAAAGACATTTAGTATTTCGGCCTTTAGTCTGTCATCCTCTGTTTCAGTACCATTTTGGTCACAGAGTCTGGACATTTTGTTTTGATCCACTTACGGCTTTGACATAGGACCAAAATTTCTTACGATTTTCTGCCAAGTCCGTACATAGAACTTTACTTTCGAACTCATTGAACGCCTCTCGCATAGCCCCCCTCACTCTTTAAGCGTCTGCCAGTTCAGTTTTCCTGTATCTACAGGGGATCAAACAAACATGTGGCTATTCGTGCTGTCCTTCATTGCAAATGTTCAGTCTTCCCTGTTAGTCCTATTTGGTTCAAATGGCTCTGAGCACTATAGGACTTAACTGCTGAGGTCATCAGTCCCCTAGAACTTAGAACTACTTAAGCCTAACTAACCTAAGGATATCACACACGTCCGTGCCCGAGGCAGGGTTCGAACCTGCGACCGTAGCGGACGCACGGTTCCAGACTGAAGCGCCTAGAATCGGTCGGCCACACCGGCCGGCTTCCTATTTGGTATGGGTCCCACACTCTTTAGCAATAGTGTGGAATGGGTCGCACGAGTGTTTTGTAAGCAGTCCCCTTTGTACACTGATTGCGTTTTCCTAGTGTACTACCACTGAAATAAAGGTTGCCATCCGATTTACCTATAGTGGATCCTGTGTGAACACGTTTCACTCAGTGATATTGTAGACATAGGATACAACGATTTCTCCACTTAACATACAACACATTTTTTGAACTTCCTGTCAAATCTAGTTATGTGGTTCGACAGATTCTCAGACTCACCGAATCAGTTATATAAAAACAGCAATATTAGGCTCTTGGTCCCCTTTCAACCCATCTACATCTACATACATACTCCGCAGTCCACCATACGGTGCGTGGCGGAGGGTACCTCGTACCACAACTAGCATCTTCTCTCCCTGTTCCACCCTCAAACAGAACGAGGGAAAAATGACTGCCTATATGCCTCTGTACGAGCCCTAATCTCTCATATCTCTGTGGTCTTTCCGCGAAACGTAAGTTGGCGGCAGTAAAACTGTACTGCAGGCAGCCTCAAATGCTGGTTCTCTAAATCTCCTCAGTAGCGATTCACGAAAAGAACGCCTCCTTTCCTCCAGAGACCCCTACCCGAGTTCCTGAAGCATTTCCGTAACACTCGCGTGATGATCAAACCTACCAGTAACAACTCTAGCAGCTCGCTTCTGAATTGCTTCTATGTCCTCCCTCAATCCGACCTAATAGGGATCCGAAACGCTCGAGCAGTACTCAAGAATAGGTCGTATTAGTGTTTTACAAGCGGTCTCCTTTACAGATGAACCACATCTTCCCAAAATTCTACCAATGAACCGAAGGCGACTATCCGCCTTTCCACAACTACCATTGCATGCTTCTCCTGCTTCATATCGCTCTGCAATGTTACGCCCAAATATTTAATCTACGTCTCTGTGTCAAGCGCTACACTATTAATGGAGTATTCAAACCCTGATTAGAATGGTAGCGCGTTTTGTATTATCGCAAAGTAGTGGAGACAGTTATCTCGAACATGATAAACGAGTGTGAGTGGCAACCATGAAAACAAAGAATTCTTCGTTGCGGTGGGATCTTCCTGCCAACTTTCAGTCACCAAATCTCTCCTTCGAATGTCATATTACATACTTTTAAAAAAAGTCAGGAAAATTGAATGCTTTATTCGAGTGAAGTATCTTCACAAACTGAGCAAGTCAATAACGCGTTGGTCGACCTCTGGCCTGGCTCTTAAGCATGCAGTTATTCGGCTTCGCAATGGCTGACAGTTGTTGGATGTTCTCCTGAGGGATGGCGTGCCAAATTCTGCCCAACTGTCACGTTAGATGTCAAAATCCCTAGCTGGTTGGAGGGCCCTGTCGATAAAGCTCCAAACATTCTCAGCTGTGGAGAGATCCGGCGACCTTCCTGATCAAGGCAGAGTTTCGCGAGCACGAAGACAAACATTAGAAGCTGTCGCCCTGGGTGGGCGGGCGTTATCTTGCTGAAATGTAAGCCCAGGATGGCTTGCAATGAAGGGCAACAAAAAGGGGCGTAGAATATCGTCGACGTGCAGCTGTGGCGTAAGGGTGACATGGATGACAACCAGAAAGTCCTGCTATGAAATGAAATGGCATCGCTGACCATCAGTCCTGGTTGTTGGGCCATATGGAGGCCGGCAGTCGGGTTGGTATCCCACAGCTAACCAGGGTGTCTCCAGACATCTTCGCTGGTCATCAGGGCTCAGTTCGAAGCGAGAGTAATCACTGAAGACAACTCTACTCCAGTCAGAGAGATTCCAGGCCGATGGCGTATCCGGAGTCGCCCTGGACAGCTGTGGGTTACCAACCTGTCCAACAGCCCGACAACCAGGAGTGATGGTCTTGAGTGTCATTTTATTTCATAGCAGGATCCCTTTGGTTGCCATCCACGACACCATTACAGCACAGCGGTACGTCGATAATATTGTATGTCACGTTTTTTGCCCTCCATGGCAAGCCATCCTGGGCTTACATTTCAGTAAAACATTGCCCACCCGCAAATAACAATAGTTTCTACTGCTTATCTTCGTGCATGCCAAAGCCTGCCTTGGCCAGAAGGGTCGCCGGATCTCGGCGCAAATTGAAAACTTATGGGGCATTATGGGAGGGCCCTCCGACCAATTCGGGATTTTGATGATCTAATGCGCCAGTTGCGCTGAATTCGACGTGATATCTCTCGGAGGACATTCAACAACTGTATCAGTTAATGCCAAGCCGAATAACTGCTTGCATAAGGGCGAGACGTCGACCAACGCGTTACTGACGTGCCCAATTGGTGAAGCTCTTTCTCTTGAGTAAAGCATTCATTTTCTTCTGAAACTGTACTCTGTTGTTTCTGTCTGCATGCGCATCCCATCTACCGGTTTCCATCCCATTCGGATAATTCCTTCACGGTGCGTTGTTTTTTTTTCCCCATAGAGTCTGCTTTTTTGACTTCCATTTACACAGGGAGAAATAACCATTGTAGTGAAATAAGATTATTCGCAAAAGGAATAAGTGCTCATTTTTCCTACTAGCTACTCGAGATGGAACGGGTAAGGAGTAGTCTGAAAGATACACTACTGGCCATTAAAATTGCTACACCACGAAGGTGACGAGCTACAGACGCAAAATTTAACCGACAGGAAGAAGATGCTGTGAGATGCAAATGATTAGCTTTTCAGAGCATTCACACAAGGTTGGCGCCGGTGGCGACACCTACAACGTGCTGGCATGAGGAAACTTTCCAATCGATTTCTCATACATAAACAGCAGTTGACCTGCGTTGCCTGGTGAAACGCTGTTGTGATGCCTCGTGTAAGGAGGAGAAATGCGTACCATCACGTTTCCGACTTTGATAAAGGTCGGATTGTAGCCTATCGCGATAGCGGTTTATCGTATCGCGACATTGCTGCACGCGTTGGTCGAGATCCAATGACTGTTAGCATAATATGGAATCGGTGGGTTCAGGAGGGTAATACGGAACGTCGTGCTGGATCCCAACGGCCTCGTATCACCAGCAGTCGAGATGACAGGCATCTTATCCGCAAGGCTGAAACGGATCGTGCAGCCACGTCTCGATCCCTGAGTCAACGGATGAGGATATTTGCAAGACAACAACCACTTGCACCAACAGTTCGACGACGTTTGCAGCAGCATAGACTATCAGCTCGGAGACCACGGCTGCGGTTACCCTTGACGCTGCATCACAGACAGGAGTGCCTGCCATGGTGTACTCAACGACGGACCTGGATGCACGAATGGCAAAACGTCATTTTTTTTCGGATGAATCCAGGTTCTGTTTACAGCATCATGATGGTCGCATCCGTGTTTGGCGACATCGCGGTGAACGCACATTGGAAGCGTGTATTCGTCATCGCCATACTGGCGTATCACCCGGCGTGATGGTATGGGGTGCTATTGGTTACACGTCTCGGTCACCTCTTGTTCGCATTGACGGCACTTTGAACAGTGGACGTTACATTTCAGATGTGTTACGACCCGTGGCTCTACTCTTCATTCGATCCCTGCGGAACCTTACATTTCAGCAGGATAATGTACGGCCGCATTTTGCAGGTCCTGTACGGGCCTTTCTGGATACAGAAAATGTTCGACTGCTGCCCTGGCCAGCACGTTCTCCTAATCTCTTACCAATTGAAAACGTCTGGACAATGGTGCCCGAGCAACTGGATCGTCACAATACACCAGTCACTACTGTTGATGATCTGTGGCATCGTGTTGAAGCTGCATGGGCAGCTGTACTTGTACACGCCATCCCAGCTCTGTTTGACTCAATGCTCAAGCATATCAAGGCCGTTATTACGACCAGAGGTGGTAGTTCTGGGTACTGATTTCTCAGGATCTATGCCCCCAATTTGCGTGAAAATGTTATCACGTGTCAGTTCTAGTAAAATGTATTTGTCCAATGAATACCCCGTTTATCATCTGATTTCTTCTTGGTGTAGCAATTTTAATGGCCAGTAGTGTATTTATGAATCTTATACCAAACTCTTAAGTGTGGAAGCAGAGAGTATGTGCAGAGTTATCAGGTGGATGTAGATATAGATGTAATTTCTGTGGGCGCCGAAGTCCGCAGTACGGCAGGGTTGCTAATGCGTATGCAAGTAACGGTGAATTTTTCTGTGGCACAACAGACAGGGGTGCTCATTTCGCGCTGGCGCATTTATACGCTGGCAATCACCATCCCCCGTGCGCCTTGCGGCGGTGTCGCCTCTGATTCAGGTTTTGTATCGGTACTCCAGATAGACGAGGATGCGTGGGGACAGATACAAAAGAATGACTTGCAAAACACGAGATAAAAAGAAAACTTTGCGCTTACGCGAGACGAGCAGTTTGAGGAGAATGCTCAAACTATTCCTGACAATTCCCAACCATCCGTGTTTGATTTTCAGCTGCAATTCAGACAGCTTACTGTTAGCCACAAACAGCTAAAGCTCTGTTCAAAGGTTATTTACCCAGTACAGAAGCGACTTGCGATTTCGGACTGTTGCTGAAACAGACCTTGACAGTAGATACAAAGACGTTCCAACAAGCCCCACTTTTGCAACTGTCCGTGGATGTCAGGCGTTTAGATAGTAACTGATTGGCCCTGCGCTGAGATCTACCAAATCTGAAACATGATCTTGGTTTATTGAGAAACAGTTGTTGCAGCCAAACAAAACCGGTAAAATGTTGTCCAATACGGAATGAATTCAACTGGGTACAGATCCTACGTCGTGATCATGCGTTTGGTGAGTGGTCGATTATCAGAAACGACTAAGAAAATTTTTTTCTCTTCTCTCATTGGCTACCTAGAGCGCGGCCTTATAAGGAAGCGTTGCCTTTTCTGACTTCCAATAGGCTATTTATTGAAAACAGAGTCTCCAGAACGACCTGACACGAAGAGTTGGTGTCAGTCTGACGGTGGACGTGTGTGGATAAAGAGGTACTTAGCGTGATAGCGCGTCGTAAATACTGCAGATTTTGCTGTACTTCAACGACGTGTGATTTATTCTCGGAGCGATTGTGATTGTCAATGATTCAGATTCCATGAGAATAGTTCTAGGGATGAATAAAAGACATCATAGTATTCCTAAAAATATTCGAGTACTCATTGTGAACAGTCAAGTAGCCTATTAAACTCGCAGCGATCCTCGTTGCAGTCATGTTCAGTGTTATCAGTGCACCTACGACTGTTGAGTGTCTTATGTATAAGGGACGTAGCAATTGAAGATACTAGGTGATTGGAAATAACATTCGAAACGTGTGCCTGAAGCGTTCATGCCGATCTGCAATGCCCTTATTAAAAGTTTGGTTGCTGCGACTGTCACATTTTTGACAGTGTTGACGAGTGATCATGTTGCAATGTCTACAAAAGTTAATTTAATCAGCAGAACGTGTGACACATAAACAACCCACAAGTGTGACACTAACAAGCTAAATAAACTCCACCAAAGATGGCTGAGAAACGGCTTAGAAACTAGCTGCGAAGACAAAGGTAAAATTGCAGCCTATAGTAGAGATAAAGCGACGGCACCAGCCAAATATCAAGTGGGATAAATTCTGTATGCTCGACGATGACATCAAATTGTCCTCTGAACGAATCGATTGAAACCGACATATTGGTCCAAAGAAGTGGTTCAAAGACAGAATCGAAGACAATATTAAATACTATCAAATTATAACTCACAAATGCCAGAAAATTTTAGTGGAATGCAAGAAGTCCTGCTCAGAATCCTCAATAGAAAAGAGCATTTTGCATAAGGGATCACACGATTTCTGAACAAGCATTAGAACAGGCACATTCGTTACAAGTCTGGGAGTACGTGTATGATGTGATTTCAGATGGAAAACCCACATACAAAACATTACATAATAGATATAGGCCAGACTGAGTTTCACTGGAAGAATAATTTGAAAATATATTCCACCGACAAAGGAGGTAACTTACAGAATTCTCATTCTACCAAACCTTGAATACTGTTCATCAACTCTGGACTTGTACCACAAAGAATTGATAAAGGAAATAGAGACGGTCCAAATAAGAGTAGTTAGTTTCATCACAGGTTCGTTTCGTCAGTGTAAAACTGCTATGGAAATGTTCACCCAACTCCTGTGGCAGATGTTCCAAGGCAAGTATAGCGCATTACGGTGTGGTTTACTGTTCAAAATCTGTGAACGTATTTTTCTAGAAGAGTCAGTAGTTATTCAGTGTACATTCTGAATACAAATGAACTTGATCTTGATGACACCACTTCCAGTGTCATGTAATTTCGTTACTTATATTCAAGGTCACAACTGTTTCTACATGCCAAGCTATTGACTCTCTGGGGTCATGACACCTCTGCCACTGTATGATAAATGCGGCTGTACAGATATTTAGTGTTCATGTGCGATCTGTCGAAAAGCCATCACAGCCTGTAGTACACACAAAATCTCATGTACGGAGTGCTCTGTGCTACCTATCTGAGAAGATAAGCATCTCTTTATAACGCATATATGAACCATTTAGGTGGCGAAGTACCGCCATATGAACAACATTCACACTTTGACTCTCAAAAAAAGAGTTCGACACATACTTGATAAGTATAGAATCACTGCCATCTTTTTTCAAAAAAAAAAATGGTTCAAATGGCTCTGAGCACTATGGGACTTAACATCTGTGGTCATCAGTCCCCTAGAACTTAGAACTCCTTAAACCTAACTAACCTAAGGACATCACACACATCCATGCCCGAGGCAGGATTCGAACCTGCGACCATAGCAGTCCCGCGGTTCCGGACTGAGCGCCTGAACCGCTAGACCACCGCGGCCGGTATCTCTTTTCATTTCCCACAGTGTCCAAAAGAAAAAATACACCCACAGCCGTGATGGTGGATTCTTCACCACAGTCAGTCCTATCATTTATAACAGAATGCAGTCAACACTACCTCCACATCAGTCCACGTATGTTTGTGCGTTTTAGAATTGGATTTTGCACTTAGCATTACATGAGCTAACAGTTGGAAGAGGTATAATTTGTAGATACTCTGGCTACGTTGGGAATCTGTATCACTGTTGGGTGGTAAAAATAGTAACCCAGACCTGGTAATACAAGCAATAAGAGCATATATACTTTTGTACATTTACATATAAAATATGGAAAAACTCGAAAAAATGGAAAATATCGAAAAATTGAAAAATGTGGAAAAATATAGAAACACAGTAAAAACTGTGTAAAACATTGTAAAATTCATATGGATTTTGTCATACAGGATACCTGTATTTATACAAAGGGAGTGGTCAAAATTTACGGCATAAGCACCACATCAAAGTGTCTCTCTTGGATACTTTCCCAAAAAGCTGAAAGTTTCTACCAAGGGAGAGAACTATTAGAATCATGGCAGCATCTGCTCTCAAAATGACTGAGAGGTCTGCACTAAAGGTTGAGGCAGTTCGCACAGCACATGGTTATATGTACATTTACACAGAGAGAGTAGCCATGTTCGCTGCATAAGCACTCGTATATGAAGGAGAGACATAACGCCCCACACATAGAAATAAGAAAGCATTATACAGGCGTGGTAATCGGAAAATGGAGTTGAGAAGGGCTGTCGGTCCTTAATGTAACGATCAGGTATAGGACAGGAACTGACACCACATATGCCGTAATAGTGGGTAGGAGGTACATTCTAAAAACACATGCTGGCAAGACGAAATCATCATATTTCCACCACTTCTGCATGTGTGAGGAAAGAGTAATGTTATCCCCACTCCTCATTACAGCAAAAACACATTCTATTTTCAAATTACCTAGCAGCACTTTTACAATACATTCCCAGCTATAAGATTATATGGTGGCTTAAATGGCAGGCAACCATATATGTCATGTACCTTGTTTAGTGATGGAGAAAATGGATATGAGCGTTTGGCGTCATTGGGCGGGAGGTCCCTTGCGGGGCAGGTGCGGCCGCCTTGGTGCAGGTCTCATTACATTCGAAGCCACATTGCGCGACCTGAGCGCCGGATGGGGATGAAATGATGATGAAGACAACACAACACCCAGTCCCTGAGCGGAGAGAATCTCCGACTCAGCCGGGAATCGAACCCGGGCTCATAGGACGGCACGTTTAGTGATGAAGCCGCATTTACTAATCATGGTCAGGTAAACCGCCAGAATGTGCACAATTGGCCTGTTGGCTTCATCAGGTAAAACGTAAACGTCCATGAAGTGTAAAGTGTGGTGTGTTATAACGAACCTTCTGCTCGTAGCCCCGTTTTCCATAGCCGAAACACTGAACGCGCACAGGTATCGCAGCCTCCTAACAAACCATCTTCCACGGATGCTACAAGACATTCCTCTGTAGACTAGTAGGAACCTGTGGTACCAGCTTCATGGCTGTCCAGCCCATAATGCACGAAGTACTACAGCATGTCTTCACGAATTGTTTCCAAATCGATGGATTGGAAGCGGAGTACCTGTACCTTGGCTGGACCATTCCCTGGATTTGACGCCTGTAGACTTTTTACTGTGGGGTAAGCTGAAAGACACTGTCTGCAAGGCATACCAACTACACCATATGATATGCAACGGCGTATTACTGCAGCCTGCTGGGACATCTCCGTTCAAATGCTAGCAGGTGAGCAGCAGTCGTTCCGTACCAGACTGGAAGCGCGTATTGCTGCGGCCGCTGGTCATTTTGAACCACAATCCGTGATGGTCAATTGTCTTGTTATTGGTCAGAGTGTACATAACTAGTGCATGGACTTGTATTGTTCTGTAGTGTGCGCTACGACAGGTATTGTACAAGTGTCGATGTGGGAACTTTTCAAAATACGATATCTCGTAAACGACTCGCCCAAGAATCCTGCAACAAACACCACTGACATTCTCATTAGCCTACTTTTATTTTTTTTAGTGCGAAGTAGATATAGTTCCGGTTAAAAAGGTCTATGTTTGTACAATGGTGGTGGCTCTGAGTACTATGGGACTTAACGTCTATGGTCATCAGTCCCCTAGAACTTAGAACTACTTATACCTAACTAACCTAAGGACATCACACAACACCCAGTCATCACGAGGCAGAGAAAATCCCTGACCCCGCCGGGAATCGAACCCGGGAACCCGGGCGCGGGAAGCGAGAACGCTACCGCACTACCACGAGCTGCGGACTATGTTTGTACAAAAAATACTCTTTATAAGTATTATTACAATTAGTTGATTGGCTCACAATATGAGCCCCCTAGCTACCAATCCATTCTGTGAAAACCGCACACCAATAGCACTTTCTATTTCCGCAATATTTGCGGTGAAATATTTAGTTGATTCATGTGCTTTAGGTGCTTCCCTAACGCTACAACACATAACATTATATCTGGAAGCGTGTGACAGACACACCACTCTATGCTAAAGACAATACGCTGTCGCTGCGCGGGATTAGCCGAGCGGTCTGGGGCGCTGCAGACATGGACTGTGCGGCTGATCCGGGCGGAGGTTCGAGTCCTCCCTCAGGCGTGTGTGTGTGTGTGTGTGTGTGTGTGTGTGTGTGTGTGTGTGTTTTTGTCCTTAGGATAATTTAGGTTAAGTAGTGTATAAGCTTAGGGACTGATGACCTTAGTAGTTAAGTCCCATAAGATTTCACACACATTTGAACAACATGCTGTCGTTAAGTACCCATGATTACCTGTCATGATAGATCTAATATATATTTATTTATCATTTACATACTAGCTTCCGGAAAATGTTTCGGATTTTTGTGGTGTTTTATGCAAAAACAACAGGTTATGTGATTTTCTCGTCAGCCCGTCACCATTATCAGTTTTTATTAATGCATGCGGTATATAATTACCACGGAAGGTAGTTCAAACGTATTTCCCCGTAAATTATCCAGCATAGTTTCGCGAGTACTGTGTTCTGATTCACCCACTGAAGCTTATTTTACTTAGAAGGTGGGAACACAATCTTGGGTTTACATAAGCGTGTGTCCAAACAATTACCCGACCGAAATACCCGCTAATTCTATGCATGTGTCGCATATTTATCCTTGTTTTTTAATGTCTCTGTTAATATATGCAATGCATGTAAGTTGGTTACGTGATCATGAAGTGTCTCCCTAAATTTTTAGAACACACATACTGCACAAATCACCGTATGGTGCCCAGTGGAGTGCACCTTACGTATTTCGCAACAACAGATCGAGACTTTCTTTACAGCAGGGACGGAAAGCTATATCAAGATTTTTATATGCAACATCAGAACAACTATAGAACTGAACCATGAAACAGTCAGATGCTCATTAATTCTGCACAAATTTCACACGTTCTCCGTGTTTTTTTTATATTTTTTATTTGTTGTTAATATACGTAACGCATAAAAGTTGGTGACATGATCATAAGGTTTCTCCTTAAAGTTTTTTAGAACACACGTATCACCCAAATAACCTTGGTTTCTAGTGAGGGACACCTTGTGCCACTCGGAAAAATAGATAGATCACTGTCTTTATGCCAGTGTACGAGCCCAAGTTTTGTCTTATCTTCGTCGAAATGTGTGCAGTAAGCTACGGATGTCAGTTCTATAAATTTTAGCGAAAAGAACGACGTCTTTTCTCTGGGATCATGAAACATTTACATAATACTCGCGTGTTGATCAGACCCACCCACCCGTAACAAATCTAGTATTAAGTGAATGATTTAGAGAGAGCTTTCTACAGTGTTAGAGATTAGTGTCTAAGCGGTGTGTTGCACTATTTTCACATCTCCGCAGGCAGCTAAAGATTTTTACTGCTACCAAAGTAACATGAAGTTATATCCAACGAAATACACACCAAGGAAATAATCGTTTCCAGCTTTCTTTACATGCTTCTACGAGAATTAGGGAAATATGTCAAAGAATATTGGAAATTATTTAATACAGCGATGCTGCAGTACGCTTTGGTCGGTGTCACCTTGTCGCATACACACCTTCCGTCTGCGAATGCTAATAAGTAAGCTTTGGCGTTACTGGCATCTCCAACCGTTTTACGTTTCCAGAGAGTAAACATAACGTGCAGAGTGAGACTTCTCCTAGTTACTGGTCGATCGTTGCTCGGCCGTTACTAACAGCCCATGGACACGTGGTGTGAGCAATTTAAATATCGTCGTTTGCATACACGGCATGTCGATACTCACCCGTTAAGACGGTTAAGATATACGCTAGACATGCAGGCTCTGGCCTTCTCAAATGGGAGTGATTGTGGCAGAGAAGTATTTTTTTCCCGTGGGGACGCAGGAAATAGGGAAGAGAAGGCGGTCACTCAACGTTTATCAGGTACGTGTAGAACTTTTTCCCGACAGGCCGTGTGCGCGTGTCGTCCGCGTGGCGGTTCTTTGCCAGCAAAAATGCTTCGTATATGTGTTTTCGGATGGGTTGCACAGAACGCTCTGTACGTGATGTGTTGTGTGGACTGTGGGATGTGACGGCTTATCGACAGACAGCACCCGAATGCTGCATACCTCTATGGTCACATGTATCACATAGCACCAGAGGCGTTCTGACCTCAGAGAGTCACACTGACTTGGCACCTGGAAATACACTGAGGTGACAAATGTCGTGGGATACCTCCTAATATCTTGTCGAACCTCCTTTTGTTCGGCTTAGTGCAGCCACTCGACGTGGAATGAACTTGACAATTCGTTGGTAGTCCCCTGCAGATATATTAAGCCACGCTGCCTGTATAGCCGTCCATAACTGTGAAAGTGTTGCCTGCACAGGGTTTTGTGCACGAGCTGACCTCTCGATTATGTCTCATAAATGTTCGATGGGATTCATGTCGTGCGATCTACGTGGCAAAATCGTTGGCTCGAATTGTCCAGAATGGTCTTCAAACCAGTCGCAAACAATTGTTGCCTGGTGACGTGAAGCATTGTCATCCACCAAAATTCCATCTTTGTTTGGAAACATGACATCCACAATGGCTGCAAATGATCTCCAAGTAGTCGAAGGACCACAGAACACAGTCAATTCCATGTAAATACAGCCCACAGCACAACGAAGCCACCACCGGCTTGCACAGTGCCTTGTTGACAACTTGGGTCCATGGCGTTGAGGGATTTGTGCCACATTCCAACCATGTTATCAGCTCCTGCCAACTTAAATCGGGTTTCATCTGACCAGGCCACGGTATTCTAATCGTCTAGGGTACAACCGATGTGGTCACGAACCCAGGTGATGCGCTGCAGATGATATCGTGATGTTAGCAAAGGCACTCGCGTCGTTCATCTGCGGCCGTAGCCCACTAACGCTAAATTTTGCCACTCTATACTAGAGGATACGTTCGTCGTACGAATCTTCAAATGTGTGTGAATTCCTAAGGGACCAAACTGCTGAGGTCATCGGTCCCTAGAGTTACACACTACTTAAACTAACTTATGTTAAGAACAACACACACACCCATACACGAGGGAGGACTCGAATCTCTGGCTGGAGCGGCCGCGCCGTCCGTGACATGACACCTCAAACCGCGCGACCACTTCGTACGGCTTCGTCGTACGTCCCACGTTGATGTCTCCGGTTATTCACTCAGTGTTGTTTGCTTGTAAGCACTGAAAACTATATTCAAACCCCGGTCCTCTGTGCTCTTGGTCGTTAAGTGAAGGCCATCAGCCACTGTGCCGTCCGTCGTGGTGAGAGGTAATGACTGAAATGTGGTGTTGTCCTCCGCAGCTCGTGGTCGTGCGGTAGCGTTTTCGCTTCCCACGCCCGGGTTCCCGGGTTCGATTCCCAGCGGGGTCAGGGATTTTCTCTGCCTCGTGATGACTGGGTGTTGTGTGATGTCCTTAGGTTAGTTAGGTTTAAGTAGTTCTAAGTTCTAGGGGACTGATGACCATAGATGTTAAGTCCCATAGTGCTCAGAGCCATTTGAACCATTTGTGGTGTTGTCGGCACACTCTTGACACTGTGGATCTCGAAATATTGAATTCCCAACGATTTCCGAAATATAATTCTTCATGCATCTAGCTCCAACTACTATTCCGTATCCAAAGTCTGTTAGATCTCGTAGTGTGGCCAAGATCACGTCGAAAACCTTGTCATATGAATCACGTGAGTACAAATGAGAGCTCCGTCAATGCACTGTCTTTTTATACCCTGTGTGCGCGATACTACCGCCATCTATATACGTGCATAGCGCTGTCTCATGACTTCTGTTACCTCACTGTCTTAAGCATATTGATAGAATGGGGAAGCTGAGCAACGCATTCGCGAAATCGTTATGGATTAGTAGGGTAGTCCCGATGACCTGACGGCCTATATTCCCTCCTTCGAGAACGAGAGACCGCACTGCAGTGGAAGCAGATTATCTGGTTGTACTGGATAATGATGAGTCAACCTTCTGTTCCAAGTATCACTTGAATCTAGATCATTTTATTACACCTTTTTTTTACATTATCCTGAAGTCCCATGGAAACCTATGTACTTCCCTAGAGGAAGTGGAAAGTTACACAAGGCTTTTCTCACAAGGTGTGAAGAAATCACAAGGGAAAATACCGGCTGTATTATTATCATTTTCGCGACAGATTACTTCTGTTAACAGAGCACATTCCAAGTCAGATTGTTTTTTTTTCTTTTTTAGAAGTAAAAGAAAAAGTTGTCTGCTAGACTCTCCGTTTGCGGGACTGCCACTACTCAAGTGTGCATGGCTTCATGTCCTTCTGCCAACAAAGCTATACTACATGCTGTGGAACTCTAAGCGTTGTCCGTTGTGAGATGTAATGCCTGAAATTTGGTATTCTCGGCTTATTCTTGACACTGGGGATCTCAGAATACTGAATTCTCTAACGATTTCCGAACTGAAATGTCCCATGCATCTAGCTTCAACTACCACTTCACTTTCAAAGTCAGTTAATTCCTGACGTGCAGATATAATCACGTCCTAAACCTGCCAATGCAATGGCCTATACCTTGTATACGCCATACTACAGTCATCTGTATAAGAGCATATCGCTATCCCATGACTTTTGTCACCTCAGCGAAGCTTGTGTTTGCTGTAGAATGGCCGTTGCTCAGTCTCATTTGGGTGGTCGGGACATGTATGGACATCGAATTTTTTCATAGTCATTTGCGAGTCTTATATTGACATCATACACAAATAACGCCATGTTTATTTGTTTAAAATATTGTGTTACGGCAGGTTCATTGTCTTCCTACACTTCTTTTTGGCTTTGTACACTAGCTGACCAAGACTGGCGTTATCCACCCAGTTAATACAGTATTAAAAACGTGATGGTTGTGGGGGCTTTTCTAGGACGAGACGGAGCTTATCTGTAAAATCGTCCACACACTTCCACCAGCGTTTCAAGATCTTTTTGTCGAGATTTACGTGGGCCAAACGGCTTCGGCTGGGTGCCGGCTATCACCCCAGTGTATCTTTGTCTCTTCCGCCAGCAACCAGAGACGGGGACGATCACACATACACCATGTGATCAAAGGTATTTTGACACCTGGCTGAAAATTACACTCGTGCTCATAAATTAAGGATAATGCTGATACATGGTGAAGCAACGCTCTGGTGGGTGGTTTGAGGGTTTAAATCCCCTCGGGGTATGTCCATTTGGTGTATTTGACCTGCGATCGTCGAACGGTGGCGCTGGCAGCAGTCCACATACGCAGAGGTGCGTTGGTGCATGTCAGAGTACGGTGCAGCGAGTAAGTGTGCAGACGTTTCCAGACGTGCTAATGGTGACTGTGTGTTGGAAATGGCTCAAAGAACACATATAGATGGCGCTATGAGGGGTAGAATACTAGGGCGACTAAAGCCTGGTCGAACACAGCAGGTCGTAGTACGGGCCCTCCGTGTGCCACAAAGTGCGATCTCAAGATAATGGCAACGATTCCAGCAGACAGGAAACGTGTCCAGGCGCTTCAGTACGGAACGTCCACAGTGTACAACACTACAAGACCACCGATATCTCACCATCAGTGCCCGCAGACGGCCACAGAGTACTGCAGGTAGCCTTGCTCGGGACCTTACCGCAGTCACTGGAACAGTTGTCTCCAGACACACAGTCTACAGACGACTGAACAGCCATGGTTTACGCGCCCAGAGACCTGCAAGGTGCATTCAACTGACCCCTGGTTACAGGAGAGCCCGTAAAGCCTGGTGTCATGAACACAGTACGCGGTCATTGGAACAGTGGTCCCAGGTTATTTTCACGGACGAGTCCAGATATAGTCTGAACAGTGATTCTCGATGGGGTTTCATCTGGCGTGACCCAGGAACCAACCAACCCCTTAATGTCCTTGATAGGTACCTGTATGGAGGTCGTGGTTTGATGGTGTGGAGTGGGATTATGATTGGTGCACGTACACCCCTGCATGCCTTTGACAGAGGAACTGTAACAGGTTAGGTGTATCGGGACGTCATTTTGCACCATCACGTCCGCCTTTTCAGGGGTGCAGTGGGTCCCACCTTCCTCCTGATGGATGATATCGCAAGGCCCCACCGAGCTGCCATCGTGGAGGAGTACCTTGAAACAGAAGATATCTGGCGAATGGAGTGGCCTGTCTGTTCTCCATCGATCACGTGTGGGATGCTCAGTCGACGTATCGCTGCACGTCTTCAAACCCCTACGGCACTTCAGGGCCTCCAACAGACACTGGTGCAAGAATGGGAGGCTATACCCCAGCAGCTGCTCGACCACCTGATCCAGAGTATGCCAACCAGTTGTGCGGCCTGTGTACGTCTGCATGGTGATCATATCCCATATTGATGTGGGGTTACATGCGCAGGAAACAGTGGAGTTTTGTAGCACATGTGTTTCGGGACGGTTTTCTCAACTTACCACTAATACCAAGGACCAACAAATCTGGGTCGTGTGTGTTCCCTATGTGCCTATGCTATTAGTGCCAAGTTGTGTGGCACAACATTCTCCAATTATCCCTAATTTGCATGAGTTTACTTACAAGTTCGCCGCGCCGTCCATCGGTAATGTTGGAATTCAGTATGCCGTTGGTCCACCCTTAGCCTTGACAGCTTCCACTCTCGCAGGCATACTTTCAGTCAGGTGCTGGAAGGTTTCTTGGGGAACGGCAGCCTATTCTTCACGGAGTGCTGCACTGAGGACAGGTATTGCTGCCAGTCGGTGAGGCTTATCAAAGGTGTTCTATAGGATTCGTATCAGGACTCTGTGCAGGCCAGTCCGTTACAGGGATGTTATTGTCGTGTAACCACTCCGCCGCAAGCTGTGTATTATGAACACGTGCCCGATCGTGTTGAAAGATGCAATCGCCATCCCCAAATTTATCTTCAACAGTGGGGAGCAAGGAGGTGCTTGAAACATAAATGTAGTCCTGTGCTTTGATAGTGCCACACAAAACAACGAGGGGTGCAAGCCCCCTCTATGAAAAACACGACCACACCATAACACCACCGCCTCCGAATTTTACTGTTGGCACTACATACGCTGTCAGATGACGTTCACTGGGCATTCGCCATACCCACATCCTGCCATCGGATCGTCACTTTGTGTACCGAGATTCGTCACTCCACACAACGTTTTTCCACTGTTCAATCGTCCAATGTTTACTCTCCTTACACCCAGCGAGGCGTCGTTTGGCATTTACCGGCGTGATGTGTGGCTTATGAGCAGTCGCTCGACCATTTAATCCAAGTTTTCTCACCTCCCACCTAACTGTCATACTACTTGCAGTGGATCCTGATGCAGTTTGGAATTCCTGAGTGATGGTCTGGATACATGTCTGCCTATCACACATTATGACCCTCTTCAACTCTCGGCGGTTTCTGTCAGTCAACCGACGAGGTCGGCCTGTACGCTTTTGTGTTGTACGTGTCCCTTCACTTTTCCACTTCACTATCACGTCGGAAACAGTGGACCTAGGGATGTTTAGGAGTGTGGAGATCGCGCGTACAGACGTATGACACAAGTGACACCCAATCACCTGACAGTTTCCGTGAGTTCCGTGGAGCGCCACATTCTGCTCTCTCACGATATCTAAAGACTACTGAGGTCGCTGAGTACCTGGCAGTAGGTAGCCGCACAATGCACCTAATCTGAGGAACTTATGTGTTGGGGGTGTCCAGATACTTTTAATCACATAGTGTACATTGTTAAAGTACTGCAAATTCCTGAGGAGGGTGGGCTATCGAGTGTTGGACAAACAGGCGGTGCCTCTAGTTCGCAGCCTGGGGTTGACGGCGGTGATGGTGGCAGGTAGGGCCGCTCCCAGCGTTGCCTGCCTTACTGGCAACTCTCTGATCGCGTTCGACCTTAATTTATCAGGCGGATTCCTCGTAATCTGTGTGTGGTGTCACCGCCAGACACCACACTTGCTAGGTGGTAGCTTTAAATCGGCCGCGGTCCATTAGTACATGTCGGACCCGCGTGTCGCCACTGTTAGTGATCGCAGACCGAGCGCCACCACACGGCAGGTCTCGAGAGACTTACTAGGACTCGCCCCAGTTGTACGGACGACGTAGCTAGCGATGCACACTGACGAAGCCTCGCTCATTTGCAGAGCAGATAGTTAGAATAGCCTTCAGCTAAGTCAATGGCTACGACCTAGCAAGGCGCCATTAGCCTTACATAGCTTGTATATAAAGAGTCTCACTTGTATCGTCAAGAGCGATGTACCACAAGGATGGATTAAAGTTAAGTATTCCAGCAGCTACGTACTTTTCTTTATAGCATTCATTACGTATCCTGTTTCAGACCTCACGCCCATCTGCGTGAGCTTAGCGCGTGCCTTTCGGCTACTTCCGAGTGGCGTGGCTGTCTTAATACGCCACAACACTGTGTATGTATTTGTTATAGATACAATATTTAGTCTTAGGTGACGAAAGTTATGCGATAACTATATGCGCATATACATATGGCGGTAGTACCGAGAACACAAGGTATAAAACGGCAGTGCATTGGGAGCTGTCATTTGTACGGTGAAAAGGTCTCCAGTGTGATTACGGGTGCACGAAGGGAATTAACAGACTCTGAAGACGGAAAGGTAGTTGGAGCCAGACGAATGGGTCGTTCGATTTCAGATATCGGTAGCGAATTCAGTATTCCGAGATCCACAGTGTCAAGAGTATTCCGAGAGTATCAAATTCAGGCATTACCTCTTACCACGGACAACGCAGTGGACGACGACCTTTACTTAACGACCGAAAAAAAAAAATTCAAATGCTTGTGAAGTTCTAAGGGACCAAACTGCTAGGGTCACTGGTCCCGAGACCTAGGCATTACTTAAACTAACTTATGCTAAGAACAACACACCCCGACGCCCGAGGGAGGACTCGAACCTCTAGCGGGAGGGGCAGAGGAGTCCATAACATGGCGCCTCAAAGGGGGCGGTCATTCCGCGCGTCTTAACGACCGACAGCAGCGGCGCTTGTGAAGAGTTGTCAGTGCTAACAGACCAGCACACTGCGTGAAATAACTGCAGAAGCCAATGTGTTACGCACGACGAACGTATCCGTTTGGACAGTGCGGCGAAATCAGACGTTAATTGGCTATGGCCGCCGACGACCGACGTGAGTGCCTTTGCTGACAGCACGACATTTCCTGCAGCGCTACACGTGGGTTCGTCATCATATCGGTCGGACCCTAGACAACTGGGAAGCCGTCGCCTGGTCCCGATTTCAGTTGGTAAGAGCTCATCGTACGGGTCGAATGTGGCACAGACCCCACGGAGTCATGGAGCCAAGTTGTCAGCATGGCACCGTGTAAGTTGTTGTTGTTGTTGTTGTTGCTATGGTCTTCAGTCCTGAGACTGGTTTGATGCAGCTCTCCATGCTACCCTATCCTGTGCAAGTTTCTTCATCTCCCAGTACTTACTGCAACCTACATCCTTCTGAATCTGCTTAGTGTATTCATCACTTGGTCTCCGTCTACGATTTTTACCCTCCACGCTGCCCTTCAATGCTAAATTTGTGATCCCTTGATGCCTCAGAACATGTTTCAGCAACCGGTCCCTTCTTCTTTTCAAGTTGTGCCACAAACTCTCTTTTCCCCAATTCTATTCAATACCTCCTCATTAGTTATGTGATCTTCCCATCTAATCTTCATAATGGTGTGGGCTGTGTTTACATGGAATGGACTGGGTCCTCTAGTCCAACTAAACCGATCATTGACTGGAAATAGTTATTTTCAGCTACTGGGAAACCATTTGCAGCCGTTCGTGGACTTCGTGTTCCCAAACAATGCTGGAATTTTTATGGATGACGATGCACCATGTCATCGGTCCACAGTTGTTTGCGACTGGTCTGAAGAACATTCTGGACAGTTCCAGTGAATGATTTGGCCGCGAAGATCGTCCAACATGAATCCCACAGAACATTTGTGGGACATGAGCGAGAGGTCAGTTCGTACACCAACTCGGGCACCGGCAATACTTTCGCAATTATGGGCAGCTACTGAAGCACCGTGGCTCAGTATTTCTGCAGGGGAGTTCCAGCGACTTATTGAGACCATGCCACGTCGAATTGCTGTACTACGCCGGATAGAAGGAGGTCAGGCACGATATTAGGAAGTATCCCATGAGTTTTATCACATCAATGTACGTGCGTCATAGAAATCAGTAAAATAATTTGTGTTTACGGAAATTTTGTTGTGACATCTTTTCACCAATAGAACACATACACTAGGACACCACACATACATACAAGTAATGTAGGGATTGAAAAGCACGAGTTTATTTTGTTTATCTATTGCGCTGTGGAATCTGTTTGTCTTTAAGATCTCTGCAACAACTTATTTGTTGTCAAATATACCTAATTTGTTTATAAATCGTTCTGTGATATTTATTTAGCATATAAAGTCTCTGCAACAGCGTATTTGGTGTTAAATAATCTGTTGCAATATGAGATTTACACTGAAGAGCAAAACATTATGACCACCTGCTTAATAGCTTCTTCGTCCGACTTTGGAACGAAATACATCACTGATTCTACGTATCACGTATCCGACCGTTTGTTGGTAGGTTTTCGTAGGCATGTGATCTCTAGGCACAGGTCATATAATTCGCGTAAATAACAGGCTCCTCATTTGTATACGCGGTGATGGCACCCGATAGTGATCCAGGTGGTTTCGATAGGATTTACAACAGGCGAATTTGATCGCCGTGACATGAACGTTAGTTCACTGTAATGTTCCTCAAACCACTGTAGCATGGTTCTGGATCCGAGACACAGACAATTATATTGCTGAAAGATGACATCGCGCCGGCCGCGGTGGTCTCGCGGTTCTAGGCGCGCAGTCCGGAACCGTGCGACTGCTACGGCCGCAGGTTCGAATCCTGCCTCGGGCATGGATGTGTGTGATGTCCTTTGGTTAGTTAGGTTTAAGTAGTTCTAAGTTCTAGGGGACTGATAACCACAGCAGTTGAGTCCCATAGTGCTCAGAGCCATTTTTTGATGACATCGCCATCGGGGAAGACATAAAGCATAAAGGGATGCAAGTGGTACGCTGCTATTAGCGTATCTTCGGTTACCCCAACAGATCCCATGCTAGCGCAGAAGACTGTCTCCCATAACGTAATACTGCTCCTACCAGCCTGCGTTCGTGGCGCGCTCCACGTTTGCTGTCCCCCTTCGCCTCGATGGTGGTGTTTGTGCAGACGACCAGCGATCTAGTGTACCAAAAATGTGATTCACCCGAAGAGCCGACGCTTTTCCATTGATCGACGGTCGAATCCCGATGGTCCCGTGCCCACTGCAATCGTTACTGACAATGTAGTTGTGTCAACACGTGAACACGAAGGGTTGATCTGCTGTGGATCTCAACCTACAACAATGTGCGATGAACAGCGTGCTCTAAAACACTTGTGCGTGCACCAGCATTGTGTTCTTTCTGCAGAGATGCCACAGATCACCATCTGTTCTGGGCGCTACAGTCTGGAACCGCGCGACCGCTACGGTCGAAGGTTCGAATCCTGCCTCGGGCATGGATGTGTGTAATGTCTTAGGTTAGTTAGGTTTAAGTAGTTCTAAGTTCTAGGGGACTGAGGACCTCAGAAGTTAAGTCCCATAGTGCTCAGAGGCATTTGAACCATTTGAACAATCTGTTCTGCTTTAAAGAGCAGACAACCCTCCGAACCCCACGTTCTGTGAAGAGTCGTGGACGTCCAAGCATTTAGCACCTAGTGGTAGTTTCACTGCCCTTCTACCTCTATCCGTAGATGTTCACGACAGTAGCATATGAACATCCAACCAGCTTCGCCGTTTTCGGGATACTCGTTCAAAGGCTTTGGGTAATAATAGTATGTCCTTTGACAAAGTCGCTTATCTTGCAGCCCATATCTTCGCTAGAGCGATCCCCCATCCGTCTCTGCTGCATTTACATAACTTTCATAGCATGTCATGTACCTGCAACGTCCCAAACGGCTTCCACCCTCACACTGGGCAACGTTCAGAATGTTTTGGCTTATCAGTGTATGTTCTCGTAGATCTACATAAAGACTATGGAGAAATATGAAATATTATGTAAGAAATAGTTAAACTGTTGAAAATATGAAAAAGACGAAAAACTGTAAACATGTGGATAACATCTGAAAAACGGTAAAACTTTGGGAAATGTGGTAAAAATTCAAATTTGTCAAAATGTGGAAAGTGAGAGTACTTACATTTCTACCTGGGGGCGGTGGTTGGTATCTTCTGGTGTCCTGAATGACAAAATTCGGGTAATTCTAACAATATTAAATTTAATTTATTAAAAATATCCATAGACTCGTTCTCTCCCTAGATCTCAAATGATGTATCTTTTTTTATTATAATAACAAAAAACAATTATAATTAATCCCACCGCCGGCCGGTGTGGCCGTGCGGTTAAAGGCGCTTCAGTCTGGAACCGCGTGACCGCTACGGTCGCAGGTTCGAATCCTGCCTCGGGCATGGATGTGTGTGATGTCCTTAGGTTAGTTAGGTTTAATTAATTCTAAGTTCTAGGCGACTGATGACCTCAGAAGTTAAGTCGCATAGTGCTCAGAGCCATTTGAACCAATTAATCCCACCACGCAGTTTGCCTTCATAGACCTCCACTGACGAAATGTATAGAACTGTAATAAATTTAATTGATCATCATTTGTAATGAATACCAACACCTTGACCTCAAACAAACCTGATGGTCGTCTCCCTACTGTGCACAGATCTCAAACAGTGCATCCCACATATTTGCTCCAGTAATAAAAGGGGAAGTGGGAGTGTGGCTCTAATCTTACTGGTCCCCTGGGGCCGGCCGAAGTGGCCGTGCGGTTAAAGGCGCTGCAGTCTGGAACCGCAAGACCGCTACGGTCGCAGGTTCGAATCCTGCCTCGGACATGGATGTTTGTGATGTCCTTAGGTTAGTTAGGTTTAACTAGTTCTAAGTTCTAGGGGACTAATGACCTCAGCAGTTGAGTCCCATAGCGCTCAGAGCCATTGGTCCCCTGGGAGTGCAGTTGGAGTGAAGGTCTGTGGGGAGGATGTGTAACATGATACTCATGGTCAAGGCCCTCTAGAACTGGCAGTGCCCCAAATGCATGTGGGACCTGGGAGAGGGGAGGGGGTTGGGGGAGGATGTTGGTGGGGGAATGCTGTGTGGCAGGATGCATAACCTGGTATCCCCTTATAGGGTCAAAATCACTTTGTATGCACAACTACCTCAGCCCACAATTACGTCCAACTGCCACAGCTGTAACATGACACCCCCTCTCAAGGTCAAGTGTAACCTGACACCTGAAATCATTAGCAGGTGCGTGGACACACGTAGCAGAGGAGGCTGAAATGGCTCTGAGCGCTATGGGGCTCAACTGCTGAGGTCATTAGTCCCCTAGAACTTAGAACTAGTTAAACCTAACTAACCTAAGGACATCACAAACATCCATGCCCGAAACAGGATTCTAGCCTGCGACCGTAGCGGTCTCGCGGTTCCAGACTGCAGCGCCTTTAACCGCACGGCCACTTCGGCCGGCCAGAGAGGAGGCTGACCTTGAATATACAGCGCACAGTTACCTTATGATACCCCGCAATATATTTCTTCCTCCTACGTATATCTCAAGAGATGACTATGATGGTAAAATTACAGGACTTGGGTGCACACAGAGGCTTACAAATTTTTCTTCCAGTGCACCATTCACGTCTGGATCAGGAAAGGGGGAAAGTGACAGTGGTATGCAAAGTACCCTCCTGCACACACCATAACGCGCCTTGCGGAGTGTAGATGTATATGCGGAAAATTAGGGGAACATGTACCATTGACTCCAAAAGTAGTGAAGAACCAATCGACGAAGAGTAGAACTGTTCCACGAACAGAGTGGACCTCTTTTAGTAAAAAAGCACCACAAGCCGGAAGCTGAGCGAAACGCTAAGGGAAGATGGCAAAACGTCAGCGGATCCTGTCAGGCTTACTTGTGCCTTTATGATATTCATGATACTGCAGCGAATTACGAATGTCTGATGCGCAAACCAGGTGTTTTAGGTGGTGCCATATGAGAACTGTAATGAGGTGATTCCGCACCCCTCGCAGAACTGCTGAAGCTGCCCCCTTCCCTACACAGCTTCCTCCCCCCCTTAAAACCGTCTTTCATAACTTTTTCTACACGCATTTAGAAACTTTTATAGTGTTGTAAGTAGCTGTAATAAGAAGAAACATTGAAAAATGTTACTGATGAAAAATATTTTCAACAGTAAACTGAATATATCGCTGTAGAATACAAATTACCAGTTGTATAAACTTTCCAATAAAAGTGAAACGAAATCAAAATCTACATCTAAACGTCTGGGCAGCTTCTGTACTTTGGTTTAAGAGTGTTTTATAATAGAGAAGATTTTAGTTGCCAGGCATAAATTATTAACAATGCACAAATTATTAATGTATACTAATAATAAAGCTGTAAGGCCGATGTGTCTGTCTGTCATTGTGAATACACTAATCTCGAAAACTACTAGACACATTTTCATTTGATTTTCACAGGTAACTTGAGTGTAGCTTGGGGAAAAGTATAGGCTTCATTGCATCAAAATCGGAAAACGAGGAAAAATTATATCGTAGTTCAAAGTTTTATCTCAAACAGTCTGCACAGCGTACAAGGGAATGGTTCAATGCGACACATCGAAACAAACTCTGAAAATTTTTATATGCACTGCCGTTTGTGAAAAGTGCAACACCGAGAGGGAATTACCAGGATAGTGCCACACTTGGTGGAAGTGGCGACGGGTGTGCAAGCAATACGTGATACGTTTTGCAGCGAGATGGGGTACACGTAGGCCGAGCAGAGCCTTCTCGTGTCGGTCCGACAGGGTTTGTGTTGCGCCTGTGTAGTAGATGCAGAGCTGTCACACGAGTTGGAAACAATACAGTGGGTGCCAGTATGCCTCTTCGACGTCGAAGGGAGCCATATCGGCTTGTGAGCGAGTTCGAACGGGGCAGAATGATCGTTCCGGGAAACGGGGTTGTCATACCGCGACGTTTCGCCTCATACAGGACATGCTGCTACGACAGTGATGCGTGTGTGGAAGCAGTGGATAGAGAAAGGTCGTACGCAGCGACGAGCGGGAACTGGACCACGGAACATGACCACAGCATGGGATGACCGTCATCTGGTCCGCATGGCCATTACGGACCGTACAGCGTCATCCATAGTGTTGGCTCGTCTCTGGAGCACTGCTACAGGTGTGAACTTGTCTGCATCGACGGTTCCTCGCCGTCTGCTGCAGGTTGGACTGATTGCACGCATGCCATACGTCGGCTTCCGCTGTAAAGAAACCACAAGTTCCTCCGACTGCAATGGGCACGTGAATACCGTCACTGGTGTGCTGAGTGGCAACATGTAATCTTTTCGGATGAGTCCCGCTTCAATGTGTCCTACAGTGATGGCCGCATACGTGTCCGGCGGTACCGAAGTGAGCGCAACCTGGAGGACTGCATTGTGAAGGTGTGATGGTGTGGGGCGCCATTGGTTACAACAACCGATCTCGCCTCGTACTTATTGCGGGCACTTTGAACAGCAACCAGTACCTAACGGAGGTTGTCGAGCCTGAGGTACTCCCCCTGCTTCAGCCATCTCCAAAGCCCACATTTCAACAGGACAATGCCCGCCCACATATTGCGGGCAATGTACAGGCCTTCTTCGAAGAGCGACTGGTACCATTGCTCCCTAGCCTGCACATTCGGCAGACATGTCGTCCATCGAACATGTCTGGGGTATGGTTGGTCGCACCTGGTACGTCACGGTCCTCCAGTAACTGGTGTCACGGATTTGTGGGCTCGGATACAAACTGCGTGGGGGGGGGGGGGGGGGAATCCCTCTGGAACGTATTCAGAACCTTATTGACTCAATGCCACGGCGTATAGCAGGTCCAATTGCAGCGCATGATGGCCACACGACATACTGAATAGTAGGGCTCAAAGTACATGTACAGATTTGAAAAGGTAATCATTTGTCACTTGTCATGCACCTAACATGTGTATTAAATAAATTGCATTCATGCGTTTCCTTCTTGGTGTTGCAATTTGCACAAACGGTAGTGTAGAAAGAATACACCAAAAGATAGACAACCTCGAAATTTTACCTGCTGAGACGCACTGCGAGTGTTTTCTTTTAAAAAATGCTGGAAAATGCCAAATTCGTAGGTCGGCAGGCTGCTGGAGGACTGTACACCCTTAATGGAGATATAGCGGACTGTGCATGTGTAAGATGGCAGGCAAATATCCTTTGTTGACGGTGAATCGGCGCGATTATAATATGTAAATCGACATTCAGTTTTCGTTGATAGTTTCTATGACATAAATATCCGAATTACTGTTCACTCAAATCTCCTACTCATTTGATGTCCATAACTACCAGTTGCTCTGGCGCTAACGTAAGTGTTAACAATAGAGTTAAACTTGGATTAATATTCATTGTGATTAACGCTTAATGTTAATCAGTGTGCAAATCCGGTTTTGCTTCGTAAAATGTGACCGTGAACTGTATAAACGGAAGAAAGACTTACATGAAAGTAATAAATACACCCCAAAATGAAGCTCGCAAAAGCGTGAAAGAAAAACTATCCGACTGAATAAACTGAACAAGGAGGCCACAAAGTCCGTTATCACGTATTAAAAACCACCATAAACACCTAAACTTAAGTAAATAACATGAACAACAGTTCTTTACAGGAATTTTATTGGGATATGAACCATGTAGAGCTGCTCGTAAGAGGCAGTGCCCGGTATCAATAAAGATCTGCTAGACTGGGACCGCCGCGCGGGATTAGCCGAGCGGTCTGTGGCGCTGCAGACATAGACTGCGCGGCTGGTCCCGACGGAGGTTCGAGTCCTCCCTCGGGCATGGGTGTGTGTGTGTTTGTCCTTAGGGTAATTTAGGTTAAGTAGTGTGTAAGCTTAGGGACTGATGACCTTAGCAGTTAAGTCCCATAATATTTCACACACATTTGAACATTTTTGAGACTGGGACCTCCAAATCGCAGCTGAGAAGAATTATGCTGGTCTCAAGGCTTCGTCGACCTGGTTAAGCAGATTCAAGAAATCATACAGTATACGAAGTCGCAAAACAACAACGTTTATTTCGAGTAAAGGTATAGAGGAGACGCTGTTAATTCGTAGCTTACGCGAAGACGAAGTTTGCTGTTATCCCCACATTTGCTATGTCTAACGCTGATCAGGCAGGTTTAGTGAAAAAACTGCGAACAAACTGCACTTGACAAAAAAAAAACTCTGAGCGAACTGCACTTGATAACATCGAGGCGAAAAAAGACGGAGTCAGTTGTGCAGTCGATTAATGCTATGACACGTTCGTGTACAACAATGCCGGTGATAACTCATTGGCTTACCGTTTCCGCAGCCTTATATCTGTCTTTAGAGACCGCAAGGCATATTAGGACCAAAATATACAAAAAAAACTTTTTAGTGGAAAAAATCTTGTAACTGAACTAACAAAATCTGGAAAAATAGGAAAGAATAACTTTTAACGTTACATTCCAAAAGTTTACTGTCGCGTTTTAGAAATTAATTCATTGCTTTCGTTGGACTCTTTGACTGGACATGAAGACACTTCTATCTTTGAGGAGGACAACGAGAACACTTTTGGTGTAATTAAGATTCCACCCAGAGCAACCTATGTAACCATCGACAAAGAATTTTTTCGACTGTGAAAGCTGTTTTTAAGGAAATTGTCAGAAAATATAATTTTCGATATCTCCATTTTGTTTGAGGTTTATCACGAGAACAGTAATGTTAAATTTTTAGTCATTTGTGCATTATCATTTTCCATCAGCACGTTTTACGAATTGCCTTAAGTACGCCCGGTGTGCAGCACAATAAGCAGAGCAACAGTCGGGATCATTCCTTACTCCACCGCAATTCTGTCTAAATAAAACTAGTACTTATCGTGAAATTCCAGAAAGCATTAATTTTTTTCGTCAAGTGTACCTGGTGTAAGTAAAATGTTTGTTTTCATCATTCAAATGACACTTCGTCTCATTGTGACGACTATGGGGAATAAACAAAGAATCGTTTCATTATTATCAAAGTATAAATTATTCAAAAATTATCATAAGAGCTGTACTAGATGAATTCTTAATAAATGGTGTCTGTGTAAAAAATAAATATATTTTCAACAAATGAAAGTCATAATTAATGAAAGTAGTCTGTACTGTAACATCGAACACTGCCTTGGCTTATTTTCGTCTTCTAGTCACCTTTGTACGAATTACATGTGCAGTAGTTTAGTTGTCTAAATAACTACGTCTCAGTCAAAAAATAATGATACTTGAAATTTTTTGCGTTATTTAGGCGCTTAAAATTGGCTTGTGTCGCTCTGGACGTTTGCACATCGAGACATTACAATCTCTTGTCACATCTGATTGAGCGCTACGCAGAAAGGGCTGTAGAAATTCGTGCAACAAAAACGAGTAACGTCAACAATTTTTAAAAAATACTTTCAGTGCGCCTTAGCAGCTAAACGTTTGATTGACAGTGCTATTTTGTTGTATTCTTCATGCATAAAAAATTTCAGTTTGAGCTTCGACATGTTGGACTGGACCATTCCCGTGGTTGTAATTCGTGTGTTTAATCATCACGGCGTGGTACACCCAAAGAACCAATGGCGCTGTTACTTTGTTTAACTCAGTGAAAGATGTATTTCCGGAAGGTTTGGCCAGTGACAGAATTAAGCCCCGCAATTTTATCCTTACGAAAACAATTTAACAACATCGGAGGTTCAAGTCCTCCTTCGGGCATGGGTGTGTGTGTTGTTCTTAGCGTAAGTTAGTTTGTTAGATTAAGTAGTGTGTAAGCCTAGGAACCGCTGACCTCAGCAGTTTGGTCCCAGAGGAACTTTCCACTAATTTCCAATTTCCTAACAGTGAATTCACTTGGCTAAGATACACGGGTTTACTTATTGTATGAAGAACTTAACAACAGTGCTTTGCTTCATTCGATAGGTTTTAATTATGTTTGACTTCTTCCATAGGAAAGATATTTTACTACTGTGACGGCAGCATTTTTGGAAATTTAAGTCAGTGACAGAATAATCTTTACGCATACAAAATGACACTGAGTTTACTTGGTTAGAATATGCATATTTACTGATTTCGCGTTAGTTACTAAAAACTTAACGATACTAGTTTGCTTCTTTCGACAGGTTTTACTGATCGAGAGCATCATGCATTATCTCACTCTTCACAACCCTTCATTCCCAGAGGCTTAAAGTTATTTCTCTGCAACGTAACATCATAGAAGCGGAATTTTTGATGGGAAGTGGAGCAGGCGAGCTAGTTTTTATCCCCCGAATCCAGATTTTTCCTGGAAATTTCTCATTCCGGTTTAAACAAATACAGTTCCCGGTGAACTTGTTATGCCATACCGTAAAAAAAGCATTAGGCTAGACCCTGCGTGTTGCGGGGGTTCGTCTTAGAGTTAGTTACTTTTTCCACGGCCAGCTCTATGTGGGTCTCTCCCGAGTTCGTGAAGCCAACAAGCTCTTCGTTCATGTCCCTTATCATACTGCTTCAAACGTTGTATACAAAGAAGCTTTGTAAGTTAAAATTACATACAAAGGCTCAGGCGCAGCTGATATTAAATACCCGGGCAATGTTGGGTTTTTCAGCTAATTACAAATAAAAGAAAAATTAAACAACTGAGATTTAAGAAAATACTCCTTTTCGGAAACTGTGTTTCACTGCATTTTTACTTTCCATTTAGCTGTTTTCATCAGATGAAACATATTCATTATTATCATTGAATTCAATATTAGCAGCTGAATAACAACAAAATACTTAATACATGAGTGAAAATAAGTTTCAGTGACCTTACCACACCAGATGCTTGAGCAATACACCTGCTAACCAATGTCATAGGATACGTTTGGTTACTCGAGGTCTTAACTTAAATGAACAGAGTATAGTTGTCTATAGGGGCAACGAATAACAACTCCGATTATGTCATGAATCGCTCATAAGGGAGCACATTCTTGAAATATTTTTCAGTTGGACAGAAGATTGTGCTAACCAAAACTTGGAAACAGCAAAAGTACTTACCAGAGGGGACAGTAAACTAGATATCCCCTGCACCTTATTTTATTGTTTCTCCACTGCCGCGTCTCAGTCGAGACCTCAGTAGGCAAAAATTGGAAGTCTTCGGTCAAATTACATATTTTCTTCAGCATCCGCTAGCCGAACGTTGATATTCTACGAAACTCTGGTGAACAACGGCATGCTTAACATGAGCGAGCTGTGTAAGTGCCAGCTGATCAGGCGAAGCCCGCTGTTGTCACATAAACCATGTTAGCGATATGTGTCTGCTAAGTAGTAGTTGTCTATGATGCTACTTAGACTAAATGACATCGCAGAAATGACGTTGTGACAACAGCATTTCCTTGCAGTTCACCTGTTTCGTGGTAATACAAAACGAGCTTCCCCTCTTTGAACTTTTACGATGTCTTCCGTCAGTCCTAAATCGTAGGGATCCCGCACTGTGCAGAAATACATACGAAGAGGACGGACAAGTGTGTTGTACGCGGTCACTTTAATACATTTATTGCATCTTCTTCATATTCTACCAACAAAAAGCATTCTCCGGGTTTCCTTCCTCACAATATTTCCCATATGACGGTTCTAGTTTAAGTTGTTCGTGATCATCGCTCCTAGATATTTAGCTGAAACGACAACCTTTAAATGTGACTGATTTACCGTCTAAGCAAACTTTGACGGAATTGTTTGGGTATTCATTAGATGAACCTCAAGCATTTCTTCCACATGCATAGCGGTGGTCTTTGCAACTTTTCATTCTTCTCCCTGTCCGCCCCTGGTAGCTGAGTGGTCAGCGCGACGGATTGTCATCCCTAACGGCCCGGGTTCGATTCCCGGCTGGGTAGGAGATTTTCTCCGCTCAGGGACTGGGTGTTGTGTTGTCCTTATGATCATCATTTCATCCCAATCGACACGCAAGTCGCTGATGTGGCGTCAACTCGAAAGCCTTGCACCGACGAGAGGCCCTAGCCACACGGCATTTACATTTATTTTTTATTCTTCTCCCTCACTATAAATACTAGAATACTCCCCATGGCGTCGTAGGAAAAGTAATTAAGCCGCTGAATCGTTCATGAGCAAGATGCACTTCTAACTTTTTACACAACTCAAGAAAGACATTGCCTGTAGAAACATGATCGTCCTGCTACGACTATGATGGAATCATGACAACATAGTAGCAGATGTCTGGTGACACTGCGATGGAACTGTCGTGCCAGATTAACTTGATATGTTCGTCGTATACCAATCAATGATTCTGGAGGATTTGCAATTTGGTGTGTCATCGATTAATCAAATATATGTTTACAGACTGGGGAGATAACTTTGATGCAGCAATTACAACTAATCTCGTTGTCTACATTGTGAGTTACCTATGTCAGTCATCACAAGGACAATGAAGAGGCAATGAACGTTGCAGTTGGTGGCTTGCTCCATGTAAATGTTCATTTACTGTAAAGAGTAAGATTCAGTAGTTCTCAGTTCCAAACTGGCACGAGAGTAAGATATTACCTCCTCTGTAACAGAGCTACAAACAGCTATATCGAACTCAGAACGACATCTTTTGAAATTTTGCCATCGTAATACTTCTCGCTATGTTCAGTAACCAGTAGATATAGAGGTAAGAAATATAAAACAATGCGGAACTGCTACGGAAAATACAGAAATCTGTTAATTAAATCCCATCACTGAATACTCTGTTAACTGTGTTTCATCCAGAAACTACTCTCATAGACACATTGTCATATTTACATTGTAGTCCGGTACGGTTACCTGAGTATGACAAAAGATTTCATGTTGCATTAAGACAGTCCCTGTTACATGGTATTATGATGGCACACCAGTTGCATTAATGTAGTGCATCATAATAGCGTTTCCCGTTAAGTTTTTGAACAAAATAGACGCAAGTATCAGAGAAATCGACAGAAATATATTCCACCTCTTTATCGAAGTCCGTCTGAAGACGTGCAGTTAGTTTTTCGATTTAACACATGTGGAGACTTGTTGAATCTGAGTTAAGCCAAGGTGCAATCACTAAAACACCACAAACAAAAATAAACAAAAGAAGAATAACTAACTTTCTTGGTGGTTGATCGATGAGAGGCGTGAAAGTTAAACATATGCGGCTGCCATAGAAGAGGTGCGGCAGGCGTGTTTGCCAACCAAGGTCCTTGCTGCTGTCTTTCAGATCGCATTTGTTACTCCACGACTGCAAATCTTCCCATTTGTTAAGAACAAAAGACTGCTGGTATTTGTTCTGCGAAGGACACATCCCTGTGAAGCAATTCCTAACACAAATCAACTTCTTTGGCCACCTGATGTATCTCAATTACAATTCATTTATAGGACTTATGCAGGCCATCGTTTGAGATATTGTTTGTTATGCCTTACTCACTATTTACTCCATATGAAGTTACCATACGGTACTTCAGATCGCCATCAGGCTGCACTGATTTTTGTTTATGGTGACCTCTTCAAATCTATTACGGCAACTGTCAGATCAATTCTTCGAAAGGGACAGATGACTTCCTTCCCCACCGTTCTATTTCTGACAGTCTGCTTCGTGTCTAATTTCGTTTTCGACGAGTCATTGTACCGTAGTCCTCGTTCCTTTGCTTTGACCTCAATATAACTACTGTAGAGAACTGTTATATGAATGTTAATTGGTCAGCACTTGTCAGTTATTGCATCCACTGACACTGACCATAGTAGTAAATCTCAAGAACGTGCTTTATCAGTGTCTGTATGCCTTCCTGCATTTATCTCAAATCGTACATGAAACAATACAACTTAACTTTCTTGATAGCACTCACTCCACACAGGTGCTTCGAATTGCCTTCTCCGATCACTCCCCTTTATTAAAAACAAACAGAGCACAGTATCACAATTTTTAGACATTAATCCGTGTTACATTCCGTTTCCTAATGCACAAAGGACGCTTTTCGTAACGTCAAGAATGAGAAATATTCAAGTTGTCATATCTATTGTAAACATGAACAAAATAATACCATCGTTAAACACGCTTTTAGCAACATGGAATACAAAATAGCCACGGAGAATGCCGAAACATAGTATTATATCATACACAACGTTACATAATATTATGCTTGCTAATTCGAACGCAGAAGAGGCCGCTGGAGCTCATAGGCACTATGTCCAACGTGTCGCAATCACTTGGGCTGTGTCGGTCTCTATCTAGCGGCCCCTGGCTAATGGCGCTGAAATAGTTCGTACCATGGCAGACGCCCACGAACGCCTTCACAAAAAAGTTCCGCAATATTTTCCTATTACTGGCTTTTTAGAAAATGAACGAAACCTTCTCTGACCTCTGCGATATTGAAGCTCCTAGCGAACAGACGGAATATGACTTAAAAAAGAGAGGAAATGACTGCTTTTATATCACGATTTTGCGATCTCACTGCATGAAGTTGATTATTACACTATGAACAGTTTATTCACAACAATTCAAGGGGAAATCAACACTTCTCCTACTATGTGCTGGGTACCACATTCTGACAAAAACGTGATGCTAACATATGTGAAATTCGTTGGTTGGTTGGTCCTGGGGTAGCTTGTAACAGCTAAGGCGTGGATTCGATTTCTGCTGGGAGTACCAGTTTTTAATAGCCACAATCATATCCTCTTCCCCTCCAGTAACAGCAAATAACGATCGCAAGACTGTGCTGTCGTTCCAAATCAACATTACACACATCCATTAACCACTAACCAGTACAGAGTTGTATTAGTTTTGGCTGTCAGAGGCCGAAGTCGCAGCTTGTAGAATATTTGTCTCAAGTAAGCTTTCTTACATTAGTAATGATATTTTAGTCCACAAATCAATCGTTATGTAAGATCATAGACCGTTCATTTCTTATTTTATGTGACCTTGAGATTTTGAAAATATTGGCACTGGGCTGGGTTTCGAACTCCAATTCCAGTATTTCTCTGGATTTCAATTCTTCGAGATGATGCTGTCCATCATTTGGTTGTCTTCTCATGATACTTCTCCTCCAGGTCTCGGCAAATGGCGCTATCCTACTAGTAGTGAAAGAGTATTTGATAGTTGGCACCTCTTTGTGTGGGGTCAGCAATGACGATATGCATGGTGTTGGAGTCCCAAGCAGCGCAGAACTATTTGTTGCTTTAGCTCTAGCCATAAATGTGCACATCACACCTTTTTGAAGAAACAATACATACCTCCTGTCTATCCATACCTATAGGCCACCAGTGGATGGTGCCAGATTCTAATTCCTTCCAGGCAAAAATCAACTGCATCATCATTTCTGGTTCCAGTATCACGCTATTGGTGATCATACTTTATATCTGACAGTTGATTGTGCTTAGTTAACAATTGTTATAGGTAACCTATTCTACTCCCCGTCCTCCTCCACAACTTTACTTTACGCTGCTTCACTCTTGTGATTTGGACTTTATTACATACATTTTGTGGTTAATTCTCACGGGAAGTATAAGCAGTATAAGCTTCATGGGATTCCCACTGCACTGCTAAGTGTATCGTTATTTATTTCCAGTGTCAGACATTCGGCCTTGCAAACTCATACAGATGAACACTTTGATATTTTACATGTCTCTAAGACATGCCATGTCCCGATCAAACACACAAGCTTTTTTAGTTAACACTGGGTTCATATTTAGATCACAAACAACAACTACTCATGAGTAGTATTTTAATGAAGATTCTGGAGCGAAGAGCAGGCTTTTTCAAAATTCTCAGATTTGAAAAAAAGATTTTAGTTTTGTCCATTCCCACATTTAAAAATAAACACACACACACACACACACACACACACACACACACACACATATATATATATATATATATATATATATATATATATATATATATATATATATATGAAATTTTCATTTGCTTAAGAAAATAAATTTATTCAATTAAAATTTGATAGTCAATAAGTAAATTTAAAGAAGATTCTAAAAGTTATGCAAATTTAATAACATAAACCGATTTATGTTTCTTTTATTTTTTACATTGATAAATAAATTGTAATTCAATAATTTTCTGTAACTTATCTTCATCTTCTCAAAAGATTTTAGTGTAATGATCTGCATATTTAGTTACTAAACGTTCAGCTTTTGAAAGATTGTAATATTTATTATTTTTTTCGTCTATGATAATTAAATGAACACTTCTGCACAACCATTACTATAGTTGTTTGCTGCACTTACTACATTTAGAATGCTGTCAATAATATTCATTTTATTTTGCTTTTATTTACACAGAAAAATGATTGGTTCTCTAATTTCTTAAAATTTAAAATTATGAAAATTTTAAAAGAGTTAATTTTTAGAAAACCAAATTTTTTAAAATATTGAAATGTTTAAGCAAAGATTTTAATTTTTGAAAACCTAAATTTTTCAGTATTTATTTTCTCTATCTTCCTGAAAATAGTTCGAAAGGTAATGTAAACATGAAGATCACACTTTTATAATTTTTTCTAATTTTGTATTTATTTATGCAAGTAAAAATTTTCATTCCAATTTCTATGTTGCGAATCTTAAGTTAAATTCTTTTTGCCATAGATAATTATATATGCAGTTGTATGATTAAGTATATTTTTATAAAAAATGCACATAATTTCATGGTTATATTTTGAGTGGTTAAGACATTCATTCTTCCAGTCATTCTTATGACACAGGTATAACCTACCTTTGACTAAAATTCAGTGGATTTACATTTACATCGTTATTTAATTGTCTTATTCTTTTAAAATCACGAAAAGCATAGTAAGTTTTATAAAAAGTTATTCAAGTAATAAATACTCCATAATTGTTGATGAAAAACGTCATTTCATCCATTTTTACTTTCAGTAGTCCATAGAAGAATAGAATCTTCTCGATTTTTAATTGAACTCCATTAGAAAAATACTGTTAAATATCCGATTTATTTCTTTAAATTAATTAGAAAATCCACAAAATAATTATATGGATAAAGTACTTCATTTTCTTTGTTTTTAATTTTATCATTGTTAAGAATGTCGATTCATTTTGTAGAAAGGAAGTTAATGGAATAAGAGTTGATCAAGAAATAAATGGATTTTCTATTCTAGATAGAATACTGTTTACTTTTTTAACTGTAATAACATCAGGCAATTTAAACACATACTTATCAGTTAGTTTAACATTCGATTTACCATTCTATTCTTAAATATGTGTTTTATCAGTGTCAATAACATTACATGTCACATAAAGTTGTGAACAATTAGGATGAATCTATTCATCACGAGTATTAATATTAATTTCTGTGTCCTTGTTAGTAAGATTTAAATTATTTATTGTTTTTTCATTAACTGGTCATCAGTAAAGTTAGGCAACTCCTGATTTTTCATTATTTACAAAGGGAAATAATTATTAATTCATTTTTAAAATTACTATTACACAAGCACCATTGGAGTCAATCAAAATATCATTTTCATCAGTGTAGTAGTGAGTATTAAATTTTGTACAGGGTCATAAATCGAAATATTTGTAGGACAATTCTGTGCATAAATTATTGATCCTCTAAATTCAGCATTTCATTTAAAGGAGGAAATGATGATAATTTCTTTCTGAAAATGATCATTACAATTAACAAACATTCCATCAGCTAAATTAAAATCAATCTTTGTTAATTCAAATAGAATAATATTACTAACATTATACGCAACTGCAATTTCATTAGCTTCAATAATTTGATTATTGAATCCTAAAACTTGTCCATTACAATCTTCTTTATCCCTAAATATCTTATAACAACTTAAAATTTTATGTTCTTTAATGTGTATATTAGGTTTTTCCGCTTGAATAAATTTTTCTACATTTTTGAATTATATTGACCATCAAGAATTTCTATTATTTATATGTTAGTATAAAATTTATTTTTTTAATGCAAAATTTAGAGTTAAAAAGGTTGAAAAAATCAACTAGTGAAACATATCTGTAAGTTCCTTTAATTGGAACAGTTGATCTTTTTTTAAGAGTAGAAAATTATAACTCAGCTGAAATAATCTAGTACAAATTAGTACAAATTATCTTAATAAATAACTGATAGGGAACCAAAAATAAGAATTCCAGAAAAGAAATTAAAGTAATAAACATGGTAAACTTACATCAAATTCCATTCTTTGTTCAATAATAGGACGAAGCCATTGTGGGAAACTAGCCCCTATGGTTCATAATTATATTTTAGAACCTGGATGCTTAAACAGGAAACAAATTAATTATTGGTATGTTTATTCAGTATGTTGAGATCAACCAAACATCAAGAATTTAAAAGAGACTTTGAAAAATACAAGATAAAGTTTTTGAAAATCTGCAATTGTTAAATATAATGATGCAATTCATCTATTAGAAGAAATATAACATAATTCATTCGTGATTTTGACGATTTTATTCTTGAAAAATCGCAGTATAGTTAGAGAATACTTTTCTAGAGGTAAACATAAAAGAACATTTTTGTTTTTAGTTACCTCAAACTTATTCAAAAATACTAAACAATTAGTTAAAGATAATCTAACTTTTTAAAAATATTGTCAGGCAAGAAGACTCAAAATTATATTATATATACCATGAATTTGGTGATGTAAAATTTAAGAATGAAGATTATTTTGGTTAGATAACAACAGATTTGAAGAGAAACATTAATAATGTTTTATACAATTAAAATATGTAGAATTTTTTAAATATTAAACATTAAATATAAAAACATTGAACATTAATGTTGAATGTAAAATTATTGAATATACATGATGAATATAAAATAAAAATATATAATTGTATTTTAATCCTTACTAAATATTTTCAAAACACGACCAGAAGTTGTTAAAAATCTAAATGAAATAGACAATTAAAAGAACAATTGAAAGAAGAGTTAGGAAAATGGAAAAATAACAAAGAACAGATTGTAAAAAATGTAAAAAGGATCAACCAGTATTTGGTGGAATTGCACAAGTTGAAAAAGGAATGTAAGGTTTAGGTGAAAATGTTTTAAAAGCTATTGAAGAAAATAGAGAAGCTGGGAAGCAAATGGCTTCTTATAATCAACAATATGTAGAAGAATTTAATGATATTCCAAAATTCAAACAAATTGATAGTGATAGAAAAGATTATACATTAAGTAAAATAGAAATACCCGATTCATTCAATAAACATGAACAAGAAGTTAAAGATAGAAAAAAATCAAAAACTTAATTAAATATAAGTGAAAGAATGATAAAAATTATCAATCATAGTGAAGATATTCTGTTTGGATTAACTCCTGTTGGTACTTAAATATACTGGTAAATATCTAGTTGAATGTAGTGGTGATAAACTAAACAATAGTGAAAAAGAATATGCAGGTGCTGATGGATTAATGAATCTGTTAACTAAAAAACAAATTAATTTGGATGATTTAGACAAATAATTTGATTCTTTTGATTTACACAATTCTGCTAGAATTTTATTCGACTCAAATGCTATATATTCTGATGATAATCCAAAAAAATTAAATCAAGTAAAGGAAATAAATACCACTACTTGATAAACGCAATTGTTGAAGAATATTTACCTAGTTTTTTAGAATGAAATCTTAAAAAAGGATTGGTGAAAAGTTAGAAAAAATATTTAAAAAACCAGTTACATATCTTTGGATGAATGATGTTTGTCAGATAATTGATAGATTAAGAGTTATCCATGGTGAAGAATTAGATTCAAACAAAAATTATTATTTTGAAAAATTGGAATAACACAACTGCTCACAGATAAATTCTGGGACTTTATCAACAAACAATCATATAACTTATTTCATAAGATTTTTGAATAATTTATCACATACATTTTTGAAGTCAGTAAGTCATTCTAGTGCCTTAATTATGTGGTTAACAGTTTTTCATCATGCAGAAACTGTTAGCAACAGAAATTATTTTAGCAAAATAATAGGAATAACAAAAATGGTGACAAAGAAATTCAGAGAAGTACTTATCAATAAACCAAAAGGTATACCATATTTTATTAGAATTTTGTATCACATCACATACATTTTGGAAAAGAGAAAAATATGGAAAAGGAATATTTAACTGGACTTCAAATAATTTACCATAGCCAGAGATGCATCTTCCTGGATATTATTATTTTTGGCCTTTTACTATAATGAGATGAAAGATTAGCCAGAGGTGATAAAGTAATAAATCCACCAGATGAAGCATGTAAAAAACATGAAATTACTATAGAGATAACAAAGAAATAGAAAAAGCCATGGAGCTGATAAAAACTTCAGTTAGCTACTAGAGAAAAAATGTATGCTTTAAATGCTACAGTTGGTGAAAAATTAACTTCAACTGCAGTTATATGTATAATGTATAGAAAACGAAAATTAGGAATGGCTATATATGTTGATGAAAAATAAATGAAAAACTTTGCAACATAACCTTCTACTACCAATGGTATGATTATCATTACAACTTTATCTGGTAGGAAGATTACTATCGCTTATCATGTCCTATAGCTCCTGCAAGCAAACCTCTATAGAACAGTTTAACAAATTCCTGTGGTCCACAAACTTACTTTCCCCTGCGAGTTACTGCTGGAGTATTTACGATTTATAGTGAGTGAGTTTAAAGAACTGGTAAAAATTTGTATGCAATGGATAACGTAATTTTTTTTTAGAATCACTACAGAAGGCACTTACGCAGAGCTTAATAGGCAGCATAGAGGTTTTATTTACTTTCATTTGTAAACCCAACATTCGACTGTGGTAGTAACTAACTTACATATATTGTTTATGAAGAAGGGAGGAAATAATCAGTTGATGGTATGGATTAATTGATATTTATTCAATACCAATAGAATTTCAACAACTAGCCATGTATCTGTTGGAATACACATCATCACAACTAGTCTCTGTAGTTTACAGGATTCACCTTCACCATTTAATTATAGGGGAAGAGGGGAGTGCAGATCTGGTTTCAATGTAATTTTATGGAGACATACAATTATTCTTAACCTCACGCTTATTTCATTCAATCGCTATATGTCATGTAGAACAAGTTAAGTAAAGTCACTGAAAGCTATAGTTCTCATCTACCTGAATTTATTGAGAAAATATGGAATGGAACAACAAATTCCGTTTCATCTTTAGTACTAATGATACTAAACTTCCAAATTGTGAAATAAAAGGAGAGTAGACTTGAATAATAAAAAATTAAATGGTAGTAACCAATTTTAGCTGTAGCACAATAAAGAAAATAGACAAAAACCAGGTGAAGATTTACCTATAACCTGTTGCGAAAAATATTGTTAAAGGTGGTTTTTTACCTTTATTAGAAGCGGTATTACCATTATTATTTAGTGGTGCTATGGCATCTGCAGCACTCGCAAATGCAGGTATAAATATGGAAAAAGCTGATGAAGAATGTGAAGAACAAAGAAGACATAGCAAGAGACACAGCAATGGAAAATAAAGGAAAAGGACTGAAAAAAGGGAAAAAAAATTGAATAAAATAATTACAAAATTTAATAATCCCTTATCTAATTCTGACACAGAAGAATTAGTTAAACAATTGAAAATTATGTATTTTCATGGGATTTTAAGGCTGATGAATTATCTGATAAACCAAAAAATTTAGAATGTGGTATTTAGATACACTAGATGACAGTGGTACTCACTGCACCTGTTATTACATTAATAAATGTATAAAATTAGTTATTGATTTATTTGGAGACAGTATAAAAAGGAGCTAGAAAATTATTTTGGAGAAATTGATATGTCTTACATCATTCACACTATACAAAGTTTTGACGAATTTATTTGCAGTCATATGTGTGTGTTTGTCTAAATTTATTATGTATGAATTATATATTTAATGGTAATTGAAATATAATAAATGAACATTTTTGGAAATAAGTTGTAAGCTGAATTAAATTACGAATTTAAAGAAAATAAAAGATTTTCAACAATCAGAAACAAGTATCAACAATGAAGTCATTCCAAAATTTGATGATTTGAATTAAAAATCAAATTTTTTGTGCAAAAATTAAAAATATTAAATAAAAAATAAACAAAAAAGTTTGGAAAAATTATGGTGTCAGAATTTAAAAACTAAAAATTTCATTAAAGTCGTTAGAATGAAAATTTAAATTTATTCAGTGAGCAGTAGATAATGCAATCAACCATTTCAAAATGAATTAAATGGCATTTTTAAAGTAACTAGATGTTGTATTAGTTTTAAAAGTACAGGAATTGTGAATATACATGATAAAATTGATGTAAAAGATGCAGTGAACAAAGAATATTTACTTAATGAATTAAAGAATCCTGTTACGAATGCTGAATATAGAAGTATTTTAATGCAGTTGAATAATTACATCAGTGATACAGATTTTAATCTACTTAATAAAACTAATCTAAGTTATTACCTTACAAAATAGGAAATTTAAAAACTTGATGATTATTTCTAAAATGACAGTTTTAACATCTTAATTTAATGATTGGACAATTTCAGTGTATAGGGTTTCATTCTTAAAAGAGTAGTTGTCTATGGTATAAGTATAAACAGATATTTAACAGTTAATTATTTTGATCTATTGATGAGTGTTTCGACAAACTTTGCAAAATGACTTTTGACATCGAATATGTAAAAATAGTGCAAAAATTTTTTAAATATAAGTTTGTATTAAAACTTTTCCAGTTGATGTAATTTTCACTACATTGGTGTGATAATTTAACTATTGTTTATTCTATACAAATGGAGAATCATAATCTCACTTAATGTTACAAGTGTGGAAAATTCACTGAAACACATAATCCTTATAGGTTAACAAACTAGAGCCAGAAATCAAAGAATAGAAACGTGAAGGTAATAGGTGTTCATGAACAAATTATTAATGAATTATATACAACAATTCGAAAAAATTTAATTGTTCTCATGAATAATTATTAAAAGCATTGAAATAATTATGACAATAAATAATTTTTAACATTTCTTTCATTTGTAGATACAAATTTACTAAATGTGGTACATTATTAATTCTTAAATGTGTTCGTAATGTGGATGTCTATTCCTGATGATATATTTATTTGCTTTCAACATCTTTAAATCATGTTAAAATTACATTAAACTTAATTAAATCTATTACTGAAAAACCTTCATATAACAAAAATAGGTCTTAAATTATCATTAGTTAATTGAGGACCAACATATGGTAATGAACTAGGAATTAGTTCATTTCTTTCACATAAAATTTTTATTGTTCTATTATACTACACGGGATCTTTTACATAATTATCCTTAATTTTATTTAGACACTTAAAAGATTCATTTGATCTTAATATAGTTATTTTACATTAATCTTTATTTGATATTCCAATGTTTTCAAAGTGATTGTTAACATTATGAGTAACAAATTTTTAAACATTATGCTTCTTCTTTTTATCGATTTAAGTTAACAAATAAAGACCATTGAAATTAGTAGTTGATTTTTTCATTTCCTTTCAGTACTTCCAAATTGTTGAGGTGTTAACATTTCTAACACAATAATATCGTCATTTTCAAAATTATGAGGGCTTTGCCTATATTTGTTTATTCTAAAAGTTTAGCCAGGCCATGAATTCTTACTTTCAACAATAAACATAAACAATTTTTATCATCATCTGTAAGTTCGTTATTCTTTGGATCTAAAAACGACTTCATTTAGGTATAGTAAAATTCATAAAATTTTATTTTTTAAATTCTAATAAATGTTCTTCTTATTAAATGGAAAGTGACAATAAAATGATTTGGCCAATGTTTAAACAAGTAAAAGAAATTCAATTTTAAATAAACATAACAAACACGAATAAAGCTGCAAATATACTCTGTATTGATTGTATAAAGAAAGAGACAAAGTGAATATGCAGAAAATAAATGTGGTCAAATAAATTACTACTGGAAATAGTATTTCACAGCTTGTTTTAGTTAATCTTCTAAGCAGACGTTGAATTCATGTAAGAAACCATTGTTATCATCTATTACTTTATTTTTTTTAATTTATAATGACCATATGATAATGTATAAATTTATGTAATTTAATATATTTACTGTTGGCAGATGATTAATTATTAACCACATTTATCTCTATTGTTTCATTTAGTCACCTAAATTATTATTACACTCAACAAAATTAACTACATTTTTTACAAAGGATTTCTTAACCCCATTAGATTTTTTCCTCTTCCTTATGACCAACTTCATAAACAAACATTTTCAACTTTACACGGACATGCTCTAATGTAGTTTTTCCATAATTTGCATCAGTCATTTTTCCTAAAACTGTTTTGTGTACTTGTGGAATTCCATAAATACTATCTTTTGAATAATCTCTTGTTCATCATTGATTTCACATCTGTATAAAAGTCTTCAGTTCTTATATCTTAAATGAAACAATGTGTATCCACATAACATAAATCAGTATTTTCCATGTACTTTGGTTTCGTAGCCTTATAATCAAAATCATAATTTTTTTATTATATAGAAGACTCATTCCAATATCAATTGGTTTATTGAATTTTATTATTTTTTCATATCAACTGCAACTACACTTTCTGAAAATATGGTAGGATGTACATAATTTGGTCTTGAAATATATTTTAAATATTCATCTGCTTTTATAGTTATTTTAATATCCAATCTATTGATAACATTTTCCATCATCTCACGAAATATAGAATTATTCATTAATTAATACAAATCTTTTTCGTTAGCTTCATTTTTCTCATTTCTGTATTAACATCAGTATCCTTTTCTCAGTTAATCTGATTATCCAAATTCGATGAATTTTCGAAAGCTTTAATCCAAGTTTTTCACATTGTGTAATATTTCTATAATTTAAAACATACTTTTCTTTATTATTTAATGTTGTTAATCGTTTATTTCCTCTTTCTGGTGCTTATGGTTAATCTTTGTGTATATGATCTAATTATTCTTAATATCCGAAATATTTCTGAACATATAAGCATATTTGATATCATCTGGTATTTTATGAATTTTTTTCAGACTTAAAATTTTTCACACTCCCAACTTAAATTTTTAGTTGGTAAAAACTGAGACATGACCAAAACACAAATTATTTGTGTCTAAATACTCATTACAATTTTATTGTTTTTCTAGCTCAAATTATTGTATATATTTGTCATTTTATTTACTGTATCTCAATTCACTTTGAGGAATCCCACATTCAATTCCTTTCTCAAGAAACAAAATCATATCATAGTCTTCTAATATCTCTAATTCAAATTTTATGGATTGAGTTCAAATGATTTAATACATGTATCACTAAAATTTTCGATGATATCTGTTACAATTAAAACGTCAAATTCATTATGTAATCTTGCATATTTACCTAAATTTTTTGACACGAATTTTTTCCAAACTGATTTTGCACAAATATAACTTTTATCACTGGACATAATTTTTTATCAAGTTATGGTTAAAAACAATTTACATGATTTTTTCTTGCAATTTTTCTCTAGATTCCATATATTCGTGAGGATAAACAACTTTTTATTTATTAGTTTTAATTGTTCAGTTTTAAAATATTTTGCTGTTACTCTAAATGGTTTTCCAAGATTTTTTAAGTAATTTATCAATGCTTAAAGTTGTACTTTAAAATATATCTCAAAATCTTAATTTTTATCCAACTTCAATCGTTTTACTGAATAAAGTATATTATTGTTCATTGTTTGGAACAGTGATAATATCTTCTCAATCTATTGCTATTTCTTTAATAAACAAACAAATACCATGATTTGTTAAATTAAGAATAAAATTACGATTCTGATAGGTAAGTGTACGATCTTCTTGAGTACTTCCTCTATATTTTGATGTTAAATGACAATGTGTCCTACCTTTTTCACCATTAGTAATTACATTTTCACAAATAAAAGAAGTTTTAGTATTTTTATGATTTGTTTTCCCTTCATTTCTCATTTTCATTGCTACATTTTGATCATACATTTCTTTAAGTTATCTAGATTTTTGATTTAACATGTCAACGAATTTTTTTGCTGCATCCTTAGCAGTATCCATAACAGGAATTCCATAATCACCACTGCAATATTTAACATAATCACAAAATAAAATCAGCAAATGTTTTTGGTGTTTATTACTATAAGCTTTTTCAGGATTTGGTTGACAAGTCATAACATCTTATAAGAGATATTCGAAATCTGCATACATCACAAAATGTGCTCTTAATGAATTATAATAATTTTAAATTTAGTTGTTCCACTACAGGAATATCTATTTTCAATTCTTTATGTTCTTTGCAATCGTTTTGTGATTGTTTAATGATGCTAATGAATAAAACCATATTAAACACCATTCAGAGGACTTAATTTTTCCATCATGTCTATGTGTTTGAGAAGTACTTCATCTCGATTCAGTTCTTAGTCAACAAAAATGAGACGCATTTTCCTCTAGAATTACAAGAAGGTTAACATGTTTTTCTTGTCTTTTTTTTTGTAACATAAAGGGAATATACGTTAAATTTTTCACCATAATCTTAAACATTAAATGAAATATTTGATTTCTTTTAAATTTTTGAATATCTGTTAAGTGAACAGTATAATTAATTTTCTCTTTTCCCCAAATTTCATCAAAATCTTATACTATATGTTTATACTTACTAACTCTTTCTTGATGCTTGGCATAATGCTGATATTATTGAATAAAGTAAACGTTTTTGATCTGTATTTTTTACATCTGTTACAGCTGTTTCATCTTTAATTTCTTTTGGTAAATCAATATGAAAAGAACCATTAACTGGACTGTGAATTTTTTCAGTTAATTCTAAAGAATTTATATAAATTAAAGACTAACGACATATTTTTGTTTGTATTTCTTCTATTTCAGTCAGTAGTTTAGTTGTTGATTTTTATAATGATCTCCAACATTAGTAATTCTTGATAAAACTTCATTACTTTTTAAAAATTAAATTCTTGTATGTTGTCTTGTCTTTTAAAATTACAATAAAATTTCAAGTTGGCTTTAATCGCCCTTCTTTGTATTAAAATATTCTTAAATTTATTGGTTACTTATTCTTAGATTTGATTAAAAAATTCTTATTATTCAACAATATTATCGACATCATTATTTTTGTAAGTTATTATTCTAGTTTCTAAAGCAGGTACTTTTATATTCATTTGTTTAGGCGATTATAAAAAAAATCGTCATCTACACAGTTGAAACCAGGTAAATTTTTTTGCAACTTTTTATTTAATTTATTGATTTTTATCCAGTAGAAGCGTTTGAAAATTTTTCTTATTATTAATATGAAGTGGCTTTAAAGAATTTTAATTCAATTCGTTATTGCAATTACTAATATTGTCAACAGGACTGAGAGTAAGAGCGATTAATGTTTCTTTTGTAAGTACAGGAAAAATTTTTAATATCCTTGAGTAATGCATGGCTTAAAGCTCTTTAAATTTTAATATCCTAGTTCTCTATTCTTTATTTCTTTCATATTAATATCATCAATAAATTCCTCTAGATCTTGCAAAGTAAGCATAATGTAATCCAAGTTTTTCTACACAATACTTTACTAAGTTTTAAAATAGCTCAGCTTTGGAATACATTTTGTTTTGATTTTATTTATATAGAAGATATTTAATTTTTAAGAAATTAAAATGATGGTGATTGATATGCACCTTAATTTTTTATTAAAATTTCTATCGTTTATACAGATAGATGAGGTCTGACAGAGCTTATTTATAAAGAGAAAATGTATTAGATTTTTAATTTTTAAGTAAATGAAAATTTCATTCGTGGATATAGATAAATACAGTCTTAGAGGTTCAATTGCTAAAGAAAAAATTGTTAAATTTTAAAAAAATCAAAATTTGGTTTCTGGATGTAGGTAAATTTTTAAATGGGTGAGATGACAAAATTAAAATCTTGTCTCTAAATCTGAGAATATTGAAAAATACACCAGAATTATCATAAATATACTACGGTCATGTCATTTATGAGTGAGATCAGACTTTTAAAGTGTCACTTATTGTAATGAAGTTTAATTTACAAACATTATGGACTGTGTCATCTCTGATAATGTGTTTTCTAATGGTTGTAGTATCACAGTTGCGTCACAGCTACGTAGCGTTGGCTGTATTCAGCAGTTGTTCACTTTTTTCTGTCAACGATACATGGCCCACATGACACACTGGTGTCATGCACTGCCTTCAGTGGTGGTAATTACCACAGCCAGATGTAGTATCTCAGCATTCCTATCGATACCTTCTGTAGGCAGAGATACTAAACCTGTCCCCTCTCCAAAAAAATTGTAGGATCAGTAGTGGTCAGGTTTCTGTCACTGATGGAGTGGAAGGGTGAGAGATGTGGCTGAGCTCCCCACTGTGGCATCAAGCATATGCATGGCCTCATCTGAACTGCTCGACACAGATGGCCTGGTTTGTCACTGAGGGCAGTCGAGTTGGCAGAGCATCTGAGACCTAGCACAGTGTGGACAGGGGGAGTGGCTTTACATCCATAGGTTCCCACACAGTGAGCCATTGGTTGCTCACTTACGATCTGGGTAAGAGAGACATATCCTGTGCTGGTCAGTATGGTTTGTGAAGTGATGGCTAGTGGCACAACTGGCAGGTGAAGGTATGTCAAGTACCTGGGCATTGGTGGTGGCAGCAGTGGTGGTGCTTTTTCACTGCAATCACTGCCAGAGGTGTTTGCATTATTGAGTCATAAGCTCATGACCAGACGCAACATCACACACTCTATGACATTTGTGGCCTATGATGATCCCCTGGATCAATCTTGGCCGCAATCTGAATGTGTGCGCCCAGACACAGTGACACTACATGTAGGCAGATACGTAATTAGGCTGGGCACACTTCATGGGGGGCACGAGTGTAGCTGGTTTTGATACACGTAGCCATGAAAGATTTCAGACAGACTGGCCCCATCAACAGGGATGCACTGGTATATGGAGAGGAAGCTGTGGAGCACTTCCCCAGCTGAAGTCGTCAGCAAAGCCTTGTGCATTTGAGCATTAAACGTTCTCACCATTGGAAATTGAGGCTGGGTTGGAGTGGCAGTGGTCAAGTTTGTGTGTGTGTGTGTGTGTGTGTGTGTGTGTGTGTGTGTGTGTGTGTGTGTGTGTGTGCGTGTGTGTGTGTGTGTGTGTGTCACCTTGATCGCAAAAATTGTGGAGAAGACGTCGATGGTAAAATCAATGGTTGTAGAATGCCATGTACCCTAAAGGAGAAGTTGGAAAGAGTGTCCATCACCAGCAACCACATAATTCCCCAGAAATGGTCTGACAAAATCACTGTGTACCCTATCCTACAAGTGATCTGGGGGTGGCCATGGTGAGAAGAGCTATGCTGGGGCTGCCTGGGTAAGGGATAAGGGAGCAGTTATGGTAATAGTCGTATACACTTTCAATTCCAGCATCAATACCAGACCAGTATACATGCTCCTGGGCTAATGCATTCATGAGAGGCATCAAGTACCTGGAGGTGCAGGGCCAGAGCAAGAGTAGAATGGATGACCGAGCAGTCAGAGTTGTCAGTAACCAACGTTAAAACGCTATTTGTGCCAGCCCACCTGTATTGCATCGCAAAATAGTTGAAAAATACCAGCTCTGCTTGTTTTGGTAAGTCCTCAAGCCCCTTCAAATACATTGCTGGCAGAACTGCGTGCAGGTTTCGTTTCGTGGCAGTTTGTTTAGGGTTTGTTGCAGGAGGTGAACGAGTGCAAACCATTTCCTAGTGATCGAATTCTACAGCAGGTACAGTGGGAAGGTGATTGGCATAATGGACGACGGCGCGTAATTGAATTTCTTAGTTACACCCACATTAAAAACAGCACCCACAACTGCAGACATTGCACCATCTTTCAGGGAGCTTAGAAGGATGCCAAAAATCGATATTAACTCTTTGTGATCGATTAATACATGAATTTGATATCATACAGATATGCATGGTAACCTACTCCAAATCAAACATTGCAGGAATGGACTGTAGCAAAAACACAGCAGTTTTATATCTCAGAATTCTTGACACCATAAATTGTTTTTAAAGGCTCCTTCTTAGCGATAGTTCATTTGCGCCAATACTGTAGAGAAGAACTTTAATATCTATGTGTGTTTTTGTTAAACCATTTTTTTGTTTCTGTAGTCTCAAGATCATGTCTGTACCTCTAAACATGTTGCTTTATTAAATAATTTAAGTATATCAACAAAATTTTGTGACTGCTCGTGCTCTTCTGATAACATTTTAGTATTTTTGAAGCAACCCAGTTGATTAACAATTAACATGGATTTCAATAATCTTACTACCAAATTGGTATTATAGTCCTAATTTTCAGCATAGCATAATTGTAAGCCAATGTAAACTAGCATAATATTTAATGTGTAATTATCGCTGCTGTGTACTTACCAAAGGTTTAAGTGGAAATTCATGTAAATTCTACAGTGTCATAATAATTTTCAGAAACAATAATAAATGAAACATACTGAAGGTACTACACAAATTGGTGAAACATGTTTGGGTAGAAGATGGTGTCTTCATCAGATGGAATTTCTCTGCTATTTGTCTTATGAAGCACAAGAAGTAATAAAAGCTAGAATATTCAAAATATGACTGTCAATCTCTGTGTGGCTCCACTTTTGTACATTGCTCTTCTATTACCTTAATAGCATAGTTAACAAGTTTAAATGTAGCTGCATGCACATATTTGTGCATCTTTAGTTGATGGTCATTTTCCTTCTGTGTGGCATTACCACATGATAGATATTATTGTGCAATAATACACAATATTGTGGAAATTACTGTGTGGGAATGCACAATAATTAATGAAGTAATTCACAATCAATTAAACAATTGCTCATTTACTGATGTTAACTAATTATTAAATAATGCATTGTGGATGGAGTTGTGCTCTACTAAAATTGCGGTTCAGTAGTTCAGCTGTCATACATGAATGTAGTAAATAGTAGGATTACTGGTAGCACTGGTAGCTTTGGTGAGGTATCCTTGCAAAATATACATTTCATTTTATAAGTAATGAAAAGTCGTTTATCACATAGTTTCTGCACTTCTATGTAACCAAAGCTATTAATTCTGCTTCAAGTACAGTTTAAATGCTCAGACAAAAAATATATATAGTTATTGTTGTTATTTTCTTGTCAATAGAACATACTTCATTGTGATCGAAGGCAAGAGTTTAATGTTAGTATCGATAAGTGTGAAAGTTGTTTATGAATAACAGAAGCATGTTTTGTATAAGAGTGATGAAGTTTTGAAGTGATGTTTGATATGCGTTTGCTTTGCATTTTCTTTTTATTTCACATTACCTTATTTTTGACGAAACTGCGTTTTGTAGTGCTAGGTTTACTTTTTACCACAATATCCCTTAGTTTCACTTTAAAATCAACTGTTTTAGAATATAACCTGAATCGAACGTCGTCAATTTCAATTTTGCTGTAAATACTCATTTTTAACTAATAGACAGAAGGATAACTATGTAGATTAAAATGTTTCATAGGTTAAGAGGCCATTTATACATCCTCACTGTTTCTAGGTGGTTCACCGCTTCTAGTTTCTAGGTAAATCTAGTAATACACGGATCACATATGTAAACAAAGCGATCGAAAAGAAGCAACGCCCAATAGGTATGCAACACACGTAACTCACAGGTAAAGTGGTTACCATATTAACTGATCAAGGCACCAGGAAAACTACTGTGATCTACATTTACAACTGTCTACAGTGGTCTTTCGATAGTATACGGTAGCCAACGGTGGTTTTAAAACTTTAATTGTGGATCAGTCTGTGATGAACATTTTGAATGATATCTTTTTCTGTGTCTACTTCCCATTCCATAACCTACATGCGTAGGCAGATCTTGGATTTTGCGCGAGATGTATGGGCAGCAGACACTGGCAGTCAAGTTGAAGCTGTACAGTCAAAATTGCCTGAGGACATGAGTAGTCCGTTTCAGCTGACTGCTGCTAATGAAAAGGAATTGCAATTAATTTTGGCAAAATTTTGTATGAGGCAGAACCAGGCTCACCGTAAACATGACCGATTTGATGTTTCCAGAAAACAGTGGTTAGATGGATCGAGTGCATTTGTGGTGAGTAATTCGCCGTTCGTGTTATCATACATTTCAACACATTTTGCTTTATATCAATGTAGTAATATTAATTTTGCATCATAGAACGGGCGTAGCCACATAACAGTAGCCAAGACGAAGGACTGAAAGGAAGACGTCTGCTCGGAATCGTTCACCATATGACGACACTCCCGAACGAACGAAGCGTCGCACGGCGCACGAGTTTTGATTATGGACCAGCACAGCTTAGTCGATGTACGCCACGCAAATGGTACCCCTGCATCTTCCAGATTATTGAACAGGGTTACAACAAATTTAACAGAAGGCGTATGAAGATAAATGAGATATTCGTCGAAATACCTCCGAATGCTATTATCTCGGTTAAAATAACTAAGGCAACGTATTTCATGGTACGACATGAGCCCGAATAGGGCCCCATGCATATATATGTATCCATTATATTCTGAAGTATTGCCAGCTCAAAACCGTTGTTATCCGCCAAATCGAGTATCATGGTAACTGAGACTGCTGCAGAGATGCAGCTGCAGGCACTGCTGGACCACATTTCAGTGAGGTTTATTCACGTGATGAAAAACAAAATTAATGCGATGGATTCCGACCTGCTTGACTATTGCCACTTGATCTGTAAGTAGAGCTATGACAGATCAACTCTTCAATCAAAGAAGCAAAAGTTTATTAACGCGAACAGCAATGATGCAAATGTGTTCTTCACTTTGTCGTACATTTGATCTTACCGCTGTGTCTGACAAATGTGATAACAGTGTTATCTGCAGAAATCAGCAATTTTTGGAAGAGTTTGCTGACAATATTCTGGCTGAGAAAGAATACACTGAAAGTCAGATTGAATTTCTTGTTCCGTTCCATACTGTTGTCAATGACAGGAATATAGTGGTTAAATATGAATTGTTTTTCTCTATTTTCGATGGCAAAGTGAAAGATTCCTCAATTTCAACATTTTGTTGATAGGGAACCAGCAGGTTTATTAAATTCCTTAAAGCGTTTATTAATGATTCTACCAACAGTTGCAGGATTTATATTATACGACTAGTTTCGATTCTTACAGGTTCATTAGATCTTATAATTAAATTTTCCTCGAGCTCTTCAGCTTCCATAATTATCTTACCGGTTCATTTTCAAGCCTGGCCTACTGTGGCTACAAAAAGCAGGACATAATGGTTAGTGGACAGCGAATACAAAAGTGGTATTAAAATAAAAAATTCAATTGTAACAGAAATTAATTATTTGAATACAAAAATACCTGCTCTGACAGTGCCTGACCTTAATAATAAACATCAAAGTGGCAACACATGCTTTATAAAAGTTTGCAGAGTGAATGCCGCAATCCACATATGCCTCTTACCAAGCCAAAATCAGACTGGAAGTCAACATAGACGTACAAATGCACATCAGCGGCTAAGGAGCATGTCGCGTTTTAAATGCGGATGCGTCTAAGCACTTTTATTAAACCTGACATCAGATCAGTGAATAACCACAAAAAAATTCATATCGTTATTTCGCAAAAAACAGCACTAGACACCGTTGAAAACAACTAAATTTAATAACTGAATAACAGTGCACAACAACTTTGTCAGAGCTTAAGTTAATAACCGCTACAGCTGCAACTGCACGCCGCCTAATATAAACAGACTGATAAGATTTGGACGAACGATTGAAAACGACTAAATTTAATGTTCGAATGCAGTGCACAAACAACTGTCAGTACTCAGCTTTAGAACCACTACAGCAAATACAAATACTAGTGCTGCGTGAACCCATTAGATATTTGGACATAAGAAAAGCATTTCATGTAAAAGTGTGTGTCCACGACCAATCGACTCATCGAATTAAAATATGGAGCATCACAGCGTCTTTGTTAACCACTCACATTTAATATAAAGTACAATGAAACAAATCACATTTGTTGTTCCATTACAAATTTTGCGTTATGCATACAGATTATTGTTTTCCAAAAATCTACATATATAAGTAGTTTAAATACATAAAACATTTGAAAACAATACATATCGTGTGTTTACTTCTAAGATCAGGCACTGTAAGTACAGGTATGGTCATATTCACATAATTAATTTCTGTTACGTTTGAACATATTTTGTTATGCCACTCTTCCATTCACTGACAGCTATATTCTGCTTTTTGTAGCCTCAATAGGCCAGTTTGAAGATGAACCTGTGAGGTCCCTTTCTCTCGAAGTATCTTCGCTACATGCCTGGGTGAGGTTTATGGAGTAAATAAAGCTTTATCTTAGAAAAACGCCAATGACGAAACGGAAAATACATGCAGGCTCAGTGTGTAGCGCAGAAACAGCGTGTTGCGGCTAACGAAATGGAAATTTAAATCAATTTCAAACGCAATTTCGGTTTGTTGACTGACTTTCTCAAATAGGGATCCTGCACAATAGTTGACAGTAACATTGCTGATAGCTTTACTTCCTAAGTGCCATATACTGAAAAAATTTTGGGGTGAAACGTTGAAGTCCAAGAACAAAGTGATCTTGCAGATAACCTCCAGCGGGTATTTCGTTGATGTCGAGAAATTTAAAACGTACTTCTTGAATGTGGCCAGACGGTAAGATCATTTATAATCATAGTACCCGATGCTGACATCAGTCCACATAGTTTTGATACACGGATATGCTGCTCCGTTACCGATTGGTCACCTATCTGAAGACACGCAGGAAGATCGAAATAAGGATGTTTGCCATTACCGAGAAGATTTTATGTGCAAATATTCCCTTGACAAAACGATGCATGGCGTGTTTCATTAGCTTCTGACACGTTCGGATCCAATCATCTCGAGCTTGGAGAAAGATTGAAGAAGATAAACGCCTTCCACCTGAGGAATCAAGTCTGCATTTCGAATCATCTCCCAGTGGACAACCTGACAGCGACCCTTTTGACAACGATAATAAATGAAGCAATGAATGTGACTACAATTTCGATTGAAAAATGCAAAATATCTAATAAAACATATCAATACGGCAATTCCGACTTCTAATTCGTTATCAGGGGGCTCAAAATACCTCATATCCTAAGTTATACAATAATTTGCTACGTGTATAGCATATATTCCTATAGCATATAGCGAAGTACTCGATTATCTGCTTTGTGGACCATCCCCGTAGATTTCGCTGAATTAAAAAAAAACGAAACCTGGAATATGCTATTGTAATCATATTTAACGTGTTCATTTGGACTACAGTATCCGCGTCTACATTTACAGTTCTCAAACCACTGTGAAGTGCATCGCAGTGAGGCCTTTCCATTTTGCAATTCATAGGGGCTTTTTCCCGTTCCATTCAAGTATAGAACGCTGGAAGAATTATTACCAAAAACGTCTGTGTGTGCAATGTAATTAGTCTAATTATGTCTTCACTGTCCCTATGTGAAGTTTTAGTATAATCCTAGATTCTGCACTTAAAGTTGATTCTTGAAACTTACGAAGTAAAATTTCGCGGCGTAATTTGCGTCTACCTTAAAGCGCTTACCAGTTTAGTTTTTCAACATCTCCATACCGCTCTCCCAATGGTCAAACAAACCTCTTACCATTAGTGCTTCTATTCTTTGTAAACGTTCTACATATCCTTTAAGTTCAATTTCGTATTGGTCTCACAGTTGAGCAACGTTCAAGGGTGAATTTCATGAGTGTTTTGTAAGCAATCTCATTTGTAGACTCATTGCGTTTCCACAACATTCCCCCAATGAAGCGAAATCTGCCATGTACTTCACCTATTTAGAGATCTAAATAATGTAGTAGTAGTAGTAGTAGTAGTAGTAGAGGGGTTTGTGGGCGCACGACAGCAAGGTCTTCAGCGCCCATGCAGTATCCTAAATAATGTGTCGGCTGTGTGGTAGCATGGAGTGATCTGTTGGTAAACTAGTTATCTTAATCTGTGTTTATTGTCAAAAATATTAAAAATGGGACTCGAATATATTTAACTACTAATACTTATTGTCTTTTTGTCACATCCACTGATGAAAGTGTTATACCCCATCAGTGCAACGACGCAGTGTTGTTAATTAAAATAGATGAAATTTCTGTTCACAAAACAAGTAAAATCATTTCTTTAACCTGACGTGACAGGAGCAAGCAGCACAATATGGTCTTATGGATACAAAAATGGTTCAAATGACTCTGAACACTATGGGACTTCTGAGGTCATCAGTCCCCTAGAACTTAGAACGACTTAAACCTGACTAACCTAAGGACATCACACACATCCATGCCCGAGGCAGGATTCGAACCTGCGATCGTAGCGGTCGCGCGGTTCCAGACTGTAGCACCTAGAACCGCTCGACCACCCCGGCCGGCTCTTATGGAGAGAAACCCAATATTTAGCCGTACCTCATATAAGTCACTCAGAGAAACCGAGTCGACAAAATACCAAAAGTAGAGAGAAGAATAGCTATAACATCCATAAATAAAAACTACCAGAAAGAAGGACAATGGCGGATAGTGCCGAATGAAGTAGTCTACAGGAAACTGGAGACCATCACAGATACTATACGTAAAAGGAGGGTTTCTTTCTTTGGGAGTATCATGAGGACACCAGAAACCCGATTAGCAAGAAAAATTATATAGAAACTGTGGAATCTGAAGCAACAACTAGGATTTATGATTGAAATGAAAGAGGATACGGGAGAACTAGATACAACCTTGGATGATCTGCAAAAGAAGACAGAAAATCTCAAGAAACTGAAAGACAACAAAATAAGATTTAAACCAAAAGTAGACAAATGACACACAATGAAAAGGGTATTTACAGATGAGGAAAGATAGGAAAGATCAGAACGAATGAAAAGATACTGGGCAGTTAAGAAAGAACGAAACATGCGCTTAATGAAGAAGAGAACCAGGAAATGATTGACTAAAGTAGTCCAATGAGGCCGTAAAAGCAAATAATTAAAATGTTTTTTAATCCATTGTCTAATGCATCTGAAAATGACCTGCGAGGCTTAAAGTAAAACACCGAATTTAAACCTTTGGGTTTACTGCAGTTAAGTTTTACAACAAGGAAGTTTAATGTCTTAACAAACAATGTTATTAAATGCTACTCTTCCTTATGGAATTCGGAATTGACAATAGGGCAAAGAACAAGAGAGAACGTTATTATTACTCATTCATAGAAATTCGCGGTGCTGAGAAACTTAAATTTTTAAATCACTCCTAATGCGTACTCCCAGATAATTTATGGAATTAACTGCTTCCAGTTGCTGACCTGCTATTTTGCAGCTAAATGATAAGGGATCTATCTTTCTATGTATTCGCAGCACATTACACTTGTCTACATTGAGATTCAGTTGCCATTCCCTGCACCATGCGTCAATTCGCTGCAGATCCTCCTGCATTTCAGTACAATTTTCCATTGTTACAACCTCTCTATACACCACAGCATCATCTACAAAAAGCCCCAGTGAACTTCCGATGTGATCCACGAGGTCATTTATGTATATTGTGAATAGCAACGGTCCTATGACACTCCCCTGCGGCACACCTGAAATCACTCTTACTTCGGAAGACTTCTCTCCATTGAGAATGACATGCTGCGTTCTGTTATCTAGGAACTCTTCAATCCAATCCCATAATTGGTCTGTTACTCCATATGCTCTTACTTTGTTAATTAAACGTCTGTGGGGAACTGTTCAAAAAATGGTTCAAATGGTTCTGAGCACTATGGGACTCAACTGCTGAGGTCATTAGTCCCCTAGAACTTAGAACTAGTTAAACCTAATTAACCTAAGGACATCAAAAACATCCATGCCCGAGACAGGATTCGAACCTGCGACCGTAGCGGTCTTGCGGTTCCAGACTGCAGCGCCTTTAACCGCACGGCCACTTCGGCCGGCTGTGGGGAACTATATCGAACGCCTTGTTCGCTCCACTACGCCCACGAAAGGACGCACTATTTGACGCACCTTCTGCCAGTCACAGTTCTAGTTTCCAGGCGCAACACGACGGCCACATCGACTCGCATCCAAAGGGCGTCCTATGCATTCCTTGTTCACTTGTTTTAACGGACAACCTCACTCGAAATATCTCGAAACTTCTCCCGCGAACTACCTACGTCCTCCAAGTAGCGAACACCAAGACGGAGAGGGCTGGTGTCCTCCGTCACTATCTCTCCTTTCTCTTCGACACCTCCCTCCCCGCCGGCCGGAGTGGCCGAGCAGTTCTAGGTGCTTCAGTCTGGAACCGTGCGACCGCTACGGTCGCAGGATCGAATCCTGCCTCGGGCATGGATGTGTGTGATGTCCTTAGGTTAGTTAGGTTTAAGTAGTTCTAAGTTCTAGGGGATTGATGACCTTAGAAGTTAAGTCCCATAGTGCTCAGAGCCATTTGAACCATTTTGAACCTCCCTCCTCCTTGCTCACTGCCATTGTCCTGTGGATTCCAGTAGTTCAGCTCTCTGTTTCTAAGCTTGGAGACAGCAGAAAACTCGCCTTTGTCCATAGCCAAGTAACATAATGGATTTAATGCAAGACATGTAGTTTCATGAAATCGAGGCTGCTGATCATAAAGAGAAAGTCAGGAATAATAAAACATATATCAGATCACTTCTCACAGGCATTGGCCCGAGTAGAAAATGTTAAAGATGGCATATGAAAATGTTAACACAGCGTATCTAGTTAATAGGCTATACTCCAATGGAAGATGTACTCAAATAAACGAACGTCTTTCAGAAATTTGACCGTTTCTTTTCGTACCCCCAAAAACTATTATGCCCAGGTATGTATATAACTTCATCGATTCTAACTGTTTGTTTCGTTTTGCGAAGTACACAATTTAAAATTTCTGAACATTTGAAGCAAATTGCCAACCTTTGCATCACTTTGAAATATCATGAAGTTCATATTGAATGTTTGGGCAGCTGTTTTTACATAGTATTTCATTAAAGATAATTGTAGCATCTTTGAAAACCTGCGGTTTCTGTTAAATCTTTAACTGCTAGCGATACACATATCCACAGACAGTCAGCATGTTTAAAGTGCTAACGAAATATATACGTGCCAGGAGCTGAGAATGCCAGGAGTGTTAATGTCTGATATATACGTTTCAAGCTTTCGTACGTAAATGCACACTATAAACCATACACTATATGTGGACAATTGGTAAATAAACCCATCTCTCTTCCACGACTTGCATAAAAGAAGAACAAAAAAAAAATGGCTCTGAGCACTATGGGACTTAACATCTTAGGTCATAAGTCCCCTACAACTTAGAACTACTTAAACCTAACTAACCTAAGGACATCACACACATCCATGCCCGAGGCAGGATTCGAACCTGCGACCGTAGCAGTCGCGCGGTTCCGGACTGAGCGCCTAGAACCGCTAGACCACCGCGGCCGGCATGAAGAACAAATGCAATAGTTATAAGTAGTTATGTGGTACGGATTCTAGATTTAAAGGGACACCTATTTCAAGATAACGGAATTGAATGGGACAGATAACATGATTTAAAATGACCCCATTCCCTCCCGTACCCACTCTCTCTCTCTCTCTCTCTCTCTCTCTCTCTCTCTCTCCCCTTCCCGCTCATCCCCTCCCCCTCCTCTTACCTCCTGAACCCCTCCCCCTCCTGGGCCGATCACATTAAAGTACCCATCCCCTTCTCCATTCCACTTGAGTAGGTAGCTTCATTCTTGAGCTGTTCACTATAGAGAAAGGATCAGGGGATGGCAATCTGTTAAAAACAAAACAATTTTACTGTAATAGCCTTAAGTCATCTCACTTACATCTAGGGTGTGGGTATTTATTAACAATACATTAAATTTAGTACTACGCGAATTTCGTCATTCAAGGCACCAACAAAGACCACACCCAGGCAAATATGTAAGTACTCTCACTTTTCAAAATTTTTCATTATTTTTCCATATTTTCCATAATTTTTCAAATTTTTTTACAATTTTTTGTGTTTTTCCACAATTTAACCCCCTCTTATATGTTATTCCTTATTTTCCATAGTGTATATGTAAATGTACAAGAAAATATATGAGATTTCTCAAACTTTTTGGGTCTAATTGAAACAGACGATAGTGGGTTCACAACAGCTTGTGCTCAAATAGGTAACCGATGCTCGAAAACGCATATTTATTATGTCATGGGCATACAGAGAGTACTGTGCGTAATAACAATGTAACTCATAGTAACATTTCAAAGTGAAGACCTCAGTTCTTAATGCATAAACGGTAGCGGCGCATGAAGTTCTGCCGATCTCTCTCAAAGATCTCGCGTGTTTGTTGTATCACGAGACAGGCAGTGTGGACCCTAGCAAGCAAGTCTTCGTCCGTTTCTATGGGATTTCATACATCAACGTCTTGACATAATCCCAGAGGAAAAAGTTCAGAGGTGTGAGATCCGGCGATCACGCTTGCTACAGGATGGGACCTCCCCTCCCAACACAATAATGAAGAAACGTGTTGTTCAGCTGCTCGCAGACATTAACATGCATGTCCGAAGGAACACTGTATCGTAATTCTCAATAACACAGGCACTGCAACGTCGTATTTATCCGTCGACATCTGGCAAGCGACTTTCGAGTAAAAGTCTCCCATGTACGAGAATATACATAATGGATGTAGGAGTACAGGTTGCAAACACATGGTTGACGACATATGGGGTAAGGTTTATGGAGTAGATAAAGCTTTATCTTAGAAGAACGCCAATGACGTAACGGAAAATACATGCAGGCTCAGTGTGTAGCGCAGAAACAGCGTGTTGCGGCTAGCGAAATGGAAATTCAAATCAATTTCAAACGCAATTTCGGTTTGTTGACTGACTTTCTCAAATAGGGATCCGGCACAATTGTTGACAGTAACATTGCTGATGGCTTTACTTCCTAAGTGCCATATACTGAAAAAATTTTGGGGTGAAACGTTGAAGTCCAAGAACAAAGTGATCTTGCAGATAACCTCCAGCGGGTATTTCGTTGATGTCGAGAAATTTAAAACGTACTTCTTGAATGTGGCCAGACGGTAAGATCATTTATAATCATAGTACCCGATGCTGACATCAGTCCACATAGTTTTGATACACGGATATGCTGCTCCGTTACCGATTGGTCACCTATCTGAAGACACGCAGGAAGATCGAAATAAGGATGTTTGCCGTTACCGAGAAGATTTTATATGCAAATATTCCCTTGACAAAACGATGCATGGCGTGTTTCACTAGTTTCTGACACGTTCGGACCCAATCATCTCGAGCTTGGGGAAAGATTGAAGAAGATAAACGCCTTCCACTTGAGGTATCAAGTCTGCATTTCGAATCATCTCCCAGTGGACAACCTGACAGCGACACTTTTGACAGCGATAATAAATGAAGCAATGAATGTGACTACAATTTCGATTGAAAAATGCAAAATATCTAATAAAACATATCAATACGGCAATTCCGACTTCTAATTCGTTATCAGGGGGCTCAAAATACCTCATATCCTAAGTTATACAATAATTTGCTACGTTTATAGCATATATTCCTATAGCATATAACGAAGTACTCGATTATCTGCTTTGTGGACCATCCCCGTAGATTTCGCTGAATTAAAAAAAAAAAACGAAACCTGGAATATGCTATTGTAATCATATTTAACGTGTTCATTTGGACTACAGTATCCGCGTCTACATCTACAGTTCGCAAACCACTGTGAAGTGCATCGCAGTGAGTCCTTTCCATTTTGCAATTCATGAGGGCTTTTTCCCGTTCCAGCTTGGTTCTCCCCGTGAGTCAAGCTCCGTTGGCCAAATGGTAGGACGACCGCTTTCGATAAGTGGGAAATCCGATTCGAGTCCCGCGCTGGCACATATTTTCACTGTCTTCAATCGATTATACGGCTACTGTTCTCTATATTCGCAACTGCGAATACATTTAATGCCTTTTATTTACGCCCCATGGTGCACACAGCTGTCTCGGCTCCAGTTTTGGATAGCGCCATGTTCCTATGCACGGTATACATAAACCCCGGAGGAACACGAAGAGTTTATAAACTGACCTGCTTCGTAAGTGCTTCCAGCCTTGGCCCGAAAGCCAATGATCATACCTCTTTGGGTGCCAGATAAATAGCTTCGTTTCCGCATTTCGACGACTGCAAAGTTTCCGCGTCCCTCAATACTCTTTATATACCCTACACTCCTAGTCCTGCCACCTGCCGTCTGTGAGTGTTTATTGCACGTACTCGTGGAACATAGGCGTCGGTCACATTAATGTGACTGGACCGTGTATAACTTAGTTTTCTAGCAACACAAATTTTAATAAGTGATTACAAGTTCCTGTTGCTGAATTTTAATTCGAAACACATTCAGTGTAAATTTACATTAACAACTCAAGAACGAAGGCTTTTCAGACATATCGGGTGATCAAAAAGTCAGTATACATTTGAAAACTTAATAAACCACGGAATAATGTAGATAGAGAGGTAAAAATTGACACACATGCTTGGAATGATATGGGGTTTTATTAGAACAAAAAAAAAGTATTGTTAGACGCGTGAAAGATCTCTTGCGTGCGTCGTTGGGTGATGATCGTGTGCTCAGCCGCCACTTTCGTCACGCTTGGCCTCCTAGGTCCCTAGACCTCAGTCCGTGCAATTATTGGCTTTGGGGTAACCTGAAGTCGCAAGTGTATCGTGATCGATCGACATCTCTAGGGATGCTGAAAGACAACATCCGACGCCAATGCCTCACCATAACTCCGGAAATGCTTTACAGTGCTCTTCACTACATTATTCCTCGACTACAGCTATTGGTGAGGGATGATGGTCGACATATTGAGCATTTCCTGTAAAGAACGTCATCTTTGCTTTGTCTTACTTTGTTATGCTAATTATTGCTATTCTGATCAGATGAAGCGCCATCTGTCGGACATTTTTTGAACGTTTGTATTTTTTTGTTTCTACTAAAACCCCATGACATTCCAAGCATGTGTGTCAATTTGTAATCTCTCTATCTACATTATTCCGTCATTTATTCAGTTTTCAAATTTATACTGACTTTTTGATTACCCGGTATATCAGTCTGATTATTTTTCATTTTTGTGAGAGGAATCTGCCCGCAAAGCTTGCAAAAGCTTCGGTGGTACACCTTCTATAGTGTATGGGTCACTTATCATGCAAAAGCGAAATGATTATTTATTTTACTGATTCCTAAACAGAGTACACAAGTAGAATTTTCGGACTACAACGATCATGGTAAGTGCTGTACTACACATAAGCTCTCTGCAGTACAGAGAAGCGTTGTTACACCATCTAAATGAAATCATTCTTACTGTAGAGTGCACCAACAAATACATCGTAGCTTCCAATCTGTTTGCCTTATGGAATTAAGGGAGACAGATTGGCAAGGTCGCAGTGTATGTTCATTCAGACTGTTATTGGAGGCAATTACATCACGATCCTCTACTATATTCATCCAGATACTGCCATCCTGTTTATCTTAATCAGGTGGCAGTACGTACCAATGTGAATTAAATTGCAGCAGACGAAAGCAAAAGGAAATGCAGTTTGGCCATCAGTCTCAGACCAAAATATTACCGCAAAACTGCTGGTTTCTCTTTCAAACTGCATCCTGAACAAAATTAAAATGCTGCCCAGTGTACTCAGTAGAGCTAGGTTGCTCCTTGTCGTTACGCATAAACCACATTTCGTCGGTAGATGGTGCTGAATTCCTTAACGAAATTTTTTTTTTCAAAAGCATTCCAATAAACAACCGCACGACGTGCATTCTGTTGCCGTTAATTGAAGTTGAATGGTTATGAGAAAACACCCGATATCGTTATTGGTTTATTCTCATTTACGTGCAATGTGTTGTACTCTTCACACCAAAGACTGCTTTCATGTAGCGTTCAACACGTCTGTCCTATGCAAGTCTCTTCATCTCTGCAGAACTTCATAAATCTACGGCTATTTGGAACATGTCTTATACTGGCATGTTATGACATTTCTGGGGAGCGAAAATTTCCCTTGTGGAAACCAACATGGATTTCGATAACAACGATCGTATGAAACCCAACTCGCTCTATTCTCCCTAAAGACCCAGAAAGCAGTAGATACAGGCGCCCAGGCTGAAACCATTTTCCTTGACTTCCGAAAGGCATTTGCCGGCCGGAGTGGCCGAGCGGTTAAAGGCGCTACAGTCTGGAACCGCACGACCGCTACGGTCGCAGGTTCGAATCCTGCCTCGGGCATGGATGTGTGTGATGTCCTTAGGTTAGTTAGGTTTAAGTAGTTCTAAGTTCTAGGGGACTTATGACCACAGCAGTTGAGTCCCATAGTGCTCAGAGCCATTTGAACCATTTTGAAAGGCATTTAATACAGTTCCGCAGTGCTGTATAATCAACAAAATACGAACGTATGGAATATCAGACCAGCAGTATAGCTGTAGTGAGGAGTTTCTAGCAAGCAGAACACAGCATGTCATTCTGAACGATAAGTGGTCTTCAGACGTAAAGGTAACTTGTTGGGGGGGGGGGGGGGGGAGGGGGGGAGGTGGGAGGGGTTGTGCCACGTGTGAGCGTTGTAAGACCATTACTTTCCAGACTACATATAAATGACCTAGTAGATAACATCGGAATATCCGTGAGGCTTTTCGCGGATGATGCTGCAGTATACACAAGAGTCGCGACGCTAGAAAATTGTAGCGAAATGTAGGGAGACATGCAGAGAATCACCACTTGGTACAGGGAATGACATTTGTTCTTCAACTTAAAAAAAATGTAACATATTGTGAATACTTAGACAGAAAGACCCCTTATTATATGATTACGGAACTGCAGAACAGTCACTGGAAGCAGTTACTCCCATAAAATATGTAGGAGTACTTGTACGGAGCAATTTGGAGTGGAATGGCCCCATAAAATTAATCGCGAGTAAGGTGGATGTCAGATCGATATTCATTGGAAGTTCCTCAGTCCATCACCAAAGGAAGTAACTTACAAAATTGTTCGACCAGTACTTGAAAATTTCTCGTTAGTATGGGATCCGCACCAGATAGGACTAATAGAGGGAACAGAGATGGTCCAAAGAAGAAGCGCACGTTACGTTACAGATACATTTAGTAAGCGAGAAAGCGTCAGGGAGATGCTCAGCAAACTCTACAAGAGAAGCTTTCTGCTTCTCGTTACTGTCTACTGTTAACGTTCTGGGAGTGTATGTTCCTAGAAAAGTCAACCAATATATTGCATCCTCTTATGTAATCTCGTGATCTGAAGATCAAGGTAAAATTAAAGAGATCGAGCGTAGACGGAGGCTTACGAACGAACCATACGCGACTGGAACAGGAAAAGGGGAAAGTGGCACAAGTACACTCAGTACCCAACGCCACAAATCAAAGGCGGCTTGTGGTGTATAGATATAAATATAGATGTGCATTTAGATGAACGTGCTTATCATAGTGAAGCCTAAATACACCACAAGGCCTGTACTTGTCTGTACTGTTAATCATCCACGTTTCACTTTCACTGTTGTTGCTACGGTCTTCACTCCAGAGACTGGTTTGATGCAGCTCTCCATGCTACTCTATCCTGTGCAAGCTTCTTCATCTTCAAGTAACTGCACCCTACATCCTTCTGAATCTGCTTAGTATATTCATCTCTTGGTCTCCATCTACGATTTTTACCTTCCACGCTGCCCTCCTATACTAACTTGGAGATCCCTTGATGATTCAGAATATTTCCTACTAACCGATCCCTTCTTCTAGTCAAGTTGTGCCACAAATTCCTCTTCTCCCCAATTCTATCCAGTACCTCCTCATTAGTTACGTGATCTACCCATTAATCTTCAGCATTCTTCTGCAACACTACATTTCGAAAGCTTCTATTCTCTTGTTGTCTAAACTATTTATCGTCCATGTTTCACATCCATACATGGCTACACTCCATACAAATACTTTTAAAAAAGACTTCCTGACACTCAAATCTATACCTGATGTTAACAAATTTCTGAAACGCTTTCCTTGCCATTGCCAACCTACATTTTATATCCTCTCTACTTCGACCATCATCAGTTATTTTGCTCCCTAAATAGAAAAACTCACCTAATACTATAAGTGTCTCATTTCCTGATCTAATTCCCTCAGCATCACCTAACTTAATTCGATTACATTCCATTAGCCTCATTTTGTTTTTGTTGATGATCATATTTTATCCTCCTTTCAAGACACTGTCCATTCCGTTCAACTGCTCTCCCAGGTCCTTTGCTGTCTCTGACTGAATTACAATGTCATCACCAAACCTCAAAGTTTCTATTTCTTCTTCATTGGTTTAATTCCTACACCAAATTTTTCTTTTGTTTCCTTTATTGCTTGCTCAGTACACAGATTGAATAACATCGAGGATAGGCTACAATCCTGTCTCACTCCCTTCCCAACCACTGCTTATCTTTCATGACCCTCTAATCTTATAACTGCCATTTGGTTTTTATACAAATTGTAAATAGCGTTTCGCTCCCTGTATTCGAAAATTTCCACCTCCAGAATTTGAAAGAGTGTATTCCAGTCAACACTGTCAAAAGCTTCCTCTGAGACTACACATTCTATAAACGTAGGTTTGCCTTTCCTTAAGCTATCTCCTAAGATAAGTCGTAGCGTCAGTATCGCCTCACGTGTTCTAACATTTCCACGGAATCCAGACTGATTTTCTACGAGGTCAGTTTTGACCAGTATTTCCATTCGTCTGTAAAGAATTCGTGTTAGTATTTTGCAGCCGTGACTTATTAAACGGATAGTTCGGTAATCTTCACACCTGTCAACTCCTGCTTTCTGTGGGATTAGAATTATTATATTCTTCTTGAAGTCTGAAGGTGTTTCGCCTGTCTCATACATCTCGCTCACTAGACGGCAGAGTCTTGTCGGTGCTGGCTCTCGCAAGGCTATCAGTAGTTCTAATGGAATGTTGTCTACTACCTGAGCCTTCTTTCGACTTAGGTCTTTCAATGTTCTGTCAAATTCTTTACGCAATATCTTATCTCCCATTTCATCTTCATCTACATCCTCTTCCATTTCCATAATATTGTCCTCAAGTACATCGCCCTTGTATAAACCCTCTATATACTCCTTCCACCTTTCTGCTTTCCCTTCTTTGCTTGGAACTGTTTTTCCACCTGAGCTCTTGATATTCATGCAAGTGGTTCTCTTTTCTCCAAAGGTCTGTTTAATTTTCCTGTAGGCAGTATCTATCTTATGCCTAGTGAGATAAGCCTCTACATCCTTACATTTGTCCTCTAGCCATCCCTGCTTAGACATTTTGCACTTCCTGTCGATCTGATTTTTAAGACGTTTGTATTCCTTTTTGCCTGCTTCATTTACTGCATTTCTATATTTTCTCCTTTCATCAATTAAATTCAATTTCTCTTGTATTACTCAAGGATTTCTCGTAGCCCTCGTCCTTTTACCCACTTGATCCTCTGCTGCCTTCACTATGTCACCTCTCAAAGTTACCCATTCATCTCCTAATGTATTTCTTTCCCCAGTTCTTGTCAATCGTTCCCTAATGCTCTCTCTGAAACGCTCTGCAACCTCTGGTCCTTTGTTTATCCAGATCCCATCTCCTTAAATTACCACCTTTTTGCAGTTCCTTCAGATTTAATTTACCCTTATAGACCAATGGATTGTGGTCACAGTCCACATCTGCCCCTAGAAATGTCTTACAATTTAAAACCTCGTTCCTAAACTTCCGTCTTACTATTATATAATCTATCTGAAACCTTCCACTGTCTCCAGGCCTCTTCCACTTATACAACCTTCTTCAATTATTCTTTCATATAATGTCATATTTCAGTCGCTTTCAGAAAAGATTTATAACGTAAGTTTACATTCGATGGTAAGAATTTACTCTTTTTTCTCTTTGTTGTCATTTGTAGAGTATATTTTACATTTACTTTACTTCCATCGTCGTCAGTAATTTTGGTGCCCAAATAGCGAAACTCCTCAACTACTTTCAGTATCTAATTCCCTAAGCTGGTTTTCAGAGCATTACGCGACTTATTTCGGCAACACTTGCTTTACTTCTATCAATCTTCATGTTGTAGTCTCTTTCTAAGAAAATATCCATTTCAAACCACTCATCCACAAAGTCCTTTACCGTCTTATAGAATTACTATGACATAGTCTGACCTGCATGATTTTACTTCCTCTCCCTGAAGTTCAATTCATTTTTCCTGTTTTCTCTCTGATTTCCTACAACATTTTCTGTATGTACTGAAAAATGAATAACATGGGGGATAGGCTGCCACCCTGTCTCAGTCCTTCCTCAACTACACTAGTTTCACAAACATCGGTATCCAGTTAACAGTTTCTGGATACGATTTCTTATATTTTCGTTGGTCGAGAGAAGTGAGTAAAAGACGGAGCCAGCACTCGCAGTACGACAACGTCAACTTGAGCAAAAAATGGAATCCTCGCTGTGACAACATCTCTTCCATTGCGTACGGTGAACCCATACACGAGATTCATGTGCTCCAACTTTTCATCAGCCAGCCCACCTGTACTCTTAAAGTACACTCAACACTGCCGGAAAAACAAACGTGAGACAGGACCGACCAGTGCTGACTGCAGCCTTGGGGGCGAAGAATCGAGTGGGCATTCCCATTGTCAACAGCAAGTTCCGTAACTAAATGGAACAAGAATACAAGCGCAGATATACTAACCACTACACCACCATTGCATTCTGGCTACCACCGCTGCCCGTACTAGTCTAACGCCTTCTCTAATACAACTTCAGTTAACACCTTTAGGCCATTTTCCCTCTGAAGTCGTCAGTATTGCCGAGACTCTCCGACACTAGAGTAGCACCACAGCTTTGTACGTAATGGGGAAATCCTGCCTGTACAAGGCGGAGAAAAATTGCGTCACGAAATTTTAACCCTGGAAAGCTGATGCCAGAAGGAACCAAAATTACTAGTGTTGTGTAGGTCGACAAAGCACAATTTCTAAACTACAGAACTTGGCGCCACGCGCTCCGATTGGCCGCGGGATTACCCTGTTGCCGGATGCTCTGGACAACGCATGACCGCGAATGCTTTGCCTGCCGGAGATATCCAAGGCGGTCCCACAAGCTATGTGGTAGCGGGCCAGCGTTCCACTCTGGAGGCGAATCCGCCGGGGTCCCGACACGTCCATTGTAGTTTCATGATAAGACGCACCGGGTACAAACCCTCCAACATCTGTTAGTTCGCGTACAGAAAGGCTTTTACAAATTGTGTCGGTTCTGAAAAGGGCCTTTTTTGTAGATAGGAAATGGTTTACTTAAAGCAGGTGTTCGAACTGGCGACCCTCTGACGCTACACAAGCGTGGTATCGTCGAACAGTGTTTTGATGAACTCTTTCAAACATTCCTGGCATTGCCCTGATGTGATTGATGTCATGCTGAATGCGATCCATTAATTCCTCTTCATTTCTAGGTGGTTCGCGTCCGGGTGGGTGAACTAGAACCTTAAAGAATCCCCATAGGAAAAAGTCTTGTGGCCGGAGGTGTGGTGATCGCGGGGGCCATGTCCTACGAGCAACTCTGCCAATTACCCGATCGTCGAAGAGTTCATTTAAATATCCGCGCACAGCATGACTGTTATGTACGGGCGCCCCATCATGCTGCAACCACATCAGTAGTCGTATGTCCAGAGGAAGATCTTCCAGGAGGCTGGTTAGAGTTTCTTGCAAAAAGAGAAGGTAATTTGCCCTGGTAAGTCGAGGAGGTAGACGAACCAACCCAATCAGATGGTCACCCACAACACCTGCCCAGATGTGGAGCAAAAATCGTTCCTGGTGTCCGTGGACGTGCGAGACATGAGGGTTTGCCCTTGCCCAGTAATGAACATTTCGAGCGTTGTAAAGGCCATACCAACGGAAGGTGCACTCGTTGGTAAACGACACAATGGCAGGGAAGTCGGGATCCCGTGCAACACGTCGCAGAAACCACCGGAAAAACCCTAGGCTGTGTTCACAGTCCGCCACAGGATTTAGGTCTTGATCAGGGTGGAAACTAAATGGATGCTGGCCGTCAGCCCTCAAAACCTCCCAGAGTAACGGATGAGTGACCTCCATGTCGTGTCCAACCGCTCGAATACTTGTCGTAGGTGCTTCCTCGAAGCGCTCGAGAACAGTCTCTTCAAATGCAGCATCCCGTCGTGTTCGAGGTCTTCCACCATGACCATGAAATCTGGCTAACGAGCCTGTTTCGTCAAGTCACCGGTGAATTGCTGTAAACGTTTACAGCTGGGTACCGTTTCTCGTACACCCGTCGAGCTTCATGAGCATTGCTGTCGGCTAGTCCATAAATAGGAACCATATCTCTTTGTTCCCACCCATAAACCATGGACCTTGCCGTTGGTGGGGAGACTTGCGTGCCTCAACGATACCGTAGGTGCAATCACAACGGAGGGGGGTATATGTTGAGAGGCCAGACAAACGTGTGGTTCCTGAAGAGGGGCAGCAGCCTTTTCAGTAGTTGCACGGGCAAGTCTGGATGATTGACTGATCTGGCCTTTTAACACTAACCAAAATGGCCTTGCTGTTCTGGTACTTGTGATGTTACAAAATAAACTGTGATGTTGTTATTCAATGGAAAGTTGGAAATTGAGATTTAGCTTACTGTTTTATCAATCACAATTGGCGTAAGAAACATGGATTGACCATTGTCATAAAATATTGCATTATGAGATGTGATTAGTTTTTACTTGCAGTTTCGCGTGGCTTGAGGCAGTCACAACTAGCGTGCCATGGATTAAGAAATCGCATTATCGTCTTTCTAATTACTTCATGATCGTAGATACGATCATACCCGGTTGTGAAGTTATTGTTATGACAAAACAATTTCCTAAGGGACCAGAAAGTTCTTAAGGGCGCAAAAACAACTGTAACATCACACAAAAGGGAAATTCAATATTAAAGCTGATGCAAAAAGACGATAAAACAGTTTTCTTTTTATCAATGTAACACGCACTTTGGACTGCTGATCTCCGTGTCTGTAATCTTATCAAAATGCATAATTAAAATGAAAATAATACTGAGGAGATGATAGGAATGAGCACTGCTAAATGATTCAGTATTCCCAGAACAAATATTTATTATAAACTAAAACATATATCGTACCTTAAGCTTAGTACTACAATGACGGTAGATTTTTATGTCCGTATCATGTCCACTGAGCGCTCTTTTATATAGCCATTGTCTTCTTTGAGTCGCTCGTGCGTCGTCACGGTAAGTTATAATAGTTCTTTACACTTCACTCAAACTTAAACATAACACGTTTATATACATTTAGTAAAAATTAGATCAGACTGCCACAGATCTGCGTCCGTCTTACTTCAGAAAAACAGTACAAGTCTTCTTAGCGCTCAAGGCTTCATTTGTTCTCCAGCGAACAAAATAGTGAAGGATCGCATATCTATCCGTATTTTTCTGTTTGCCGCCCAAAGACGACGAATTACATTATTTAGAAAATTCCACCGTCGCCATGCGACGCCTCATTATGCATTAATCATTATTTACAAACTAGTATTTGCCTTCTGGCTGAAAGTATTAACTACTCGTATTTGCTGTTTTAATGAAGTCAAAAATAGCGAATATCACATTGCCTCCCATGAGGTGATGGGATTGCCGAAGGATTACCTCGATCCTCATGTCCTCATGAGATATTCGTGATTTTTGGTGTGACATTTACATAATGTTACTGGCGTACTATGTACATAAATTGAAATTACATTTATAAACATATATCAGATATTTATCATTTTTCAAAATAAAGTTTTTCATTCTTTGTTCATCAGTCATTTCATTCCATAATACCAAGATTAACATTTATGTGCATATTTAAGTTTGGTTCATATTTGCTTATAACAATAAGTGAACGTTCATTTCGCTCTCCATGGGATAGAATTCAGAAATTACTTTCTCTTGAGCTTAACAACTAATACATGAGTACAGTGAGTGCTTATTTTCACTAAACTAGAGTGGACAATGTTCGAGCATCTGTTGACTCATTGTGGTTCAATTACAGTTTGATAACGTAGCACTACACTTCGTGATGCTTTCACTTTCTGTGTTAGGTGTCTACGGCGTTCATCATCCAGTACATCTGTCCTTTCCACTGTGGTGCCAGGAATTCAAGTGGCTTCCCGGGTTTTTATTTACAATATGAAACAGAAGAAGTGGAAAATTATTAGTATAACTTATAACCTATTGGATACATTTGTTAAGGATCGGGACTGGTCTGGAGTTTAGGGTCTTCCTATAGTGCACATTCATTTTCTTTGTCCATCAAGAGACAGGATTATAATTCATTTTAGCAGTGTTCAGGAGTGCCGGTATTAATGGCTTTAAGGTCTGAGTAATCTAACAATCTACTTCTCACTCATCTTAACTTCAACTCAAGAAAATCGCTTAATTTACATATGAAGATGTAGTCACACAAGTGTACAAATGTCTTTCCTCCAGTATGTACGATGGAAGTCATGGCGGTTAGCAGTTTAAAGTTTGGATTGTTTCGTCACCCACACGTCAGCCACTCACAGCGGCTGCACAGTGTTGCGTGAGCTCCAACACTCAGTATCCGTTCGCGCTCAGGCTGTAACAGAGCTGCTGGTCGTCGAGTGCTCCTTTTTTTTGTGAACTTCGTATCACACGAGTGCATCGATACAAACACCTCGCGCGCGTTTTCCATCGGAGGAGCCAGACACTGAAGCTGCCTCCATACTTCTCTGTCAACTGCCTCCCATGAGGCTCACAGGTAAGTGACGACGAATGTTTTAGCTGTCGCTGCACTTAGAACAACACTGAACTTTGCGTTGCACCTGTTGTCGTAGCCTTGACTTCTTTTTACACTTGCAGTACAACACTACCACTAATATACAGTGACAGTTATTTTTATGATGCACGTCGCACTTTAGTGTGCATCTTCACACAGCATTCGTGCTTAGTTCCTTCGCCGATAGAGTTCATTTACAAAACAATTAATTTTGCAGGTTTCCTCCATTGGTACAGAAAGACTTAATTCTACTATTTACAAAAGATGACTTACGAGCTAATATTTACAATTAATGGTCACTCCTTTTGTTAAGTCCAGTGAACAACTGCTTTATGAATGGACTCTTTATATCTCAAGGTTTACTTTCACTAGTGAACCTAAAAATATTCCTTCAAACTTTCTTTTAAGGGCTCATCTCCTCATTATGAAAACTACAGGTTTCGCAACACTCGTTGCATTTATTCTTTAGTGCACCCAAGATCATTTTCTACTGCCACGCAGCATATCTACTACTTAACGAGTATGCATTTAATGCTGAATCTTTTTTTTTCTTGCCAAATTTGTTTTTATATTTGAGGGCAGACTGGATAACAATAGGTCTCCCTCTTCGCTTCATGTACTCAGCAATCGTTCTCTGTTAAAAAAAAAATAGGGTAACACGCGTCTACTATTTTTCGCATGAATGGAATTACCGACAGTTCACTGGGTTTACGCAACCGGTCCATAACCAACATTACCAAAGCTAGCGAAGTTCATCACGCTACGTGTCTCATTTCTCATGAGCACTGCTTTGCCCCGAAGCACACGTGCCTTTTACAAGTCGACCCTTGGTCTGTGTTAATGAACCAGGATCAAAAGGAAGGGGCACAAGGAAAATGGATTTCATAAGAGGAGTGTCTTAGGAGACATTTTTGCAATAAAATCTGCACATAAATAAAATTATCATAATAAACATAGGCACATATATAAATTTCAACGTCTTTCATTACAGCATGCTTTGCTACTTCTACGTCTTACTCTGGTTATAGTCAGTATTAAGTTTAAATATCACTGAATTGCTTGTTCTTTAGGTTAGCCTTCAATTAGGGTATTGAATGGTCGCTAGATTACACTACAAATCTTCTGAAGATCTTTACTTGGACTTATTTATGATACAGGGGGCTTGCTGTGTGGTTATTTAGTACCTTTATTCTACTGAAATCAATTCGTCAGCTAACATTCCTCATATACTCTTTACATTGGGCTCAGATCACAGGGAAATAGTTTACTTTCATAGCAATTAATGGCCTCGTGGAGTACTTACGCTACATTATTGATGCTTCATGGTTTGCCTCTATTTGTACTGTATTTCACCTAACTTAGTTTACTACAGCTTATTGTCTCCTTGCGTGAACACATGTGGGTTACCACTTGTTTTTCCATTTAACAGCACGCTTTAACTGAACTTTAAGCTATTTCTTCTACTCCTGTCCACTATCTGGACTGTTTGAACATGTACCTTTTTTTTTTTTTTTTTTTTTTTTTAAGCAGGTAATTTGGGCTTTTACAACAGAACTTCAAGTACTTACATTACTAAAAATAAATCTATAAATCTTCTTGTACCTTGAGAGAAGTGCTTATTTACGCATCCTTCTCCATTTCTCACCTTTACATATTTATATAGCTCCGGGCAATCGCCTCGCAAGCACTTTTTTTTTTTAATACTGACTTAAAATTAAATTGAAATTCTTGGTGCAACCCCTATTTCCAGCTTCAGCTTGTTGAAGAAATATCAGTTCAATGTCCATCACTATAAACAATTTTTTCATACTTAGCATTTAATACTTAAAGTTTACATGTAGTAGCCGTTACCATGTAGTCAGTGCGCTGTTCAACACAATACCTGTCATTAACAGTTCACACAAGGAAATTTCCAGTACGTAAGAAGCAAGAAACCGAAACAGATTCTATCTGCAGTTGAGGCTGCGTCTGTAAACTAACTCTCTGTTTCAATGGACCAATCGCTCCCGATATGGAGCAGCCCTGAATCGGCAATGATAAAACTTGTGAAACAGAAGACACCTGTCTGAAGAAACATGGTGACATGACATTGATGTTTGCTCCTGTATCAACAACGGCTGTGACAGGAATGTTGGCAATAGAAATCTTAATCGAAGCCTGGACTTGTTCATCATAAATGTCATTAATGTCTTGAGCTTCTAGGTCAGGTGCAAGGTCATCTCGTAAGTCGGTCTCATGGTCGTACCGTATCGCATTAACATACTCAGAATCAGAGTATTCGTTAGTACCCCCACTGGAACCGGCAGCGACCTCTAGGAGGCTGAAAGGTGCTGCCTCTAATTTTCCGCAGGATGTTTAACCTGTTTGTCATTCATGGCCTTAAGTGTTTGTTCCGTTTCATATTGGTGCTGGTTATGTGGTACAAATGCCGGTGTAGAGGGGTAAAATCCACTGGGTGCATTCACTTGTGAATAAAATACTTGAGACGGCGGCTGTCGCCCGATCTTTTGGCTGCCGGCAGAACCATTTCCTTGTGAAGGAAAGTTCGCATTTGGTACCGTTTGAAAATTGTTCCGCGGTCCTCTATTCTGTGAAAAGTTGTTCTGATGTGCTGGGTGGCCTCCGCCTTGCCCATGCCACTTGCTATTTTTCGACCTATAACTTTGATTGTACACTGGCCCATTTGAAAAATTACCAATCGTTTGTGGAGAATTTCCATACTGCTCAGGCGCAGAATTAAAGGGTGGGTTTCCGTACTGATGTTGTACCTGGTGGTTGTAAATTGGGTGGTATCTCTGCTGATTACTGTAATTGGTTTTCTGCTTCCGTTTAAAGTTATTGCTGTTTGCGTTTTCATAACGGCTGGCAGGTTGGCAACAGCGGTCGCAGTAGCTCGCTCTCTCCTTCGGCGTATTGTTGTCCGCGTGCGATGCATTCTGCTGGCTGCCAGGGAAGAATTTGCCGCTGCCAACCTTGGAGCGCACATCCTCGCTAATTAAATCTAAGGAATCCAGCACAGAAAGGAATGCATCCGTGTCTTCTTCGGACACATTTACTAGTTTCTCTCTAATAGACACAGGGAGTTTGCTTTTGAGAATCATAATTACGTCCTTGGAAGAAATCGGAGAATCCCAGAATTTAATTTTTGCTAGATACTTCTCGAAGTATCGCCGGAGACTTCCACGCTTCTCATTGAAAATTTCCGCACCATACACCTCCTTCCTTAATCTTTGCTGTACCCCATTACTCCAAAATTTTGCCAAGAACATTTTCTCAAACTCTTCATAATTCCTACACGTGTCTACCATTTCCGTTCCCCATAATGCTGCATCACCAGAAATAAAGCCAGTGACGAACTGAATACGCTGTCTGTCTGTCCAGCTCCTGGGAAATATGCCGGAAAAATTCTTTAGGAACACGATGGGGTGTATTTCTCGCTTCTGCGGATGAAAAACAGGAAAAGTGCGATGCTTAATCACACTTTCCTCTTGCATTAAACTCACGATTGTGGGCGGATCATTTATTTTCCCTACTCGGGACTCAACAGGACTGTCGTTTTGCATGTAATCAGGCGGTGAACGATAAGGAGTTGACTGACATTCGTCACCGTCTAAAGAGTTGTTCCCTATAGTTTGCGTATGCGTGTGCGGATTTTCTACCCAGTTCCTCAGCATTCTGACTTCGTCCACTACTTGCTGCTTCCACTCGGGAAGATCCCGTGTAAGTGTCCTCCGAATCTGTCCCAATTCAGAAACCACTGTGTCTCCAGACTTACCAGGAGCAGCTAAGATTTCATAAGTTACATCCTTGACAGTCTCCCTAAGCTCCTCCCTGACCTTCTTTTCGATAAAAATATCTTTACCCTTTATCCATTCACCGTAGTGTTCCGACAATGCCTTCGCGTGTGCTTTCACGGTGCTCTTAACCTGTTCTTCAATATTGATTGAGTCTATCTGCCACGACATATCCTCCACTACACCTTCAATGTCAGATACTGCATTTCTAACTGAGTTTATTTCTTTGGTAGTTGCCTGAATATTTGTGTTTAATGTTCCAGATTCTTCAGCTATTTCACTTTTCACCTGTTTCTGCATTTTCTGAATTTGATCACTGATCTTAGTTTGCACCTCACCCAAATGGGTATTTAATTCAGCCGTAATTTCTTTATGCAGATATGTTTTGATTGTGCCTAGCTGTGTTTTTAATGATTCGCTTACAGCATCTAATCGGACGTTAACAGCCTCAATTTGTGTTTTTACTGATTCGCTTACAGCATCGAATCGGGCGTTAACAGTCTCATTTTGTGTTTTTACTGATTCGCTTACAGCATCTAATCGGGCGTTAACAGTCTCATTTTGTGTTTTTACTGATTCGCTTACAGGATCTAATCGGGCGTTAACAGTCTCATTTTGTGTTTTTATAGTCTCATTTACTGCGTCAAACTGTTGTTTCAGCATTTCCATTAACGCACCGAGGTCATTTGTAGCTGCAGCGGGAAGAATTTGGACTTTAGGGTCACTTTCCCCTGTTACAGACATGGTTAGTTCAGTTTCCACACGGGAACCTACCGTTCGCGATCGTAAAGGGTATGGGATACTATTAACGTCTTCACTCCCGTCTCCTGTTGTCACCTGTCTCTGTTTACTACCTGCCATTTTCGTCAGTAAACCACGTGCTACGCAAGGCTTTCGTCGTTTGTCAGTGACGTGGTGAGTCCGCTAAGAGCACCGCTCTCGCGTGAGCAACAAATGAAATTCTATCTGGCGAGAAGACAAGATGGAACCTAAACGTTTCAGACAAATGAATGAATATGCTCTTCACTGCAAATTGCACACACTATCCACCATGTTGAAAATGTAATACAGCTATACTAACAATGGGGAGAAATAATTTCTATTATCAGACTACGAATAATTTTACTTTGAAAGATAAAATAAAGCAGATTTTCTATAGCGGGAAGGAGATAGAAAGGATGTGGATCGACTTGGAAAAGAAACGTTGCAACTGAAGCACTACACTGCGTATGCAAAATTCTGACTTACTTTTTGATGGCTTGGTTACCGCTATGTTGTCTCAGCAAATTCGCGTCTCTTTTCTTTTCCTTTCTCTCGATAATTAAACTGCGTTATCGACCAGCGTATTTTCTGTCATTCTCACAGAGAGATGATGCGTACATGAAACGACAGAACATATATTAACACAAGCACATAGAAATTTTCCAAGAATTTGAACTAATTTTTGGTCAAGTCCCTCTTCGGGCGCCAAGTGTGATGTTACAAAATAAACTGTGATGTTGTTATTCAATGGAAAGTTGGAAATTGAGATTTAGCTTACTGTTTTATCAATCACAATTGGCGTAAGAATCATGGATTGACCATTGTCATAAAATATTGCATTATGAGATGAGATTAGTTTTTACTTGCAGTTTCGCGTGGCTTGAGGCAGTCACAACTAGCGTGCCATGGATTAAGAAATCGCATTATCGTCTTTCTAATTACTTCATGATCGTAGATACGATCATACCTGGTTGTGAAGTTATTGTTATGACAAAACAATTTCCTAAGGGACCAGAAAGTTCTTAAGGGCGCAAAAACAACTGTAACATCATACAAAAGGGAAATTCAATATTAAAGCTGATGCAAAAAGACGATAAAACAGTTTTCTTTTTATCAATGTAACACGCACTTTGGACTGCTGATCTCCGTGTCTGTAATCTTATCAAAATGCATAATTAAAATGAAAATAATACTGAGGAGATGATAGGAATGAGCACTGCTAAATGATTCAGTATTCCCAGAACAAATATTTATTATAAACTAAAACATATGTCGTACCTTAAGCTTAGTACTACAATGACGGTAGATTTTTATGTCAGTATCATGTCCACTGAGCGCTCTTTTATATAGCCATTGTCTTCTTTGAGTCGCTCGTGCGTCGTCACGGTAAGTTATAACAGTTCTTTACACTTCACTCAAACTTAAACATAACACGTTTATATACATTTAGTAAAAATTACATCAGACTGCCACAGATCTGCGTCCGTCTTACTTCAGAAAAACAGTACAAGTCTTCTTAGCGCTCAAGGCTTCATTTGTTCTCCAGCGAACAAAATAGTGAAGGATCGCATATCTATCCGTATTTTTCTGTTTGCCGCCCAAAGACGACGAATTACATTATTTAGAAAATTCCACCGTCGCCATGCGACGCCTCATTATGCATTAATCATTATTTACAAACTAGTATTTGCCTTCTGGCTGAAAGTATTAACTACTCGTATTTGCTGTTTTAATGAAGTCAAAAATAGCGAATATCACATACTGCGAACGGCTGAAAGCAAGGGGAAACAACAGCCGTAATTTTTCCCGAGGGCATGCAGCTTTACTGTATGATTAAATGATGATGGCGTCCTCTTGGGTAAAATATTCCGGAGGTAAAATAGTCCCCCATTCGGACCTCCGGGCGGGGACTACTCAAGAGGACGTCATTATCAGGAGAGAGAATACTGGCGATCTACGGATCGGAGCGTGGAATGTCAGATCCCTTAATCGGGCAGGTAGGTTAGAAAATTTTAAAAGGGAAATGGATAGGTTAACGTTAGATATAGTGGGAAATAATTAAGTTCGGTGACAGGAGGAACAAGACTTTTGGTCAGGCGAATACAGGGTTATAAATACAAAATCAAATAGGAGTAATGCAGGAGTTGGTTTAATAATGAATAAAAAATAGTAGTACCGGTAAGCTACTACAAAAAGCTTAGTGAACGCATTATTGTGGCCAAGATAGACACGAAGCCAACGCCTACTACAGCAGTACAAGTTTATACGCCAACTAGCTCCGCAGATGACGAAGAAATTGATGAAATGTATGAACAGATAAAAGACATTATTGAGGTAGTGGAGGGAGACGAAAAGTTAATAGTCATGGGTGACTGGAATTCGGTAGTAGGAAAAGGGACAGAAGGAAACATAGTAGGTGAATATGGTTTGGGGCTAAGAAATGAAAGACGAAACCGCCTGGTAAAATTTTCCGCAGAGCATAACTTAATCATAGGTAACACTTGGTTTAAGAATCATGAAAGAAGGTTGTATACATGGAAGAACCCTGGAGACACTGACAGGATTCAGATAGATTATATAATGGTAAGACAGAGATTTAGGAACCAGGTTTTAAATTGTAAGACATTTCCAGGGGCAGATGTGGACTCTGACCACAATCTATTGGTTATTAACTGTAGTTTAAAACTGAAGAAACTGCAAAAAGGTGGGAATTTAAGAAGATGGGACCTGGATAAACTGAAAGAACCAGAGGTTGTACAGAGTTTCAGGGTGAGCATAAGGGAACAATTAACAGGAATGGGGGAAAGAAATACAGTAGAAGAAGAATGGGTAGCTTTGAGGGATGAAATAGTGAAGGCAGCAGAGGATCCAATAGGTAAAAAGACGAGGGCTAGTAGAAACCCTTGGGTACCAGAAGAAATGTTGAATTTAATTGATGAAAGGAGAAAATATAAAAATGCAGTAAATGAAGCAGGCAAAAAGGAATACAAACGTCTTAAAAATCAGATCGACAGGATGTGCAAAATGGTTAAGCCGGGATGGCTAGAGGACAAATGTAAGGATGTAGAGGCTTATCTCACTAGGCATAAGATAAATACTGCCTACAGGAAAATCAAAGAGACCTTTGGAGAAAGGAGAACCACTTGCATGAATATCAAGAGCTTTGATGGAAACTCAGTTCTAAGGAAAGAAGGGAAAGCAGAAAGGTGGGAGTATATAGAGGGCCTGTACAAGGGTGATATTCTTGAGGACAATATTATGGAAATGGAAGAGGATGTAGATGAAGATGAAATGGGAGATATGGTACTGCGTGAAGAGTTTGACAGAGCACTGAATGACCTGAGTCGAAACAAGGCCCCCGGAGTAGACAACATTCCATTGGCACCACTGACAGCCTTGGGTGAGCCAGTCCTGATAAATCTCTACCATCTGGTGAGCAAGATGTATGAGACAGGCGAAATACCCTCAGACTTCAAGAAGAATATAATAATTCCAACCCCAAAGAAAGCAGGTGTCGACAGGAGTGAAGATTACCGAACTATCAGTTTAATAGGTCACAGCTGCAAAATACAAACACGAATTCTTTACAGACGAATGGAAAAACTGATAGAATCCGACCTCGGGGAAGATCAGTTTGGATTCCGTAGAAATGTTGGAACACGTGAGGCAATACTGACCCTACGACTTATCTTAGAAGAAAGATTAAGGAAAGGCAAACCTACGTTTCTAGCATTTCTAGGCTTAGAGATATCTTTTGACAATGTTGATTGGAATACTCTCTTTCAAATTCTGAAGGTGGCAGGGGTAAAATACAGGGAGCGAAAGGCTATTTACAATTTGTACAGAAACCAGATGGCAGTTGTAAGAGTCGAGGGACATGAAAGGGAAGCAGTGGTTGGGAAGGGAGTGAGACAGGGTTGTAGCCTTTCTTCGATGTTATTAACTCCGTATATTGAGCAAGCAGTGAAGGAAACATAAGAAAAATTCGGAGTAGGTATAAAAATCCATGGAGAAGAAATATAAACTCTGAGGTTCGCCGATGACATTGTAATTCTGTCAGAGACAGTGCAGGACTTGGAAGAGCAGTTGAACGGAATGGACAGTGTCTTGAAAGGAAGGTATAGGATGAACATCAAAAAAAGCAAAACGAGGATAATGGAATGTAGTCGAATTCAGTCGGGTGATGCTGAGGGAATTAGATTAGGAAATGAGACACTTAAAGTAGTAAAGGAGTTTTGCTATTTGGGAAGCAACATAACTGATGATGGTCGAAGTAGACAGGATATAAAATGTAGACTGGCAATGGCAAGGAGAGCTTTTTAGAAGAAGAAAAATTTGTTAACATTGAGTATAGATTTAAATGTCAGGAAGTCGTTTCTGAAAGTATTTGTATGGAGTATAGCCATGTATGGAAGTGAAACGTGGACGATAAATAGTTTAGACAAGAAGAGAATAGAAGCTTTCGAAATGTGGTGCTACAGAAGAATGCTGAAGATTAGATGGGTAGATCACATAACTAATGAGGATGAATTGAATAGAATTGGGAAGAGAGGAGCTTGTGGCACAACCTGACTAGAAGAATGGATCGGTTGGTAGGACATGTTCTGAGACATCGAGGGATCACCACTTTAGTACTGGAGGGCAGCGTGGAGGGTAAAGTCGTA